>NC_073229.2:25069642-25381250 GCF_029281585.2 Gorilla gorilla gorilla
TCTAGCTAGAGAGATATCTTTTTATTTACTTTGTTTCTTTCTTTATTTTTGAGAGGGAGTCTCACTCTGTCACCCAGGCTGGAGTGCAATGGCACGATCTGGGCTTACTGCAACCTCCGCCTCCCGGGTGCAAGCAATTCTCCTGCCTCAGCCTCCCCAGTATCTGGGATCACAGGCACATGCCACCATGCCCTGCTAATTTTTGTATTTTTAGTAGAGAGACAGGTTTCTCCGTGTTGGCCAGGCAGGTCTCGAACTCCTTCCTGACCTCAAGTGATCCACCCCCCTTGGTCTCCCAAAGTGCTGGGATTACAGGCATGAGACACCATGTCCGGCCGAGAGACATCTTAAAAACTGCAATACAGGGACAGCGTGATGAGAGGTACAGCAGAAGTTTTCTTGACTATGAGCTACAAAAGAAGCCCAAAGGAGGATGGAATTGATCTTGCCTGGGGGCATCAGGGAAGCCTTCGGTTGGAGAGGACATCAGATAGCACAACAGCTCATGCAGACAGTGGGGAGATGAAATCATTCAGTGTGTCTGAAGAGTAGGATATGTGGTGGGGAAGGGGCCTTTGAAGGGATCTGAAGATGATTCTTCAGGCAAGGAATTTTCAAAATCCACTCCACAGCAGGAATAACCTAAGACTCCCTGGAGATCCTGACTCAGCCCTTCTTGGGCCCTCGGAATCTCTGTTTTTTTTAAAGCTCCCAGATGTATCAATCAGACTTAGAAATCACTGCTCTGGGCAGTACGATTCCACTTTAGGAATTTAAGTAGGGGAGAACATAATCAGATTGGCATTTTAGCAATATCCCTTCAACCAAAATGTGGAAATTGGACTGAGAGAGAGAATGGAGGCAGGGAAGCCCCATGGGAAGCTTGTGAGAAAGTGGGGACAGGAGCCAAGGCCATGGGAGCTGGGGTGGAAAGGACAAGACCCGGCAGCACACGGTGGTTGTGTAGCTGTAGAGAGGGGAGCAGAGTCGTCACATGGCGCCCAGGTTTCGACTGGGACAGTAACTGGGTAGGCAGTGGTCAAGATGGGAAATCAGTGGAGGGTCAGAACTGGAGACAAAATGAGATCCTTTGGGAAACAATGAGTCTGAGCTATCAGCGGGCAGATGTGGGAATGGATGTGACGATTTGAGGTCCCCCTTACGGGGGTGCTACTGGACATCATGGGAATAAGTGAGTCACCCAGACAGAGGGTGACGAGTCAGAAGGGAAGACAACGACGCTGTCAACCTTCAAGGTAGGTAGGACCGTGAGCATGGGGGTGGGTGGGAGAAGGTGGTAGGGTCAGAAAACTGGCAAGGAGGAGAGTTGGGAGGAAAAGGAAAACACGGTGTCCCCAAACTGGGGAGGAGGACAGCCTTAAAGAAGAAGGGTGTGGTCACCCAGGCCCACTGCCCTTCCTGAAAGCCACCTCCCACCCTGCACGGCACCTCCTGGGAGCAGGCAGCTGCAGCCCCGAGGGAAAGGCGAGGGGAGCAAAACTGAGGATCTCCCTCAATTATTTTTAATCTCTTTGCAGATTTCGTCAGTGCTCAGCAGCATTTTCTCCCAGAAACAAAAGCAGGAGGGTGCTGGGGGCCTGGGTGTGGCTCCGGGAGC
Organism: Gorilla gorilla gorilla; assembly: GCF_029281585.2. Taxonomy (NCBI): domain Eukaryota; kingdom Metazoa; phylum Chordata; class Mammalia; order Primates; family Hominidae; genus Gorilla; species Gorilla gorilla. Next base: position 25,071,261 of record NC_073229.2, read on the forward strand.
CCTAATTGCTGAGTGAGACACTCCTCGGTCCTCTGGTGTCCTGGAGAACAAGTTGGGGGAGCCGCCCGCCCCACCCTGCAGGAAGAGGCCAACTCAGAGCTGTGCATTACTTTGTACATTTCTTCTGATTTTTCTTCTTATTTTTTGAAGCATATGCAGTGCTCAGAGATCATTTTAGACACTGCAAGAAGACAAAGATACCTAAAGAAGAAAAATGAGTTTTTCTCCCTCATTCTGGGCTCCCCACTGCTTATATTTTAAGTTTAAAGGAGACATTATACACACATTAAAGAGATTCATGGAGGCCCTTATTACTGGGTGAAATATATTCTGTAAGCCAGCCGTCCCCAGCCTTTTTGGCACCAGGAAGCGGTTTGGTGGAAGGCAGTTTTTCCATGGGTGGGAGGGTGGGGATGGTTTCAGGATGAAACCACCACCCCAGATCATCAGGCATTAGTTAGACTCTCATAAGGAGCACGCAACCTAGATCCCTCACACGCGCAGTTCACAATAGGGCTTGTGCTCCTGAGACTAATGCCACCGCTGTTCTGACAGGAGGTGGAGCTCCGGCGGTAATGCTTGTTCACCCTACGATCACCTGCTGTGCGGCCTAGTTCCTAACAGGCCACACAGATACTGGTCAACGGCCGGGGGCTGCGGACCCCTGCTGTAAGCCTTTTCTTCTTCAGCCAGCAAGATTTAGTGTTGTTCATCCGAAGAGCTCAATTCTTATTATGGACACAAATGCATTGATCTAACCAGCAGCCCTGGGAAGTGAGAAAGACTAATTACCCCAGGTTGTAGTTATTTCTTGGATGGATGGCTTTGGATGGATAGCCGGGTGCTGTGAGTACATTCATTCACTATTCATTCAGCAGGTATTTTTATTGACTGCCTACTCTGTACAAATTAGTGGGGATGAAACTATGCCCTGCCCACAGGAACATGTCCAGCTGGGGAACAAGACGGAACATGCATGCAAAGGTTTAGGAACACTGCAAACAAGGCTACCTGCCGTCGTTCCTGGCCAAAGGAAACAGAACGGAAGAGCCTCTGTTCCCCAGAAGTGGTCACTTAGGGTTGCCCTGATCTGGGAAGGTTCTGTGCGGAGGTGGCCTCGTGAGGTGCGCTGTGGCACACAGACCTGTCACCAGTGGAGGGTGTCCAGGTTCTTGGCATCTTGAGCAAAGAATTGGACAAAACGCACAAAGCAAGGAAGAAATGAAGGGGGTTTATTGAAAATGAAAGTACACTCAGGCCGGGCGCTGTGGCTCAAGCCTGTAATCCCAGCACTTTGGGAGGCTGAGGCGGGCAGATCACAAGATCAGAAGATCGAGACCATCCTGGCTAACACGGTGAAACCCTGTCTCTACTAAAAATACAAAAAAAAAAAAAAAAAAAAAAAAATTAGCCGGGCGTGGTGGCGGGTGCCTGTAGTCCCAGCTACTCGGGAGGCTGAGGCAGGAGAATGGTGTGAACCCGGGAGGCAGAGCTTGCAGTGAGCTGAGATTGTGCCACTGCACTCCAGCCTGGGCGACACAGCAAGACTCCATCTCAAAAAAAAAAAGTACACTCGACAGCGTGGGAGCGGGCCTGAGCATAGGGGCTCAAAGGCCCCGTTACAGAATTTTTGGGAGTTTAAATACCCTGTAGAGGACTTGGGGTATGCCCTATGTAAATGAAGAGGTTGAAGTAATGTTCCAAAGTCATTTACTAGGGAGAGGATATTTTCTGTCATAGCGGAAGTGTGAATTGGCCTTATGTTCCCTGCCTCGAGACCCTATTTTCCTGCCTCAGACCTTGGTCACTCGCTGGCTCTCTGTGTCCTTTTCAGACCTCCAATATCTATTCCTAAATAACACAGTTGTTAGAAAGTGCTTGGCAAGTGTAACTGAAGTTGCCTTTCTCTGTCCAACCCCCAACTCTGCTCTCCAGCCCCCAGCCCCATACCACTTCTCACAGGGGTCACAGCTGCCTGATTCCCGGTGGGCCGCCCTCATGAGCTGTCTCATTGTAAAGTCTGCCTCCTGGTACATAGTGAGGACTTTGTAAATGTTTGTTGAATGAGGAAATGAGCCTTCTAGACAGAGAGTAGAGAGTGTGGGGCTAGCATGCGCTTGTAGTGTTCAGATGAAAGGGAGTCAGCCTGTTGGGTTGGAGTCAGGTGTGTGTGGGAGGACGGTGGAAAGATAGCCAGGGTCTTGTCTGTCCACACACGAGGCTGAGAATTGGGACTTTGTCCTGTTGGTACCAGAGAGTCACAGAATGTTCTGGAGCAGGGGATTGACAGGGCAATGTGGGGGGAAGGTCAGCTTGCGCCGCTGTGTAGGGTGGACTGGACTGGGTTAGATGAGAGGAGGAGAGGCCAATTAGGACTGTCCCAGTAGTGCAGGGGAGATGACACTGCCGCTCCCAAAGCAAAAGATGCAGGTTAAAAAAATGTGTCTATTTTCCATTAAAGAATATTTTAGCCACTGGCTGGGCACGGTGACACACGTCTGTAATCCTAGAACTTTGGGAGGCCGAGGCGGGTGGATCGCTTGAGGCCAGGAGTTTGAGGCCAGCCTGGCCAACATGACGAAACCCCGTCTCTACTAAAAATACAAAAATTAGCCGGGTGTGGTGGTGGGTGCCTGTAATCCCAGCTAATTGGGAGGCTGAGGCAGGAGAATTGCTTGAACCCTCGAGGCGGAGGTTTCAGTGAGCTGATATTGTGCCATTGCACTCCAGCCTGGGTGACAAGAGCGATACTCTGTCTCAAAAAATATATATAAAATAAAAATAAAAACAAAAAATAAAAAAAATATTTTAGCCACTGATAGGGCAATGATATGTAAAATTTATTTTTTTGTTAGTTTTTTTTTCTTTTGAGACAGGATCTTGCTCTGTTGCCCAGGCTGAAGTGCAGTGGCACCATCACGGCTCACTGCAGCCTCAATTGTGTGATCCTTCCACCTTAGCCTCCTAAGTAGATGGGATCACAGGCACGCACCACCATGTCCAGCTAACTTTTTAATTATTTATAGAGACAAGGTCTCACTATATTGGCCAGGCTGGTCTCCAACTTCTGGTCTTAAGCAATCCTCCTGCCTTGGCCTCCCAAAGTGTTGGGATTACAAGTATGAGCCGCCACGCCCAGCTACCATGTATAATTTTAAAACCCACATGAGTTTCATTTAGGCCATAGTAGAATGGCCTCATATTCTGAACAGGAACTGATCTGAAACTGACCTTTCACTCCTAAGGATGCCTTTCTTATAAATTCGGCCTTCTCTCCCCCTGTGAGTGGAATTCTCTCTGGAAATCAGATGGCAATGAAAGACTGGGAGCCCTTATCTTTTGTGTTATTGATTTGGTTTTGTTTACTCTGACTCCCAGGAGAGACTCCCAGCGGGGATTCCTCGGGAGGGCTCACGTATGTGCATGTGTATGTGTGTGTTGTGTGTCTGCACATGTGTGTGACTTTTTCTAGATCTCCTCCAGATTTTTTTTTCTTTGTTTGTTTTTTTTTGAGACGGAGTCTCCCTCTGTTGGCTAGGCTGGAGTGTAGTGGTACGATCTTCGCTCACTGTAACCTCCGCCTCCCGGGTTCAAGTGATTCTCCTGCCTCAGTCTCCTGAGTAGCTGGGATTACAGGTGTGCACCACCACACCCGGCTAATTTTTGTATTTTTAGTAGAGGCGGGGTTTCACCATGTTGGTCAGGCTGGTCTTGAACTCTTGACCTTGTGATCCGCCCACCTCGGCCTCTCAAAGTGCTGGGATTACAGGCATGAGCCACTGCGCCCGGCAGCTCCTCCAGAACTTATCTGGAGCTAAACATTGTCCAGTTGCTGCTGACCCTAATCTCTGTTAAGAGAGTCTTGGTTCTCCACTCGCAGTGCTCCACTTGACCAGCTTCAACTAGTCTTAAAAAAAAAAAAGCGAGATTGAATTTCTTGGCGCTCAGTAAGCCAGGGCTTGAAAAATACCACAGCTTCACACTTCCCTCAGACTGGGGACAGGACAGGTTTCAACAAACCTCTTGGCCTACAGGCAAAGAGCTCATGGCAAAAATGACTGTTTAAATAAAGCTTGGGTGGGCCAGCTTTTTAATTTTTTCCAGGATGACTTAATTTGGCAATGATGATTGTGCATGTTGGCAAACAGACGGGAGAATGAAAAAATGCATAGTAAAGGTGTTCTGTAGGAGGGAGAGGAGAGAAGTTCTGGGAGAGAGAAGGGGCATCTGAGGACAGCAACAGCAGCAGCAGCAGCAGAAGGAGAAAGGAAAAGATGAGAAGACCCGAGGAGGGTGGGTGAGAGGTGTATGGAACAGGAAAGAAAAGATTTGCCTTAAGTGAAACTTTGACTCTTTGCTTTCTTTTTTTTTTTTTTTTTTTTTGAGATGGAGTTGTGCTTTGTCACCAAGGCTGGAGTGCAGTGGCGCGATCTCGGCTCACTGCAACCTCCACCTCGTGGTTTCATGCAATTCTCCTGCCTCAGCCTCCCGAGTAGCCGGGATTACAGGCATGCGCCACCACGCCCGGCTAATTTTTGTATTTTTAGTAGAGACAGGGTTTCACTGTGTTGGCCAGGCTGGTCTTGAACTGACCTCAAGTAACCCACCCACCTCAGCCTCCCAAAGTGCTGGTATTACAGGTGTTAGCCACCGCGCCCAGCCAACTTGGACTCTTCATAGCTAGACCAGCATGTATTTTAAATGTGTTTTAAAATGTATATAGAAGAGATCCATCATGTGGCAGTAATGCCACCCAATTCTTGTTTTGAGTATTAGGATATCTTGGAATGGATGTGGATCAAAATTTTGCATTTCTGAAACATTATTCTCCCTTTTTTGTTTTTGAGACTGAGTCTTGCTCTGTCACCAGGCTGGAGTGCAATGGCACAATCTCAGTCACTGCAACCTCCGCCTCCTGGGTTCGAGTGATTCTCCTGCCTTAGCCTCCCGAGCAGCTGGGGTTACAGGTGCATGCCTGTAACAGGTGTTACACCTGGCTAATATTTGTACTTTTAGCACAGACAGGGTTTCACCATGTTGGCCAGGCTGGTCTCGAACTCCTGACCTTAAATGATCTGCCTCAGCCTCCCAAAGTGCTGTGAATATAGGCATGAGCCACCATGCCTGGCTGAAACATTATTCTCGATAGCTGAAAAGTAGAAACAACTCAGATGTCCATCAGCTAATAAGTGGATGTGGGTATGCAAACAACAGATTATTATTATTCAGCTTTAAAAATGAGTAAGTTCTTTTGCAACATGCAACAACATAGCTGAATCTTGAAAACATTATGCTGAGTGAAAGAAGCCAGCCACAAAAGATGACATATTGTATGATTCTCTTTTTAAGAAATGTCCAGAATGGGCAAATCCATAGATACAGAGGACAAATTGGTGGTTGCCAGGGACTAGAGGGAAGAGGGAATGGGAAGTGACTGCTAAAGGGTTTACAGTTTCCGTTTGGGGTGATGGAAATGTTCTGGAATTACGCAGTGATGATAGTTGTACACCTGTGTCTGTACCTAAAAATCACTGAACTGTACACTTTAAAGGGGTAAATTTTATGTTATGTGACTATCTCAACTTTTTAAAATGTTGTGTTTGTGTGACTATACTTTTCAACTTTGCCCCTACTCATTTTATTTGTATTTTTTTCTTCCTAGAAATAGTATTACAGCCACATGATTCAAAATTCAATATATAAAAGGATATAAAGTGAAAATTCTTTCTCCCATCCTCGTCATTCCCCAGCTACTCAAAAAGTAAGCAATATTACCAGTTTCTTGTGTGACTTTCACAGATTTTGTGCACACAAGCAAATAAGTACAAACAAATATTCTTCCCTTGCTCTTTTTTAAATAAATAGTGACATTCACCTGGTTCTGTACCTTGCTTATTTCACTAGCCAACACATTTGGTTGAAACCTTGTTCATATCAGTGCATGTAGATCTCTGCCATTTGTCCAAACATATGCCTTTGGATTACATGTGTCATTTGTTTAATTGGCCCACTCTTCTTCTTCTTCTTCTTTTTTTTTTTTTTTTTTTTTGAGACAGGATATCTCTCTGTCGGCTAGGCTGGAGTGTAGTGGTGTGATCATCATGGCTCACTGTGGCCTCAAACTCCTACTATGGACAGGAGACAGGGAAATACTGGGTAGAAGAGGACAGTTCCCCAGCAAAGGCCCCACCCTCAAGCCTGGATACCCATGGCCCTAAATGGGAACAGGCATTTCTGTTTTTGCACCCCAAAAGTTGACTTTTGGCCGACATGCTCCCTATCCTGTACCCATATAAACCCCAAATTCCAGGCTCCAGAGAGAGACAAGGAGATGGGGAGACAAGCAGATGAACAGCAGAACAATGCAGCAGAGAAAGAGAGAAGAGAAGGAACGTCTGAACGTCGAGAGGAGTTCGGCTGCTGGACGGCCAAACTCCAGGGGAAGATCATCTTCCCACTCCATTCCCCCTCCAGCTCCCCATCCATCCCACTGACAGCCACTTCCAGCACTCAATAAAAGCCCCACATTTATCCTTCAAGTCCATGTGTGATCCAATTCTTCTGGGATGCTAAACAAGAACCTGGGATACAGAAAGCTGTCACACTGGCCCTCTGCCCTTGCAGAAAGGCAGAGGGGCCCTGAGCTGGTTGATACTTAAGCTGTCTGTGGATGGCAGAACTAAAAGAGCATTGGGACACTGGGGTTGCAGGCACCCCCCCCCCCCCACCCGCAAGACACTACTGCAGGGCTGGAGCCCAAAGTGCTCGCTGTGGCTCGTGCCCCTGCCCATCTGCATGCTTCCCCTCCTGCAAGAAGTTTGAGCTTGCAGTGGGCGGTCAGAGAGCTGCACCCCTGTCACATGCCCTGTGAGGGGGGGCCAGGGAACTCTCCCGTTTACCTCCCAGGCTCAGGTGATCCTCCTATCTCAGACTCTCAAGTGGCTGGGACCACTGGCACATGCCACAATGCCTGGCTAATTTTTTAAAAATTATCTGTAGAGACTGGGGTCTCCCTGTTGCCCAGGCTGGTCTCTAACTTCCGAGTTCGAGTGATCCTCCTGCCTCGGTCTCCCAAAGTGCTGGGATTACAGGTGTGAGCCACCAAGCCCAGCTTAACTGGCCCAGTCTTGATGGAAATTTGGTTCTTTCCAATCCTTTCAGACTTCAGTGAATAATTTCCTTCATACATGATTTCACCCATACAGGAGGTTATCTGTAGGCTTAAATTCTTAGAAGTGGGATTGTGATTAAGGGGTATGTGCACTTGTAGTTTTGGTGGATATTTTCTAGTCTGCTTTCACAGATATAGGCGTGGGTTTACACTCCCACCAGCAATGGATGAATGCTCCTGCCCCCAGATACTGTCAATATGTTGTTAACATTTTCACCCTGCCAAACTAAATGATGAATAAATGTGTCTCAGTTGGGGCGTTTTAACTTTGTCTTTTCTTTTTTTTTTTTCTTTTGAGACAGAGTCTCCCTCTGTCACTCAGGCTGGAGTACAGTGGTGCGATCTTGGCTCACTGCAACCTCCACCTCCTGGGTTCTAGTGATTCTCTGCCTCAGCCTCCCAAGTGGCTGGGACTACAGGTGCACACCACCACACCCAGCCAATTTTTGTATTTTTTGTGGAGACGGGGTTTCGCCATGTTGGCCAGGCTGGTCTAGAACTCCTGGGCTCAAGTGATCTGCCCACCTCGGCCTCCCAAAGTGCTGGGATTACAGGCGTGAGCCACCTCACCTGGCCATTAACTTGGCGTGTTATTGTTATGAGAGAAGTTGACAGATTTTCTGATGTGAAGAGCCTTTTCTATGAGCTATCTTTGCTCATTATTTTATTGAGTTTGTTCAGTTTCTTATTAATTTTCAGGAGCCCTTGTATGTCTTTGTCTGTGATAGGGATTTGGAAGATAAGTTTTCCAAGGATCTTTAAAAAAAAAATTTTTTTTTAAGAGGTTGGATTGATTGATTTTTTTCTTCTGTGGTTTCTAGGAATCTTACTTACAAATAATTTTGGTTGCACGCAGTGGCTCACACCTGTAAATGCAGCACTGTGGGAGGCTGCTGTGGGTGGATCACTTGAGCCCAGGAGTTCAAGACAAGCTTGGGCAACATAGTGAAACCCCATCTCTACAAAAAATTAGCTGGGTGTGGTGGCACACACCTGTAATCCCAGCTACTCAAGAGGCTAAGGCATGAGAATTGCTTGAACCCAGGAGGTGGAGGCTGCAGTGAGCCATGAGCACCACTGCACTCCAGCCTGGGCAACAGAGCAAGACTCTGTCTCAAAAAAAAAAAAAAATTCCTTGCCTTTTAATTTTCAAATATTAACCAGTATTTAATAATTGTGTGTTTGTGATCCCCAGACGCTTGTTCTCTCTGTGTGTTCTTTGGAGCATTTCATTAAGTCTTTGATTTAATAGCTTTATCCTACAAGACCTTCTGATATGTTCCCAATTTTTTCTATAAAGAAGACTACCATCCACTAATTTTTTTCTGATTCCCTCCTGCTCTTGAAATCAAGCATCTAAGTATCTCACCAGACTTGGCCTAAGGCATAATTCCAGGGCTGGTGGTTTGGATACCAGCCTCACTGATGGCTCTGTTTGTCCCCCCACCTTCAGCACTGTCAGCGTTAGCACCTCCTCCTCCCCTGTTTTCCCTCCCTCTTCTCTCTTAGCATGAGAAAGAAACTGGTCCCTGTGGGGTCTGCATATTGTTTGATACTCTTTTCTTTAATAGGTGGAGCTTAATTCCCCTTGTGTTTGGCTTGGACTTGGTGACTGACTGCCAATGAGTAGAGTATGCAGAAGTGAGGATGTGTGGCTTCCCAGACCAGGTCACGGAGGCATTGGAGCTTCCTCGCTCTCTCAAACCACTTGTTCTGGGGTAAGTCAGCTGCCACTTTGTGAGGACACTCAAGCAGCCTTATGAGGTTCACATGTGAGGAACTGAGGCCTCCTGCCTGTAGCCATTAGCACTGAGCCATCTCGGAAGTAGGTCCTCCAGCCCTAGCCAAGCTTTCAGATGACAGCAGCCCTGGTTGATTCTTGACTGCAACCTCATGAATGACCCTGAACCAGAACTGCTTAGACAAGCCATTCTCAACTTCCTGATCCACAGGAATCGTGTGAGCTAAAAAGTGTTTATTGTTGTTTCAAGCTGTTCGGTTTTGGGGTAATTTGTTATACAGCAATAGAACAACACAGTATCTGTAGAAATTACAGCTGGGATGAATCTCAATCACTCAAAGCCCTTGTGCCTCTGGCATCGCCCACGGTTGGGTGCAAATGTGCCTGGAGTATAGCAGTACCCCAAATCTCTTCTTTCGGGCTGGGCATGGTGGCTCATGCCTGTAATCCCAGCACCTTGGGAGGCCAAGGCAGGCGGATCACCTGAGGTCAGAAGTTGGAGGCTAGCCTGGCCAACATGGCAAAACCCCGTCTCTACTAAAAATACAAAAATTAGCTGGGAGTGGTGGCGGGTGCCTGTAATCCCAGCTGCGCAGCAGGCTGAGGCAGGAGAATCGCTTGAACCGGGAAGTGGAGGTTGCAGTGAGCCAGAATCGCGCCATTGCACTCCAGCCTGGGCGACAAGAGCAAAACTCTGTCTCAAAAAACTTTTTTAAAAAAATTATTTTTTTTTTTTTGGTGGCAGGGTCTCGCTCTGTCACCCAGGCTGGATGACAGGCTCACTGTAGCCTCCCTTGACCTCCCAGGCTCAAGTAATCCTCCCACCTCAGCCTCCCGAGTAGCTGGCACTACACGCATGCACAACCACACCTGGCTAATTTTTGTATTTTTTGTAGAGACAAGGTTTCGCTATGTTCCCCAGGCTGGTCTCCAATTCCTGAGCTCAAGGAGTCCATCCTCCTTGACTTCCCAAAGTGCTGGGATTATAAGTATGAGCCACTGCATCCAACCACTCCTAATTTTGAGAGGTGACAGCGTGCTGGCAGTCCTCACAGCCCTCGCTCGCTCTCAGCGCCTCGGTCTTGGCGCCCACTCTGGCAGTGCTTGAGGAGCCCTTCGGCCCGCCGCTGCACTGTGGCAGCCCCTTTCTGGGCTGGCCAAGGCCGGAGCCAGCACCCTCAGCTTGTGGGGAAGTGTGGAGGGAGAGGCGCGGGCGGGAACTGGGGCTGCGGGGCGCTTGCGGGCCAGCGCGAGTTCCGGGTGGGCGTGAGTTCGGCGGGCCCCTCACTCAGAGCGACCAGCTGGCCCCGCCGGCCCGGGGCAGTGAGGGGTTTAGCACCTGGGCCAGCAGCTGCTGTGCTCAATTTCTCGCTGGGCTTTAGCTGCCTCCCCACGGGGCAGGGCTCGGAACCTGCAGCCCGGCATGCCTGAGCCTCCCCCGACCCCGCCGTGAACTCCTACGCCGCTGGAGCCTGCCCTATGAGCGTCGCTCCCTGTTCCACAGCGCCCAGTCCCATCGACCGCCCAAAAGCTGAGGAGTGCGGACACACGGTGCGGGACTAGCAGGCAGCTCCCCCTGCGCCCCAGGTGCGGGATGTGCTGGGTGAAGGCAGCTGGGCGCCTGAGTCTGGTGGGAACTTGGAGAAACTTTATGTCTAGCTAGGGGGTTGTAAATACACCAATCAGCACCCTGTCTAGCTCAGGGTTTGTGGATGCACCAATAGGCACTCTGTATCTAGCTAATCTGGTGGGGACCTGAAGAATCTTTATGTCTAGCTATAGGATTGTGAATACACCAATCGGCACCCTGTATCTAGCTCAAGGTTTGTAAATGCACCAATCAGTGCTCTGTGTCTAGCTGATCTGGTGGTGACTTGGAGAACCTTTATGTCTAGCTAAGGGATTGTGAATGCACCAATCGGCACTCTGTATCCAGCTCAAGGTTTGTGACTACACCAATCGGCACTCTGTATCTAGCTCAAGGTTTGGCAATGCACCAATCAGCGCTCTGTGTCTAGCTGATCTGGTGGGGACTTGGAGAACCTTTATGTCTAGCCAAGGGATTGTGAATGCACCAATCGGCACTCTGTATCCAGCTCAAGGTTTGTGAATACACCAATTGACATTCTGTACTAGCTAATTTAGTAGGGACATGGAGAACTTTTGTGTCTAGCTCAGGGATTGTAAACGCACCAATCAGCACCCTGTCAAAAATGGACCAATCGGGTCTCTGTAAAACAGACCAATTGGCTCTCTGTAAAATGGACCAATCAGCAGGATGTGGGTGGGGCCAGATAAGAGAATAAAAGCAGGCTGCCCAAGCTAGTAGTTACGACCCTTTTGAATTAGTTTGCAAATAATGGAAGGGGGTGTGTTTTGTGTTAGGGGCTGACGCTGGTTGGTGTATATTTTTGTGTTACCTTTGTGAGTTATAACACTCACTGCAAAAGTCGGTAGCTTCACTTTTGAAGCCAGCGAGAGTATGAAACCACCAGGAGGAATGAACAACTCTGGATACACTGTATTAATAGCTGTAACATTGGTAGGGTCTTTAGGTTTGTTCTTGCGTGTTTTGCTAGAAGGAGGAAGTTGAGCACATCCATCCATCAGAAGGAACAAATTCGGGACATACCACTTTAAGAACTGTAAGAGTCATCGTGAGGGTCCATGGTCTTGTTCTTGAAGGCAGTGGGACCAAGAACCTGCTAATTCCAGACCCAATTTTAAAGTTCTGATGAGGCTACTTGAGTAGTAGTGATAAAAATGGAAGCCAAGTACTGGTTAGAAGAGGGAGGTTCCGTGCTTAGTAACGCCCCAGCCTCAATCCTGGGTGGCTGTTTCTCAATGAGGACAGGCATTCCTGTTATGTCTAAAAGGTGTCTTTTGGCTTGCCACACCCCCTATTCTGTACCTATATAAATCCTAAATGCCAGGCTCCTGAAGCAGACAAGGAGATAAGCAAATGGCAGCATGGCATAGCAGAACGAAGAGAAAGTGCATGTAAATGCTGAGAGGAGTTAGGCTGGGGATGGTCGGAGGAGAGATTGGCTGTTGGGCGGCCAAATTCCACAGGAAGATCATTGTTCCGTCCTGTCCTTCCACCTCTCAATCCATCCCACTGAGCGTCACCTCCACCACTCAATGAGACTGTTGTATTCATTCAAGTCCATGTGTGACCTGATTCTTATGGTACACTGGACAAGAGCTTGGGATATGGAAAGCTGTCACACTGGCTCGCTGCCTTTGCAAAAAGGCAGAGGCTCCACTGAACTGGTTAACACCTATGCCATCCATCTACAGATGGCAATGCTAAAAGGGCACCGTAGGGCTCTGCATGGTGGCTCATGCCTGTAATCCCAGCACCTTGGGAGGCCAAGGCAGGTGGATAACCTGAGGTCAGGAGTTTGAAACCAGCCTGACCAACATGGTGAAGCCACATCTCTACTAAAAATACAAAATTGGCGGGGTGTGGTGGCAGGCGTCTGTAATCCCAGCTACTTGGGAGGCTGAGGCAGGAGAATTGCTTGAATCTGGGAGGCAGAGGTTGCAGTGAGCTGAGATGACGCCATTGCACTCCAACCTGGGCAACGAAAGTGAAACCCTGTCTCAAAAAAAAATTTACAATCTTTCTAAGAAAGGGAGGTCAGGGGTCTATCATCAGGTGCCTGGAACAGATCAGTTGTCAACCTTGAGTTTTTCCAGACGAACTCAAGGGGGGCTGGATTTTCCCAGAGCTCAGGCTGTAGGCTGCTAGAAGCCATGTCAGAGTTTGGTCAAAGCTCTCGAGAGAGATTTAGATGAAGTTTTTCAGGCCGAGAGTTTTTGCGGTTCTCACAAGACAGTGGTATTGAGTACATTCACACTGCCATACAACCATCAAAACCCTCCATTGCCAGAACTTTTTCATCTTCCAAAAGTGAAAATGTGTACCCATTAAACAATAGCTCCCCATTCTTCCTCCCCTTAGCCCCTGACAACACCAATTCTTTCTGTCTCTATGAATCTATTCTAGGAACCTCATATAAGTAGAATCATACAGTACTTGTCCTTTTGTGATTGATTTATTTCACTGAGCATAATGTTCTCCAAGATTCATCCATGTTGTAGACTATAAGAATTTCCTGGTGGGGGCAGTGGCTCACGCCTGTAATCCCAGCACTTTGGGAGGCCGAGGCGGGCAGATTATGAAGTCAGGAGATCAAGATCATCTTGGCCAACATGGTGAAACCCCTTTTCTACTAAAAATACAAAAATTAGCTGGGCATGGTGGTGTGTGCCTGTAATCCCAGCTATGCAGGAGGTGAGGCAGGAGAATCGCTTGAACCAGGGAGTCGGAGGTTGCAGTGAGCCAAGACTGTGCCACTGTACTCCAGCCTGGGTGACAGAGCGAGATTCCGTCTCAAAAAAAAAAAAAAAAAAATTTCCTTTTATAGTCTGAAACATCTCAATATTACATTTTGAATACGGTACTATCTATGTGTAACACTTGGCTTGTTTTCATCTTTTGGCTACCGTGAAGAATGCTGCTGTGAACATCAGTGGACAAATATCTCTTCAAGACTTTGCTTTTAATTTTTTTTTTTTTTTTTGAGACAGGGTCTTGCTCTGTCGCCCAGGCTGGAGTGCAGTCGTGTGATCATGGGCTCAAGTGATCCTCCCACCTCAGCCTCCTGAGTAGCTAGGACCACAGGGGCACACTGCCATGCTCAGCTAATTTTTCTTATTTTGTAGGGATGGGGTCTCACTATGTTGCCGAGGCCGGTTTCCAACTCTTGGCTTCAAGCAATCCTCCTGCCTTGGCCTCCCAGAGTGCTAGGGTTAAGGCATGAGCCACTGCCTTGGGCCTGCTTTCAGTTCTTTTGCTTATTTACATTTGCATCATTAAGGCTGATCGTCTATTAGCTCCTAAAATCTTGTCGTATTAGTTTCTTGGAAACAGCAATGGTCACGGCCGCTTGGCTGAGGCCCACCTTGGAGATGAGATCTTGGGAGGGCCAGGTGGAGATGAGGGGCCTTCAAAAAGGAGGCAGTGCCATGGGGATCGCAAAGCTGGCTGCATTGCTGGTGAACTGGGGCTCCTTGGCATAGGCTTGGGAGCTGTGGTTCGGCCCAGGCAGCAGCACGTTGACTCTCCTGCTGACTTTGAAAGCCTTTGCAGTTGCTGTCAGCCTCTGCCTAGCATGCTCCTCCTCCAGCTCCTTCCCCACCTTTAGCTCTCAGATCTCATATCTTCTCCTCAAAGAGGCATTCCCCAAACACCTTAGACTCAGCATCTCCGTGGCCAAGTGATTCTCTAGCCTAACACCTGTTTAGAACCATTACAGCCTTAGCCTATATTGCAACAATTTCCTTTGTTTACTTATTTATTCTCTGATCTTCAATGTTAAAAGGTAAACTGAAGCACACTAAAATATTAAAAAGTTTATTTGGGCCAGGTGTGGTGGCTCACGCCTATAATCCCAGCACTTTGGGAGGCCGAGGCAAGTGGATCATGAGGTCAAGAGATCAAGACCATCCTGGCCAACATGGTGAAACCCCGTCTCTACTAAAAATACAAAAATTAGCTGGGCGCGGTGGCGGGTGCCCATAATGCCAGCTACTCGGGAGGCTGAGGCAGGAGAATTGCTTGAACCCAGGAGGCAAAGGCTGCAGTGAGCCAAGATTGTGCCACTGCACTCCTGCCTGGCGACAGAGCGAGACTCCGTCTCAAAAAAAAAAAAAAAAAGTTTATTTGGCAAACGGTAATTCATGAATCTGGCAGTTCAAAGACCACAAGTAATTTGGGGCTTCCCCCAAAGAGGTACTAGGGGAAGGCTTTTACAGGGTGAACACGGAAGCAAAAAAATTCATTTCTGTGTAAAATCTTGTTAGAGGTTAGTTGGCAGTTTATGATGCCTAGAATATGACCATTTACAGGGAGTTGGGTTTCAGTTTGCTAGGTAGGAACCCAAGGTTCTGGAGTCTTCTCAGCCTAATGACCTCCCAATGAATTATTTTAGCATCAACCATGCTGTAAGCACCGTGAGGGTGTGGGTCTTATCTGTCTGCATCCAAGCAGTGCTTGGCACGTAGTACATTGTATACAAATTGTGGAATGACTATGATGATTTTGTACACATAAGGAATGTTGGCACCTCTAGTTATAGTCTAAACAGCACTGGGGAGGAGGCTGTGACCCCAGGACCCTGGTCACCTAAACCTCCCTGACCCAGGAAGTAGGCTTAGGAAAGATCTCTGGCACAAGCAGTTGGAGAAAGTTCTGGCAGGTGAGTAGAATGCAGATAATCATGATCTGAAGAGGGCTTATGGAGGTCCAGGCACAGGAAACAACCACACTCAATCCTGGGATTGAGTTCACGTACAAGACTCCACTCATTAGAAGAACCCCTGAGAACAGACAGGCTCAACTAAGAGCAACCGGGCCTGACATCGGAGTTACTTGACTAGGGCTGGACCCAAGGAATGCTGTCAGGAGAGGCTGATTAGTGGACCCAGGACATGAGGCTTGAGTGTGACTAGCCACTCTGTGGCTAATGAGCTCTGTGTTTGCCAATGGGCTCATGGCTGTGAGGGCAATGCTGTGATTCAGCCAGCATTGGTCTAGATCCTGAGTTGGGGGTAAATAGTCTCAGCATTATGACTATGGGGCAATGGGAACCAGAAACCAGGCAGGCCATCTGAGCAAGCGTGGTACATTTAAAAATGATGTTTTACGGGACGTAAAAAGCACAGACCATCAAGGAAAGGGTAGAAAAAGTAAATGTGTTAATATTATTGTATTTATTTATTTATTTTTGTTAAAAGACAGCATAAACAAGGCTGAGGAGGATCACTTGAGCCCAGGAAGCAGAGGTTACAGTAAGCTGTGATCACACCACTGCACCCCAGCCTGGGCGACAGAATGAGACCCTATTTCAGAAGAAAGAAAGAAAAAAAAAGCAGAAACTCAAACAGATACTGTATGCCAATTTTTATAGCAGCATTATTCCCAATAGTCAAAGGGTGGAAGCTGCCCACAAGTCTGTCTATTAATAGATAAATGGATAAACAAAATGTTCTATACGCGTACAATAGATTTAATATTCAGCTTTGGGGCTGGGCACGGTGGCCCACACCTGTAATGCTAGCACTTTGGGAGGACGAGCCGGAGGAATGCTTGAGCCCAGGAGTTTGAGACCAGCCTGGGCAATATAGGGAGGCCCCTCTCTACAAAAAAATAAATTAATTAGGCCGGGTGCAGTGGCTCACGCCTGTAATCTCAGCACTTTGGGAGGCCAAGGCAGGTGGATCACTTGACGTCAGAAGTTTGAGACCAGCCTGGCTAACATAGTGAAATCCCGTCTCTACTAAAAATACAAAAACTAGCCAGGAGTGGTGGCAGGTACCTGTAATCCCAGCTACTCGGGAGGCTGAGACAAGAGAATCGTTTGAACCTGGGAGGCAGAGGTTGTAGTGAGCTGAGATCATGCCACTGCACTCCAGCCCAGGTGATAGAGTGGGATTCCATCTCAAAAAAAAATTATCCAGGTGTGTTGGTGCACACCTGTATTCCCAGCTACTTGGGAGACGGAGGCAGGAAGACTGCTTGGACCAGGGCAGATCAAGGCTGCAGTAAGCTATGATCGCACCACTGCACTCCAGCTTGGGCAACAGAGAGACTGTTTCTAAAAAAATAAAAATAAAATTATTCAGTCTTAAAAAGAAATGAGCTGGGGGGAAGGGAGAATGGGGAGTTATTGTTAAATGTTACAGTTTCAGTTTTGCAACATGAAAAAGAGTTCTGTGGATAGCTAGTGGTGATGGTAGCACCACAATGCGAATGTACTTAATGCCCCTGAAATGTACATTTCAAAATGATTGAGACATAAATTTTATGTGATGTATATTTTACCACAATTTTTTTAAAAAGCAAGGAAATTCTGACACATGCTACGACATGGATGAACCTTGAGGAAATTATGCTTAGTGAAAAAAGCCAGACACAAAAGGACAAATATTGTCATTCCACTTAGATCAGGTCCTTACAGTAGTCAAACTCATAGAGACAGAAAGTAGAATGATGGTTGCCAGGGGACTGTGGGGAGGAGAGAAAGGGGAGTTAGTGTTTAATGGGGACAGTTTCCGTTTGTGAAGAAGAAAAAATTCGGGAGATGGGTGGCAGTGTTGGTTGCACACAATTGTGAATGTACATAATGCCACTGAACTGTGCAGTTAGAAATAGTCAAGGCCGGGTGCGGTGGCTCACGCCTGTAACCCCAGCACTTTGGGAGGCTGAGGCGGGTGGAAAATCAGGAGTTCAAGACCAGCTTGGCCAACATGGTGAAACTCCACCTCTACTAAAAAAACAAAAATTAGCCAGGTGTGCTGGTGTGGGCCTGTAGTCCCAGCTACTCAGGAGGTTGAGGCACGAGAATCGCTTGAACGCAGGAGGCAGAGGTTGCAGTGAGCCAAGATGGTGCCACTGCAGTCCAGCCTGGGTGACAGAGTGAGTTTCAAAAAAAAAAGTTTAGATGGTAAATTTTATGTATATATATTTTACCACAATATTTTTAAAAAGACAACACAAACAATGGGAAAAGACAAGCTATGGACTAGGAGAAGACATCTGTTTGGTTTTTATATCTATATTCATTGATTTATCCTGTCTGGAAACAGTTTCTGGATCAGAAAACAGACCAATTATTTGCTCGAATAGCAGTCTGATTGCCAACTCCCCATCCCTCAGTTTCCCACAGGGCAGCACAGTGTGACCCAGATGTACCCTGCAGATACAGGCCTCTGTGCCACAGGCAAGAGCTTGGAAATGATGCATCTCAGAGCACAGCCAGATGCTGCTGGCATGTCTGGGCCTCTCACTCACTCTGGAGGCGGAGGGAAAGACCTTTGATCTCCAAGGCAAACACAAATCCATTCCGGAGAAAGGAGAGGAAGGTCTCTGGGGTTTTACAATCCTTTGGAATGCAAGCAAATGGTTCTGGGGAAAAGGAGGCATTCCTTATCTTTTTAGCATGTCACTCTCTGTTTCTCAGAAAGGTCCAGAAGTTTCAGGAACACTGAGAACTCCAGGGAGGATGGCGTTCCAACAAGAACTACAACATATATAACCAAAAAGGATTAATATATGATTAATTAGCTAATTCCTACAAATAAGGAGAAGGTAAGCAATCCTATCAAAAATTGGATAAAAGAATGTAAATTGGCAGTTTATAGAAGAGGAGGCTGGGTGCGGTGGCTCATGCCTGGAATCCCAGCACTTTGGGAGGCTGAGGCAGGTGGATCACCTGAGGTAAGGAGTTCGAGACCAGCTTGGCCAACATGGCGAAATCCTGCTTCTACTAAAAATACAAAAACTAGCCCAGTGTGGTGGTGTGGGCCTGTAGTCCCAGCTACTCGGGAGGCTGAGGTGGGAGGATCACTTTAGCCTGGGAGGCAAAGGTTGCAGTGAACCGACATTATGCCTCCAGCCTGGGTGACAGAGTAAGACCGTGTCTCCAAAAAAAAAAAGGAATTCCAAATGGCCAATAAACATTTGAAAACATTGCTAGACTTAGCTAGCAATTAGGGAAATGGAAATTCAAATTAAAATAGGTACCAATAAAATGCTGAAATATTTCCCAATATTTACAAAAAGATGTGTGAAGTGTTACAATTCAGGTTATAGGAATTTGTGAAGAAAATGAAAATATAATTCTACTTATATAAAAAGTCCAGAATAGGCAAATCTATAGCCATAGGAAGTGGATCAGTGGTTGCCTAAGGCAGGGGAGACTTCAGGAGAGGAGAGAGGAATTGCAGGTGGCAGCTAAGAGGAATGAAATTTCTTTTGGGGATAATGAAAATATTCTACAATTAATTGTGATGGACGCATAACTCTGTGAATATACTAAGAGTCACTGAATTATACACCTTCAATGGGTAAATTGTATGGTATATAAATTATATGTCAATAAAGCTGTTTTTAAAAAGTGGAGGATGGAAACCATATATACAGCATGCTGACATAGTTAATAATAATGTATTATATACTTGAAATTTGAGAATAGATCTTAAGTGTTCTCACCACACACACAAGGATAACCATTTGAGTTGATGGATATATTAATTGGCTTGATAGTGGTAATCATTTCACCATATATATCATATTATATACCTTAAATATAGACAATTTGTATTTGTCAAGTATGCCTTGACAAAGTATAAAGCTGAAAAAATTAAAAATCAATAAATACGCTGGGCACAGTGGGTCACACTTACAATCCCAACACAGTGGGAAGGCTGAGGAAAGCAGATTGCTTGAGCTCAGGAGTTCTAGACCAGTCGGGGCAACATGGCGAAAACCTGTCTCTATAAAAAACACAAAAATTAGCTGGACGTGGTAGTGCGCATCTGTAGTCCCAGCTACTTTGAGATGATTGCTTGGGACTGGGAGGCTGAGGCTGCAGTGAGCCATGTTCATTCCACTGCACTCCAGTCTGGGCAACAGAGTGAGACCCTGCCTCAAAAAAAAAAAAAAGATAAAATACATAAATTAATAAAAGGGGTAGGGATGGAATTTGCTTTCCACTAGACTACCAGAAAATAAAAAGTCTGACTATTCTAAGTGTTGGAAAAGATGTGGAGAGATAGGAGATAGTTACTCTCCCTACTGCTGGTGGAAGTGTGAGTTGGTAGATGTTGGAAGAGCAAATTAATTGGACCTTAAAAGGTCCAGAATTTTCAGGAACACTGAGAACTCCAGGGAGGATGGCATCTAGTTAAGTTAAAGATATACCTACTTTGTGTCCCAACAATTCCACTCCTAGGTAAGAAACCTGGGGACATGGGCACAGGGAGACATTTACAAGTATGTTTTTGAACACCTTATTTGAAAGAGTGAAAAATTTAAGCAATAACTAACTTATCCATTAGAGCATGGCTATTAATTATGTGGAGTGCAATCAGAGATAATACTGTCTCCGTAGTTTGTATAGGCTTTGAAACAAGTATGACTTTCTTACCTCTATACAGTGCTGTGATGTGCTAACATTAGCATGGTTTGCAAATTAGACTCCAAAGAATAAGAAATTTAAATGCCCTTGAGTGGGAGAATGAACAAGTAAATCATTTTTCTTCATACAATGGATTACTATTCAGCAAATAAAAATGAATGAACTTGGCAGGGCATGGTGGCTCACACCTGTAACCCCAGCACTTTGGGGAGCCGAGGCAGGCGGATCACTTGAGGTCAGGAGTTTGAGATCAGCCTGGCAAACATGGTGAAACCCCATCTCTACTAAAAATACAAAAATTAGCCGGGCATGGTAGCGGATGCCTGTAATCCCAGCTACTCGGGAGGCTGGGGCAGGAGAATCGCTTGAACCCGGGAGGCAGAGGTTGCGGTGAGCAGAGATTGCGCCACTGCACTCCAGCCTGGGTGACAGAGCGAGACTCCCTCTCAAAAAAAAAAAAAAAAATGAACTAGAGTTACATGTATCAACATGGATACATCTCACTAACATAACGTTGAGTGAAAAAGTTTGCAAGTGGATGCATACAGTGTGATACTGTTTCTACAAAGTCATGCAAAACAATAACACATTTTTATTATATAACATATGAAGCGATAGCGTAAAATATGCATGGGAATGATAAATAGCAAAGTCAAGATAGTAGTTAGCTCTGCAAAGAGGAAGAGAAAGAGGATTGGGAGGGACACCCGGAGGATATTAACAATACCCATACAGGTTTCTTTTAAACAAAATGTTTGATAAAGCTGGCACAGACATATTTGCAATATTAGCTGCACTTTTCAGTACAGGTGAAATATTTCCCAATACTAAAGAATGAAGTGAAGTTTTATGTAGTGGGGCTGTAGGAGTTTGTGCAGAGAATGAAAATGTGCGTTACAGATGAAACCAGAGCCCCCTCAGCCGCCGCCTCCTCTTCCACCCACTTTGGGGTGGAACATGAGTTCACAGCCCTGTCTCCGTGGTCCTAACCATGCAGACTCATCTCAGGAGGTGCTGGTGGGCAGTAAGATGCTGCTGGATGCAAACGTTGTCCTTATCCTAGGGGCTGCACAGTTGGTATCTGTGCCAGAGGGGCACAACCGAGACTCATCCTTTGGTAATGGTCTCCTGTTCTGGGCCTTTAGGTCTTCAGTCAGGGGAGGCTCCTGTTTTACCATCTACCCTCTTATTTAGAAAGTGTGCCTCCGAGCCTCAACTGCCTTTTAGTTTATCGGGTGACAGGCTGGAAGACTTAAAAAAATGAGAGTGCTTTGATGACTCTGGCATTCGTTGGGCATTGAGAAGCTGGTTATCAGTGTTGCCATGACAACTGCGGGGCCCATAAATAAAACGGTGGAGGCGAAAGGTCATGTTGGACACTAACAATATTGTAAAACCCCTTAGATGCCTGGACTATGTACTTGAGACACATTGGATGGTTGTTTTGAAAGGTAATTTTTCTTTTCGCTCCCAAATGACCTCCTATTAATTTTGTTCTTTTTTCAGTCTATTGCATTGGAATGTTGCTTAGCAAACAATTATACCTGGTACTACTCTTCAAAGGAGCATGTCTATTAATTGTGTGGAGTGCAATCAGAGATAATACTGTCTCCCAAGCTAGTACAGGCTTTTAAACAAACATGATTTTCTTACCTCTACACAGTGCTGTGATATGCTAACATTAGCGTGGTTTGCAAGACTCAAAAGAGTCAGAAGGATTAAACTTGGAATAATTTAAGGTGCAGAATAATCTCCCAGAAAGCTGAAAGTGAGGGAAGGAACTGTGAGGCTCCAGGTGTCATTTATTAAGAGGAGTATGGTCTACAGGTGGTTTCCTAGGTCCAGCTCCTTGCCACTCAAAGTATGGTCCGTGGACTAGCAGCAGTCTCAGAGAGATTCTTCAACATCCGGAACCTCAGGCCCCACCCAGACCTATTGGATGAAGTGCTGCAGCTTAATAAGATCCCAGGTGACTTTTATGCACATTTAAGTCTGGGAAACACTGAGTCTTACAACGTGAGTCAATGGCCTTCCAAAAGGGTGCTGGCACTGTAAGAAATAAAACCTGAGAGATCAGATACTCCTGGGAGAGTTAGGGAGGAAACGCTTTGCTAAAAGCTGCTGGAAGTAGTGGGTGTCTATTTGTGGATCATATTTTGTACTGAATTATTGTTATGTTTCCCCTACTTACTGAAAACATGAGCTGAATTCCAGAAAGTAACAGGAAGGATGAGGATGGAAGAGTTAAAAAATAACACAGAAGTCCTGAGTTCTTGCAGGAGCATCCCCTTGCAAGATACTCATCATGACCTTGGGCCCCATTGCACCACAGTTTTCTCCACTTTGACAAGCCCAGATCACTTCCTAGGGCCTGCAGGATTCCTACATTAGTGCTTCTCAAGGGCTCCGAAAGCCTGGGATGAACGTCATGGCGCATGCGTGAAGCTTATCAGGGGCGCGCTATGAGTTCCAGGCTGGCTCCTAATTCCGCAGCCTCCTCGCAGCTGGGGAGCAGTGTGCCCACTTTTATCTCAGCTCCTGGCTTCTACAGAGGACGAGATGGGGAGGGCGTAGGGCGAGGAAGGAGGAGATAAAGCAGTTTGGTGCATGGATGAGTCAGAGCCCCGGGCACTCCCACCCATGGCTGAAAAGAGCATGAGTTTCCCACGTCCCTGTTCTGCTGTGAGAGGGGACCGCGTATCCACGTCCCCCAGCTGCACTGTGGGAGGGTTAATTGCAGAAAGACATTATTAAACAGCAGATTGGCTGTCACACGTGTCAACACGTAGCGATGGAGGTGAGTAAATGACTATGACTCAAAGTAATTCTTAGAAACAAGCACAAAATAAAATGTCTGTGAATGGGACTATTACAGAATCTCCTTGAGGAAGTGGTTGCAAATGTGCAGCTCCCAGAGCAAAACCTATCACAGGCTCACTATAACCTCAAACTCCTGTGCTCAAGTGATCTTCCCACCTCAGCCTCCAGAGTAGCTGGGACCACAGGTGAATGCCACCATGCCCAGCTAATTTTTTTTTCTTTTTCTTTTTCTTTTTTTTTTGTTTGAGACGAAATCTCACTCTTGTACCCCAGGCTGGAGTGCAGTGGTGCGATCTCGGCTCACTGCAACTTCTGCCTCCCGGGTTCAAGCGATTCCCCTGCCTCAGCCTCCCGAGTAGCTGGGATTACAGGTGTGTACTACCACACCTGGCTAATTGTTTGTATTTTAAGTAGAGACGGGGTTTCACCATGTTGGCCAGGCTGGTCTCGAACTCCTGACCTCAGGTAATCAGCCCGCCTCGGCCTCCCAAAGTGCTAGGGTTACAGGCGTGAGCCACAGCGCCAAGCTAATTTTTTAAATATTTTGTAGAGACAAGGTCTTGCTGTGTTGTCCAGGCTGGTCTGTAACTCCTGGGCTCAAGCAATCCTCCTGCCTTGTCCTCCCAAAGTGCTGGGATTACAGGCATGAGCCACCACTCCTGGTATCCTGCCTCTTTTTGATTTTTTTTTTCATTCTAAAAATAGCATCTTTTCTAAGATTATAGAATTGGTATTCTACATCACAAATATTTAAAATATGAAAAGTTATGAAGAAAATCAAATCACTCCTAATCCCTCCACCAAGAGGTAATCACTGTTAACACTCGTAGTTTATTTCCCTTTAGTATTCTTAGTCGAATCACTTTTTTCTCCAAAAACTATATAGCAAATAAACCAAAAGCAGTTTTCCCATTTGTAATCCATATCCATCTGGCATAAGGCCATGTAAGCTTGGTTTGGAGCTTGTCCCGATAGCCCTACCAGCCTGAGTTTCCCATCCCTGCCTTGTGGTCTGTTTCTCCATCCACCCTGACCCAAATGCCACTCTCACAGAACTCTAGATTTGAGTTTGCCTTCATTTCTGTTTGACCCCTCAGATCTTGGGAATGTAAATTGTAAAGGCAAAACTTCATGAGACTCTTTTTTTCTCTGAACCCGATATATCAAAAAACAAGTGAGACTTTGTTAAAATCTACATTCCTTACTGTTTCTGATGTTTTGGAAATTAATCCAGGTTTACTCTGCCTTTTTTTTGAGATGGAGTTTCACTCTTGTTGCCCAAGCTGGAGTGCAATGGCGCGATCTTGGCTCACTGTAACCTCCGCCTCCTGGGTTCAAGTGGTTCTCCTGCCTCAGCCTCCTGAGTAGCTGGGATTACAGGCATGCACCACCATGCCCAGCTAATTTTGTATTTTTAGCAGAGACAGGGTTTCTCCATGCAGATCAGACTGGTCTTGAACTCCCGACCTCAGGTGATCCGCCTGCCTCGGCTTCCCAAAGTGCTGGGATTACAGGTGTAAGCCACCGCGCCTGGCCTCTGCCTTTTTCAATGCAGGTATTTCAAAGGATATGAGATACTCAAGGGAAGGCATCTATTTATATTTGTAACTCCAGTACATGGCCCATAGTAAGTGCTCAATAATTCATGTTCACTGGTCACTTAAATAACACAGAACTCTTGCTTCCTGTCTGGGTGAATATAATCAATGCTTAAGATTAATAAGGGCAACAGTAATGAATGTGCTCGGTGGTTCAGGATCCTTTACTAGCCAGAATCACTGGTCTTTAACCCCTAAACATTTCTGTTCCCCTAGTTGGGTCTCACCTTTTTAACTGCTAGCATTCTCCTCCTGCAGCCATGGACTCAATCCGTCTTTCCAGCGACCCACCCCTGGCTGGCTTGGACACTGCTCTACCATCAAGGATGGCATTTGCCTCCTCACTTCACTGACTTGAAGTCTTCCCCACCTCCCACGGCTCCTCCACCTACTGCGGGCTGCCCACTCCCACCCTCATCTCTCTACTGAAACAATTCTTGCCAAACTCTATGGCCACTTCTCAATCCTTATCTCGCCTAAGCTCTCCAAAGCGTTTGACACACTTGACCTTGCCCTCTTCTTTGGAGATCTTTAGAGAGCATGATTTCTTGCTCTGAGTCTTCCTCGTACCTCTAACTGCCCCTTCCCAGCCTCTTTTGCAGAGTCCTCTTCCTCTGCCTGAACCTTAAATGTTGGAATCCCCTGAGTTTCCATCCATCACTTGCTTCACAAGGGGAACCAGTTCTGGGTTCTTGTTCTTTTGCAAAATATACATATAACATAAAATTTACCATCTTAACCATTTTTAAGTGTACAGTCCGGTAATGTAAAGTACACGTACCTTGTTGTGCAACTGTCACCACCATCCATCTCCAGAACTTCATCTTCCCAAACTGAAACCACATTCCCCTCCCCATAGCCCTTGGTAACCACCATTTTACTTTCTGTTTCTGTGAATTTGCCTACTCTGGGTACCTCCCATAAGTGGAATCCTATGGCACTTTGCAGTTGGCTTGTTTCACTCATCATATATCCTCAAGGTTCATACATGTTATAATGTGTCAGAATTACCTTCCTTTGTAAGGCCAATGACTTTATATTCCATGATACATATGTACCACACTTTGTTTATCCATTTATCTGTTGGTAGACCCTTGGGTTGCTTCCACATTTTAGCGACCAGGAATAATGCTGCATGAACATGGTGTATAGCAAGTGTGTTCCAGTCCCTGCTTTCGATTATGTGGGGTTTATATCCAGAAATGAAATTGCTAAATCAAAAGGTATTTTTTTTTTTTAAGATAGGGTCTCACACTTTCATACACAGGCTTGAGTGTGCCATGGCATGATCCTGGCTCCTTGCAGCCTTGACCTGTGTTCAAGTGATCCTTCCATCTCAGCCTCCCAAGTGGCTACAGGTGCATGCCACCATACCCAGCTATTTTTTTTTTTAGGAATAGGGTCTTGCTATGTTGTCCAGGCTGATCTTGAACTCCTGGCCTCAAGTGATCCTCCTCCCTTGACCTCCAAGTGGCAGGGTTACAGGTATGAGCCACCACGCCTGGCCTGATAATTCTTTTTTTTTTGAAACGGAGTCTCGCTATGTTGCCAGGCTGGAGTGCAGTAGTGTGATCTCAGCTCACTGCAACCTCCACCTCCTGGGTTCAAGTGATTCTTCTGGCTCAGCTTCCCAAGTAGCTGGGACTACAGGCGTGCACCACCACGCCTGGCTAATTTTTTGTATTTTAGTAGAAATGGGGTTTCACCATATTGGCCAGGATGGTCTCGATCTCCTGACCTCATGCTAATTCTATCTTTAATTTTTTGAGGAATCACTATACTGTTTTAGCTCCAATTTTTTCATATCCTCACCAACACTTGTTATTTTCTGTTTGCTTTGTTTTGGATTTTGCTAGTAGCCATCCTAATGAATGTTATTGAGAAGTATCTGGGTTTTGGTTTTTTTTTTTTCAGACAGAGTCTTGCTCTGTTGCGCAGGCTAAGATGCAGTGGCACAATCTTGACTCGCTGCAACCTCTGCCTCCCGGGTTCAAGCAATTCTCATGCCTCAGCCTCTAGAGTAGCTGGGCCCACAGTTGCGTTCCACCACAGCCAGCTTATTTTTGTATTTTTGCTAGAGATAGGGTTTTGCCATGTTACCCGGGCTGGTCTCAAACTCCTGGCCTCAAGTGATCCACCCGTCCCAGCCTCCCAAAGTCCTAGGATTACAAGTGTGAGCCACCGCACCTGGCCATGTCTGGGTTCTTTTAAATACCAATGTTTAAAAATAGAATTATTCTATGAAAAACAATCTAGTCTCAAAATGTTGACTGCTAGAATAAACAATATAGTAAAATGTGTATAATTTCCTAGTTATACTTTAAAGGTAGGATGAAGCTTAAGGTGCAGAAAGTGAAGTTAATTATTCTTCTTCCTTCATGGTTAGCCTCATCTTGAGTCTAGCAGGGCGCCACCCCTCCTCCCTGTTCCCAGTGCCTGTCCCACTCTCTCTCACCACAGACACTCAAAGTCACTGTTCTGTTACTCTTCTCACTCAAGCCACTGTGCTGGGATTGAAAGACTTTGCTCTTCATGGCTTACAGGAAAGTTAAGGTAGTATTTTTTGCTCTAGAAGCCATGTGAAAATGGGACTGCGTTGGAATAAGCATCTATAGGAGCTGATACCTGCCCTGGCAGTATCTGGTAACCAAGAATTTCCAGAATTGCAATGGGGGAGTGGGGTGGGAGGAAAAACCCCAGTTCAAAAGAGGAAAAGCAATCAAAAGGCCACGTGCCGTGGCTCACGCCTGTAATCCCAGCACTTTGGGTGACCAAGGAGGCTGGATCACCTGAGATCAGGAAGGGAGACCAGCCTGGCCAACATAGTGAAACCCTGTCTCTACTAAAAATACAAAAATTAGTCGAGTATGGTGGCATGTGCCTGTAATCCCAGCTATTCAGGAGGCTGAGACAGGAGAATAGCTTGAACCTGGGAGGTGGAGGTTGCAGTGAGCCGAGATCGTGCCACTGCATTCCAGCGTGGGTGACAGAAGGAGACTCCGTCTCAAAAAAAAAAAAAAAAAAAAAAAAAAAATCAAAGGAGGGGCAAAATAAAATGGTAGAAATGAATACAGATATGTCCATAAATGGACTAAATTCACCAGTAAAATAAACAATGATTATTAGTCAGTAAGAGATAACCAGATAATGCTGCAATTCCTGCGTGCCTGAAGGCCTGAGAAACCTTCACAGTAGGGTTAGGGGAAGTGAGAGAGACTGAAGGTGTTGTGAGGGCTACCCAGCTCTCCACTTTTTCGAATGTGAAAAGAAATAAAGCAAAAGAAAATGTTAAAAAAAAAAAAAAAAAAGGAAGAAGAAAGACTTTACCCCTGAACTCTCAAGAGCAATGGAACTGAATCTCAGGGAGGGCATCCACAGGCTGATGAGTGCTATGACTGAAGGCCCATTGAAGGCATGTGGGGCAATAGGAGCCATAGAGAGGGACCTAGTTCTGTTCACCAGGGAACTGAGAGCTCAAAGGTGGCTCCTAGCGAGAAGTGACTCCTAAGCTGAGTCCTGAAGATCGATGTGAGTAGGCCAGGCAGAGGAGAAAGGGAGGAGGAGCGTGTGCAAAGGCCCACTGCCGAGAGAGCCAATTTGTGGGAAGAACCAAGAATCACTCAGTAGTGCTGGAGTTGAGTGTTGGTGTGGGGTGGGAGGGTAAGAGAAGAGGTGGACAGGAGCTCATTCATGGAGGGCCTTGAACCTGTGCCAAGTCTGTAATTTATCTTGTTAGAAATGCACAGACATTGGTTTTAAACCAGGGCATGCCATGATTACATTTTTTTTTTTCAGAATGATCATTCTAACCCAAATATGGAAAATGAATTTGACAGGGGAATGGGGAGGTCTGTTAGGAATCTGTTTTATCCTGGCAAGAGACAAAAAGGGCATTGGCAAAAGGGAGAACATTCGTTTGCTCATTCCTTTATTCACTTATTTGACATTTACTTCATGTTTTCCCCTGAGCATCTGCTATGTGCCAGCATTGTGCTGTGCTGGGTGCTGGGAATACAAAGGTAAAAAAGAGAAACAAGGTCCCTGCCTTCCTGGGGCAGACACTTACTTGGCAGTTCTGGTTTTCTTAGTCTGTTCTGTGCCAATATAACAAAATACCACAGACTGGGTAATTTATACGGAACAGAAATTTCTTTCCTCAGAGTTCTGGAGGTTTGGAAGTCCAGGAATGAGGGGCTGGCATCTTTCAATCCTTCTTCTTTTTTTAAAAAAAAATCTATCTCTTGGGCCAGGTGTTGTGGCTTATGCCTATAATCCTAGCACTTTGGGAGGCCAAGGCGGGTGGATCACCTGAGGTCAGGAGTTTGATACCAGCCTGGCCAACATGGCGAAACACCATCTGTACTAAAAAAAAAAAAAAAAAAAAAAAACAAAAATTAGCCAAGCGTGGTGACACATGCTTCTAATCCCAGCTACTCGGGAAGCTGAGGCAGAAAAATCGCTTGAATCCAGGAGGCGGAAGTTGCAGTGAGCCGAGATCATGCCACTGCACTCCAGCCTGCGCAACAGAGGGAGACTCCATCTCAAAAACAAAAAATCTATCTATTTGCTTATTTAGAGACTGAGTTATGAGACTGGCTAATTTTTGTATTTTTGGCAGAGATGAAGTTTCACCATGTTACTAAAGCTGGTCTTAAACTCCTGGGCTCAAGTGATCCACCCGCCTCCACCTCCCAAAGTGCTAGCATTACAGGCGTGAACCAACGCGCCCAACCAGGGATCTCCTTGCTTTGTCATCCCATAGTGAACAGTGGCAGGGCAAAGAGAAAGAGAAAAAGAGAACAGGAATAAGTGAACCCACTCTCTCAATAATGGCATTAATCCATTCGTGAGAGCAGATCCCTCGTAACATAGACAAGGTCTCACTCTGTTGTCCAGGCTGCAGTTTAGTAATACAAATATAGCTCAGTGCAGCCTCAGCCTTCTGGGGTCAAGTGACCCTCCTATCTCAGCCTCCTGAGTAGCAGGGACCACAGGTGCATGCCGCCACACCTGTCTAATTTTTTTTATTTTTTGTAGAGATGGGGTCTCCCTGTGTTACCCAGGCCGGTCTGTAACTCCTGGGCTAAAGTGATCTTCCTGCTTTGGCCTCCCAAAGTGCTGGGATTAGATTACAGGTGTGAGCCACCTCATCCAGCCCTAAACATCTCTTAAAGGTTTCACCTCTTAATATTGTTGTAATGGCAATTAAATTTCAACGTAAGTTTTGGTGGGGACAAACATTAAAACCAGAGCGCCGGGCAAGTGTGAAGGCAATGACAGTGTGTATGAGCTAACATGATACACAGTATTTTTGGAGCATATATACCAGAAGCATATTCCAAGAGATTTGGAGCATCAGAAAGACTTTCTTTAAAACTTCCCTAAAATGATGTCTCAGCTAAGACCTGAAGGAGGAGCAGGACATGGCCAGGTGAAGGAGAGATACTGGGGATTCCAGGTGGTTGGAATAGTAGAGGCAGCTTTCCAGAGATAAGAGACATCAGAGCCTCTGAGTGAATGAAAAGAAGTTCAGTACGACTGGACCACAGGGATTATTAAGGTGTCAGGCTAATGAGGGAAGCAGGGACCTGATCCCAAAAGGCCTCTAAATCACATGAAGGAGACTGGACCTTATAAGAGGCATGGGATCATATAAGAGAAAGGATCAGATGGACATCCTGAGAAGATCACAGTCTGGATAAATAGTAATAAGACAGACTAGAAAGGACTTGGTGAACCATTAGCTAGATTTGGGGTTACAGAAGGGCATGAAGACTCGCAGGTGTCTGACTTGGATACCATAAAACAAGAGGAAGAGAGGTTGGGAAGGAAGATCTAAAGTTTATTTTGGACCTGTTGCTTTTGAGGGACATTCAAGTGGAGCTATTCAGTAGGTGCTTGCATATACATTCCACCTGGAGATGGAATAGAGTTATTGGCATGTAGGACCTACACAGTGCAGAAATCATAGGAGTGGATGAGACCAGGTAGGCGAGTCTGCAGGGTGAGAAGAGAGCTGTGGATGGAAACTCAGGGGATTCCAACATTTAAGGTTCAGGCAGAGGAAGAGGGCTCTGCAAAAGAGGGTGGGAAGGGGCAGTTAGAGGTACGAGGAAGACTCAGAGCAAGAAATCATGCTCTCTAAAGATCTCCAAAGAAGAGGACAAGGTCAAGTGTGTCAAATGCCTTGGAGAGGTTAGGCGAGATAAGGATTGAGAAGTGGCCATAGAGTTTGGCAAGAATTGTTTCAGTAGAGAGATGAGGGTGGGAGTGGGCAGACTGCAGTAGGTGGAGCCATGGGAGGTGGGGAAGAGACTTGAAGTCAATGACATGAGGAGGCCAATGCCATCCTTGATGGTAGAGCAGTGTCCAAGCCAGCCAGGGGTAGGTGGATGGAAAGACGGATTGAGTCCATGGCTGCAGGAGAAGAATGCTAGCAGTTAAAAAGGTGAGACCCAACTAGGGGAACAGAAATGTTTAGGGGTTAAAGACCAGTGATTCTGGCTAGTAAAGGATCCTGAACCACCGAGCGCATTCATTACTGTTGCCCTTATTAATCTTAAGCATTGATTATATTCACCCAGACAGGAAGCAAGAGTTTTGTAAGTGTTATTTAAGTGACCAGTGAACATGAATTATTGAGCACTTGCCATGGGCCATGTGCTGGAATTACAAATATAAATAGGTGCCTGCTCTTGAGTATCTCATATCCTTTGAAATACCTGCATTGAAAAAGGCAGAGTAAAACTGGATTGATTTCCAAAGCATCAAAAAGAGCAAGAAATGTAGATTTTAATAAAATCTCACTTGTTTTTTTGTTATATTGGGTTCAGAGAAAAACGAATCTCATGAAGTTTTGCCTTTACAATTCACATTCCCAAGGTCTCAGGGGTCAAACAGTAAAGAAGGCAAACTCAAATCTAGAGTTCTGTGTGAGTGGCATTTGGGTCAGGGTGGATGGAGAAATGGACCACAAGGCAGGGATAGGAAAACTCAGGCTGGTAAGGCTGTTGGGACAAGCTCGAGACCAAGTTTACATGGCTTTATGCCAGATGGATATGGATTACAAATAGGAAAATTGCTTTTGGTTTATTTGTTGTATACCTTTTGGAGAAAAAAGTGATTCTACATAAAAATACCAAAGGGGCCGGGCATAGTGGCTCACGCCTGTAATCCCAGCACTTTGGGAGGCCGAAGCGGGCAGATAACGAGGTCAAGAGATCGAGACCATTCTGGCCAACATGGTGAAAGCCAGTCTCTACTTAAAATACAAAAATTAGCTGGGCATGGTGACGCACGCCTGTAGTCCCAGCTACTCTGGTTGCTGAGGGAGGAGAATCACTTGAACCCAGGAGGTGGAGGTTGTAGTGCGCTGAGATCACGCCACTGCACCATCAGCCTGGTGACAGAGCAAGACTCTGTCTCAAAAAAAGAAAAAAAAATACTAGAGGGAAATAAACTACAAGTGTTAACAGTGATTACCTTTTGGTGGAGGGATTAGGAGTGATTTGATTTTCCTCATAACTTTTCATATTTTAAATATTTGTGGTGAATAATACTAATTCTATAATCTGAGAAAAGATGCTATTTTTAGAATGCAAAAAACAAAAATATCAAAAAGAGTCAGGATGCCAGGAGTGGTGGCTCATGCCTGTAATCCCAGCACTTTGGGAGGACAAGGCAGGAGGATTGCCTGAGCCCAGGAGTTACAGACCAGCCTGGACAACACAGCAAGACCTTGTCTCTACGAAATACAAAAAAATTAGCTGGGCATGGTGGCGTGCACCTGTGGTCCCAGCTACTCGGGAGGCTGAGCTGGGAAGATCACTTGAGCCCAGGAGTTTGAGGTTATAGAGAGCTGTGTTTGAGCCACTGCACTCCAGTCTGGGCAACAGATGACTGAAAAGAGACAGAGAGAGGGGCAGGTTTGTGTTCCAGTGCAGTGACCAAAATGACCAAAATGAAAACAAACAAAGATACTGGGTGATAACATCACTTCATCAAAAACAAAAAATGTAGAAGATTATATTGGTAGGAGCAATATTCAGAAATAACACTGAAGACCTAAAAATCACATGCCATGCTTAACCTTGTCACAAACTAGGGGTGGTCGTAGGCATTTTCTTTAATGTATTTATTAATATATAAAATCTAGAAATAATCGATCTGAAAGAAATGGTGTGATTGTGAGTCAGCCCTGCACACATTGCCCCTAGAAGAGGAAAATGACTTGCCCAGGTTTGTACAGTTATTATCTGCATTTTTCTGATCATGTGATATTAATTTTATCTTGGAACTCTTGAAATTATGAGGTAGAAAGTGCACTATGAGAACAAATAAATATTGAGTTATGGCTGCTGGAGCTCCAAAAAATCGAGTTATAATTCTTTTTTTTTTTTGGAGACAAAGTTTCACTCTTTTTGCCCAGGCTGGCTGAAGTGCAATGACATGACCTCGGCTCACTGGAACCTCCGCCTCCCGGGTTCAAGTGATTCTCCTGCCTCAGCCTCCCAAGTTGCTGGGACTACAGGCGCCCACCACTATGCCCAGCTAATTTTGTATTTGTAATAGAGACAGTGTTTCACCATGTTGGCCAGGCTGGTCTCGAACTCCCGACCTCAGGTGATTCGCCGGCCTCGGCCTCCCAAAGTGCTGGGATTACAGGCCTGAGCCACCGCACCTGGCTGAGTTATAATTCTTAATTGTGACATTTTTATTGATGAAAAGAAAATGATTTGATGCCTCTGATAAGAGACTGATATATTCTAAAATAAAGGCTCATTACTAACTGAAATAGGGTTTTTAAAGTTTAATTTGTTTGGTAGGAGGGAAGTAATCTCTTAAAAGATATGGCTGGCTATTCTTAAATTCAATTTTAATGAGTATTTGTGGGTAGGGAGATAGATGGAAATGTGTTTTGGGAATGTATTCTCATTTTCAATACGATTCCCTTTTATTGATCTCATGGGAAGAGGGCCTGCTTTCCCCTATATGAAATTTCTAGACAAAAGAGACCGGGTGCTGTGGCTCACACCTGTAATCCCAGCACTTTGGGAGGCCAAGACGGGTGGATCACCAGGTCAGGAGATCGAGACCATCCTGGCTAACATTGTGAAACTCCGTCTCTTATACAAAAAAATTAGCCGGGCGTGGTGGCGGGCGCCTGTAGTCCCAGCTACTCGGGAGGCTGAGGCAGGAGGATGGCGTGAACCCGGGAGGCGGAGCCTGCAGTGAGCTGAGATCGCGCCACTGCACTCCAGCCTGGGCAAGAGAGCTAGACTCTGTATCAAAAAAAAAAAAAAAAAAAAAAAAAAAGAGGAGTAAAGTGTCCGTCCTGCAAGTTGCTGCCAGTGCAGGCAGGTCAGGGAGTCTGCTGCCGCTGGTAGGGAAGACAAGCTTGCAGCTTTCCACACCCATTCCTGAATTGCGAGAAAGGAAACTTACCCAGAAGCTGGAAGGAATCCAGAAAACATGAGCAAACCCACAGCTTCTCCCTTGATAGAAAGGCGTGTCCACTCATTTCTTACGTCTACTGAAGCCTTGAGAAGATTAATTGAGGGTTTGCCTGCCTCGGAGGCATTTCACCTGGGCAGGCTGTGTCCTGATCAGCAATGTTCTAGGCTGTCAGGACAGACACACACTTAGGCACTACGTGTGTGAAATCTCAAAACCGCAGCTGCTGACCTAGGATTTTGTAGACCCTCTCCGCTCTTTAGGGCCAGAGAGCCCCAGCAGTGAAAAGCCCAAGGAAGGTCTTGTTTTCCTTGTCATGTGTTTCAAATAAATTAGGGAGAATGAGCACAGCTAAATTTGAGAAATTATTGGCACAGCCGTCAATTAAATCCTTCAGATAGAAAACACATTTTTCTTTTCTTTCTTTTTTTTTTTTTTTTTTTTTTGCTGTGTTTATTTTCCAAACAATTTTATTGAAATATGCCAAGAATACATGGGCAGCACAAATGTATGAACAGGAAAGAAAAAATCACATGTACAATAATTTTTTTTTTTTTTTTTGAGATGGAGTCTCACTCTTGTCACTCAGGCTGGGGTGCAGTGGCACGATCTCGGCTCACTGCAACCTCCGTCTCCCGGGTTCAAGCGATTCTCCTGCCTCAGCCTTCTGAGTAGCTGGGACTATAGGCACCCGCCACCACGCCTGGCTAATTTTTGTACTTTTAGTAGAGACGGGGTTTCGCCATGGCTGGTCTCCAACTCCTGGCCTCAGGTGATCAGCCCACCTCGGCCTCCCAAAGTGTTGGGATTACAGGCGTGAGCCACCGCGCCCGGCTTTGTACAATAATTTTTTTTTTTTGAGACAGAGTCTTGCTCTGTCGCCTAGGTTGGGGTGCAGTGGCGCAATCTCGGCTCACTGCAAGCTCCGCCTCCCAGGTTCACGCCATTCTCCTGCCTCAGCCTCCCGAGTAGCTGGGACTACAGGCGCCCACCACCACGCCCGGCTAATTTTTTGTATTTTTAGTAGAGACAGGGTTTCACCGTGTTAGTCAGGATGGTCTCCATCTCCTGACCTTGTGATCCGCCCACCTCGGCCTCCCAAAGTGGTGGGATTACAGGCGTGAGACACCGCGCCCGGCCCACAATAATTTTTTAAAAGTGAAGAAGTGAAGGTTAATCTTGGGAGAGATCAGGTCGCCTCTCGCTCCCCCTGCAGACTTCCAGCGTTTCCATTAAGGTTAAGCCTCTACAAACCTAGCTTTCAAAAAAAAAAAAAAAAAAAAAAGGAATACAAGATCTTTTGCAAAAAAAAAAAACCAAAAAACAAAAAATGGCAGAAAGGAAAGAGAAATGACTTCCTGCTCTGATGGGACTCTTCCTAGCCACCTAATTAGGAGGCATGATGAGCTGTGGAGAAACACAGCTTCAGAGTGTAAGGTATGGACCATTTGGGTTTTTCATCTGGTAATGGTTCAGGAAGCTCCGAGCCTCCAGGGCATCGCTCTTGGATTCCCACTCCAGCAGTCCAGAAGAGCTGCGCTCACTTTTACCTGAGAATACTTTCACAGAAGATGGCCGCTTCACGCCCAGCTCATCTCAGATCTCAAAGAAGTTGTCAGTCACCTCCAGCGGGGCGTTGAAGAGGTGCAGCACGTTGCTGGGGTGCTGGATGCGGTTCTTCCTTGCCCGCTCCAGGGTGGGGAACCGATTGTTCGGGATTCACTGAAGTCTCTGTAACTGCAAGAAGTGACTTCCAACCCGCATGACTGACAGGGCATGATGGCTGGCTGCTTGGAGACAGACATTCAGCTTCTGCCCAAACGTGAAGTTGTTGCTGAGGTGGGTAGTGGCCCGGTCCACAGTGTAGCCGTCAGCCATCTCCACCATGGCGGTCCCCGGCTTGCTTTTCATGACTTTCACCTTCTCCACATTGCTATACAAGCAGAAGACATTGAAGACTTGGTCACAGTTCATCTTAGACTGATCCAAACCATAGACCATGAGGACAGGGCTGTCGGGGTGAGGGCCATGCTCGGGTGATGGGGAGGGGGTGGGGGGTGCCCATACTAGGGGCCGTTGCGACTTGGGCCCCAAGGGTGACTCCCCCCCACTGGTGGACCCATCCTTCTCCCTTCGTAGTGAGGTCGCAGGCTGGAGGGCCATAGCCCTCATCATGGCAATGGCTGTGATACCCACGGTGGGGCCCTCCATATTCTGTGGGGTGATCTCCCAGGAGAGGGGGCTGCCTCTGGCGTTTGTTGGGGTTGCTGCCAGGGTCACCTTGTCCACTGAGATTGGGGTTTGTGTAGTCCCAAGTATCCTGATCATTCTTGAACACATTCAAGCGTGTAGGCTTCGCGTATTTGATCTTCAGAGTGCAACAGCCAGAATAGATTTCAGCCCCATTGAGTGAGGCCTTGGCCCACTGGGCACTTTGAACACAGTCAAATTCCACCATGGCCTGAACTCCATTCTTCCGGAAAATGGCAATTCTCTGGACAGGGCCACAAGGATTACCGATAGTGTAAAGACCATCCGTGGTGATCGAATAGATGGGGTTCAGGATGGTAAAGAGAAAGAAGCACACTGTTCACGCTCCGGATCATCCGAGTTCCCGGGGCGGGAGATCTTCTGGCTGGTAGAGTAGTTGACAAAAGCTGGGTGACCGGCAATATGTGTTTGGTTGCCGGCTGTGTAGTTCACTGCGTTGCAAGCCTCTAGCACATCTTCAGACGCTACCAGTGCTTGTCTCTTTTTAGACATTACCATCACATAGCTGATGGGTCCAAACTCCCGCAAGGCCTCCACAAGGTCAGCTTCCGCCACACCATCAATTAGGCCCCTGATGTGGACAACTGGGAAGGCAGAGGTTTTGTGTGGGTCATCACAGTTCTCCTTAGAGATTAGGCTTCCATCAGATGGAATTCCCCACTCTAGAGGACAAGGCCGCTGCCCACCCGTTTCTGCTCCCTCAAACGCCCACGAGGCAGGGCAGGAGACACATTTTTCTTTTATAAAATCTGAGTTGAGAGCCCATCTAAGATTTTTCAGTACCTTTTGGAGTCAATTTACAAATCCCACTGCAAGCCAGGTGCGGTGGCTTATACCTGTAATCCCAGCACTTTGGGAGGCCAAGGCGGGCAGATCACCTGAGGTCAGGAGTTCAAGACCGGCCTGGCCAACATGGCCTTGGCCAGCCACAGCCAACCCCGTCTCTGCTAAAAATACAAAAAATTAGCCAGGCAAAGTGGCACGCGCCTGTAATCCCAGTTTCTAGGGAGGCTGAGGCGGGAGAGTCGCTCGAACCCAGGAAATGGAGGTTGCAGTGAGCTGAGATCGTGCCATTACACTCCAACGTGGGAAACAGAACGCAACTTCAACTCAAAAAAAAAAAAAAAAAAAATCCCACTGCAGGTATCTATCAGGGTAATGTGGTAGAGTTTCTTCCAAGGGACTCAGAGCTTGACAAATCTGGTCATAGTGAGAAAAACATTGGTAAAGTTGTCCAAAAGAGCAGACAAGGTCATTCAAGGTGTTTGATCCACTTTTAGGAGTTAAAGCAAAGAGCTAATTATTCAGGATTAAAAAAAGATTTTTAGCATTACTGTAGATACACTTTTGTATAAAGCGTAAGGTAAGGACCACACTTTTTTTTTTTTTGGCGTGGCATCTTTGTTGAATATCGATTGATCTTCAATGGAAGGGCTTATTTCGGGATGTTTTATTCTATTCCACTGGCCCATAACATAAGTCTATGCTTAGGCCAATACAAAATTGTCTTGATTACAGTAGCTTTACTCATATAGTAAGTTTTGAAATCAGGTAGTTTAAGTTCAACTTTATTTTTCAAAATTGTTTGGCTTAAGGTTTTTTTGCATTTCTATATAACTTTTAGGGTCACCTCATCAAATTCTATTTTTAAAGCCTGATGATATTTGATAGGGATGCATAGAATCTATAGATCAATTCAGGAAAAACTGTCCTCTACAATATTGAGTTTTTTGATCAATGTTCATGGTACGTCTCTCCATTTACTCAGCTCTTCAGATAAATATCTCAGTAATGTTTTGTGGTTTTTAGTGTATAGTTATTGCACTTTCTTTGTTAAATTTATTCTCAAGTATTTTATTCTCTTTGATACTATTGTGAATAAAATTATTTTTTAATTTCATCTTACTATATTGAAATACAATTAATTTTCATGTACTGAACTTGAGTCCTGTGACCTTGCTGATCTGGTTGATTAATGCCAATAATTTTTTTGTAGATTCTTTGGGATTGTCTACATACAGAATCATGTTGTCTTTGAATAAATACACAACCTTTATACCTCCTTCCTAATCCATATATGTTTTATTTGTTTTTCTTGCATTATTTCATTAGCCAGAGCCCCAAGTACAGTAAGTCCTCCCTTAAGACCATTGATAGGTTCTTAGAAACTGTGACTTTAAGCAAAAAGACATTTTGTTCAATCAAAGTCTTTTTTTCTGGTTTTTTTTTTTTTTTTTTTTTTTTTGGCTGGGATTATAGGTGCATGCCACCATGCCTGGCTATTTTTGTTTTTTGTGGAGACAGGGTCTTGCATTGTTGCCCAGTCTGGTCTTGAACTTCTGGGCTCAAGCGATCCTCCCGCCCCTACCTCTCAAAGTGCCTGGGTTACAGGCATGAGCCATTGTGCCCGGCCTCAATGTAATAACATTGATGAGAAAAAAAAAATGGATTGTGTTATAAGTCATTTTGCTTAAAGTCACAGTTTTCAAGAGCCTATTGACATTACATGAGGATTTACTGTACAATGCTGAATAAAAGTGCTGAGAGCAGATATCCTTGCCTTGTTCCCAATCTTAGAGGAAAACTATTTGATCCTTCACTATCTTATTATTTAAAAAATTGTAGTAAAATATACATAACAAAATGTACACTTTTAACTATTTTGAAGTGTGCAGTTCTTGGCATTAAGTCGATTTACACTGTGTAATCATCATCATCATCCATCTCTAGAACTTTTTCATCTCCCCAAACTGAAACTCTGTACCTATTAAACACAGACTCCCCATTCCCTCAGCCCCTGGCAAACACCCTTCTACTTTCTGTCTCTATGGATTCCATTATCCTAGGTACCTCATATTAGTGGAATGACAATATTTATCCTTTTGTGTCTATCTGGTTTCACTTAGTACAGTGTCCTCAAGGTTCGTTCATGTTGTAGCATGTCTTGGAATTTTCTTTCTTCTTAAGGCCGAATAATATTTCACTATATATTTATTCTTTCAGTTTTAAGTATAATGTTAGCAGTGGGGTTTTCATAAATGTCTTTCATCAAATTGAGGAACTTTTCTTTTACTCCTAGTTTATTGAGAGATTATATCCTGAATGCAAATTGGATTTGGATAAATGATTTTTCAGCAGCTATTGAGATGACCATGTGGTTTTTGTATTTTATTCTAATTATAGAGTGTAATTATATTAATCAAATATTGACTGTTAAACCAATCTTGCATTCCTGGGGTAAGTCCCACTCAGTCATGGTGTATAATCCTATGCTTTTTTCTAAGAGTTATATAGCTTTATAAATAGCTCTTACATTTAGGTCTATGATTGATTTTGAGTTACTTTTTGTATATTATGTAAAGAAGGGTCCAAAATCATTCCTTTGCATATGGATACCCAGTTGTCCCAGCACCATTTGTTGAAAAGCCTGTTCTTTCCCCACTGAATGATCTTGGCACTCTTGTTGAAAATCAATTGACTATAAACATAAGGGCTTATTTCTGGAACTTCAATTCTGCTCCATTGATCTTTATATCTTCCTTATGCTGTGCCACACTGTCTTGCTTACTGTAATAACTTGTAGTAAATTTTGAAATCAGGAAGTATGAGTCCTTCAACTTTGTTCTTTTTTGAGACTGTTTTGGTGAATTTGGGTCTCATATTTCTTAGAGTCCTTTTTAACTTTACCTCATCTGGGAAGAATTGCCTTCACTGAGTTGTGGCTTAAGATTATACACCACAGCAGTGCTTCTTAACTTGGCAGTACATAAGAATTACCTGGGGGGCTTTCTATTTTTTGTTTTTATTTTTGGAGACCAAGTCTCGCTCTGTCGCCCAGGCTGAAGTGCAATAGCATGAGCTCGGCTCACTGCAACCTCTGCCTCCCAGATTCAAGCGATTCTCCTGCCTCAGCCTCCCGAGAAGCCGGGACTACAGGCATGCACCACCATGCCTGACTAATTTTTGTATTTTTAGTAGAGACGGGGTTTTACCATGTTGGCCAGGCTGGTCTTGAACTCCTGACCTCAAGTGATCTGCCCGCCTCAGCCTCCCAAAGTGCTGAGATTACAGGGATAAGCCACTGTGCCTGGCCTATATAAATTCTTATAGCCTGCACATTTATAGTATTTTCCCCTCTTTTATTATTAGCTTTTATTTTACTTTAACTGCTTATGTTTATGGTATCCATGGTTCTATTATTTTATTCTCTCTTTTTTTTTGACACAGAGTCTCGCTCTGTTGCCCAGGCTGGAGTGCAGAGGTTTGATCTTGACTCACTGCAACCTCTGCCTCCTGGATTCAAGCAATTCTTCTGCCTTGGAATTACAGGCACACGCCACCACGCCTGGCTAATTTTGTATTTTTAATAGAGATGGGGTTTCACCATGTTGGACCAGGCTGGTCTCGAACTCCTGACCTCAGGGGATCCACCCGTCTTGGCCTCCCAAAGTGCTGGGATTACAGGCGTGAGCCACCGCAACTGGCTTGTTTTATTCTTCTTTATATTTAATCTTTTTCTTTTTTCTTTTTTTTTTTAAATGGAGTCTCACTTTGTTGCCCAGGCTGGAGTGCAGTGGTGTGACCGTTGCTCACTGCAACCTCCACCTCCCGAGTTCAATCATTTCTTTTGCCTCAGCCTCCTGAATAGCTGGGACTACAGGCCCACACCACCATGCCCAGCTGATTTTTGTATTTGTATTTATTTTTAGTAGAGACAGGGTTTCACCATGTTGGCCAGGCTGGTCTTGGATTCCTGACCTCAAGTTATCCGCCCGTGTCAGCCTCCCAAAGTGCAGGGATTACAGGCGTGAGCCACCACGCGGGGCTTAGTCATGTTATTATAGGTGTCTTTGTGGTAAATCACTTTAAATCCCTTGTGGGAGAAAGTGGGATGTAAATAAAAACATTTAAAGCTTGACTTTTCCTTTCAAGAGCCTAGTATAGTGCATGGAACTTCCTGTTCTCCATAAAATATGTTTTGAGTTCTAAAAGGAATAACTGGCTGAGGGCTGGAGGTCAGAAAAAACTAGGTAAACCGTTATCAAATTGATTAGGACAAGGATCCAGCCAACCCCATTCATCATTTATCAAATACCTACCGTGCTACATGTTTGCCTTGCCATTTGACCATTGTGCTCAAATCCAGCAGAGTAAGGATGTCTGCTGGAGATCTCAGTACCATGGACTTGGTGATGATATCCACATCTGTAAAATGGGTTAACAGTACCTACCTCACAGGCATGTTGAGGGAATGAGGTGAGATGATATATTCAGAGCACTCACCCCAGAGTCTAGCACTTGGTGAGTTTGTCAATGTTATCTTCCCTCCTCATCTCCTTCCTCAATTAGATGCTGTGACTCCCTACTAAGATTGTATTTACTTTACAAAAGGATATAATTTGTCGAATGTGCAAATGAACTTTGTCATGCTTTGATCCAAGGGAGTTTCTAATCTTTTTGGGGGAGGTGGGAAAGGAGAGTAAGAAATGAGAGGCCAAGCTCTCCACGCGGCCCATGATAAACACCAGGCAGCTTTGTGTGGAATCATCACTTGAGGGTTTGAGTAGCAGAAACATGATGCTGGAAGACATTAGAAGAGAAAGGTCCATGGGCCACAGAAGGAGATAGGTGTGGAATGAGAATTGCCGGCAGCAGCCATCCTTAGAGAAAGAGGTAAACTCTCCCCTCTGCAGGGGCCTTGACTCTACGGCCTCAAAAACTGTGAGCTCTCCAGACAACTTCTTCCTTGTGCATCACATCCAACTGCTGTAGCCCTTCCTCTGCCTCTGCGCTTTTCAGTCTGGACCCAGGACAACACCAACAGCAGGGCCCTGGTGCCAACCAAAGCCCATCAGGGAACTGCCCCCACAGTATCTACTTTTTTTTTCTTTGAGATGGAGTCTTGCTCTGTCATCCAGGCTGGAGTGCAGTGGCACAATCTTGGCTCACTGCAACCTCCGCCTCCTGGGTTCGAGCTATTCTCCTGCCTCAGCCTCCAGAGTAGCTGGGACTACAGGTGCCCACCACCACGCCTGGCTAATTTTTGTATTTTTAGTAGAGACAGGGTTTTCAGGCTGCTTTCAAACTCCTGACCTCAGGTGATCCACCCGCCTTGGCCTCCCAAAGTGCTGCGATTACAGGCATGAGCCACTGCGCCTGGCCAAATGACAATTTTTAAAAATTGAGGATGGCTGGTGGCAAAGGAGACTCTTATGCTACTGGTTTTCTGGAGTCTATAGTTGAGCTTTAAGAGTCTTGGTTCAGGGACAGGCCTGGTGGCTCATGCCTGTAATCCCAGCACTTTGGGAGGCCGAGGCGGGGAGGATCGCTTGAGGTCAGGAGTTCAAGACCAGCCTGGGCAACATGGCGAAACCCCATCTCTACCAAAATTACCAAAAAATTAACTGGGCATGGTGGTGCACACCTGTAGTCCCAGCTACTTGGGAGGCTGAGGAGGGAGAATCATCTGAGCTCAGAAGGTTGAGGTTGCAGTGAACTGAGATGGCACCACTACACTCCAGCCTGGGTGACATAGTGAGACTCTGTCAAACAAAAAAAAAAAAAAAAAAAAAAAAAGATATTGGTTTGGTGTTTCCTAGGACCACTCCTTCTCCTTCTATCTCAGCCCTATTTTATAATCTGATAATGCAATTTAGGTTGTGCGTTTTAAGGTGAAGATTAATGAACTATGCAGTGGCTTCCTTTATTAACATTAAAATTTTTTTTTAGAGACAGGGTCTTGCTCTGTCACCCAGGCTGAAATGCAGTGTCATGATCATAGCTCACTACAGCTGTGACATCCTAGGCTCAAGTAATCCTCCTGTCTCAGGCTTCTGAGTAGCTGGGACTACACATGTGTGCCACCACGTCTGGCTGTTTTTTTTTTTATTTTTGTAGATACAGGGTCTTGCTATGTTGTCCAGGCTGGTCTCCAACTCCTGACCTCAAGCCGTCTGCCCATATCAGCCTCCCAAAGCACTGGGATTACAGGTGTGAGCCACTGTTCCTGGTCCCTTTGTTACTTACTGAGGAAGATAAATATAGACATTTCATGCCTTATTCCACGTTCAGCTCCTACATTTGCAGTGTCACCTCCCACTAACTTACTCTCCAGTCACAGTGATATAGATATATAAGGAGTTGTCCCAAACCCACCATGCTGTACCTTTGCACATGCTGTTCACTCTTCTTTGAATGTCTTCCCAACTTTTGTATGCCTTGAAAATGTTTATTCATTCTTCAATATCTACCTTAGACTTTAGCTTTCTCCATGAAGTCTTCCTGGGGGAAGTCTTCCATCCTCAAACCCCTACTCATTTTTTTGTGTGCCTTTTTCAGACTCTATTTTCATTCTTGCATATCAGTCTCCCTTACTACACTGTGAGTTCCTTCAGTACAAAATCTCCATATTCTTTATATTTGTATTTCCAACACTATGACTATCCCTTTTATGTGTGGGTGTGATGAATGTTTCTGCAATTTTATATTAAAAGAAAAAAATTCATGAAGGGAATTTCTGAACTTATTGTACACCAACAGGTTGGCAATCTACTTGTAGAATTATCCCCATCTTAGTTATTGGTTAGAATGAAAATTACACCCTTATGGGGACACTCCCAGAAAAGCTTGTAAATTTTCTCAATTCTTTGTTTATCTATAAGATGGCATGAAGCCATAAAATAAATTATACATGTGAAGTATATAATATGCTGTGTAATTACAGATGTGATGCTAGTTGAACCCACTTCTCTGCAAGGGCTTTCTCTAAACAATTAGTATTTGGGGCCAGCTCTGTGGTATGTTTGATTAATACAATTTAAACAGAATAAAGCAACCAGAGTAAAACCAACCAAACTAGCTGTCATATCAAATCCATCCAGTACATATCTATTTTAAGGTCTTCTTTTACATTTTAACCAGTATGATGTATTAGTTATGCCTTTTCGTTTGTGCTTCTCAGGAGGCCCATTTCATGTAGGACACTAAAGTATTTGAGGACACATTTGATTCGGAGGCAGCTTACCCTTCAGTTTAGTAGTGGATATCCCTGAAAATCAATTCCTGATCAAACTGAAGGTTTAAAATCATCCAAATGAAATTGCAGGCTGGGCACAGTGGCTCTTGTCTCTAATCCCAACACTTTGGGAGGCCAAGGTGGGAGGATCACTTGAGCCCAGGAGTTCGAGACCAGCCTGGCCAACATAGCGAGACCTCATCTCTACTAAAAATACAAAGGAACGGCTGGGTGTGATGGTGCGTGCCTGTAGTCCCAGCTATTCAGGAAGCTCACGGGGGGAGGATCGCTTGAGCCTAGGAGGTTGAGACTGCAGTGAGCCATGATCATGCCATTGCACTCCAGCCAGGACAATAGAGTGAGACCCTCTCTAAATAAATAGAAAAAAAAGAACAAAGAAGTTGCAGAGGTACTTGAAGAGGCTGGTAATAAATGAGGACCATATGCTCTCTCTTTTAAACATGTACCTGTCTGAAGCTTGAACTTGAGCTTCATTAGTATTCCATGGATGTAATTTTTTTCCTCCTTAAATTACCTGCTTATGCTCCTTTCTCCATCTCACAGAGAAGTGAGATTTTCTATAGTTCACAAGCATAGTTTGAATATCTACTATGTGCCAAGCACTAGGAGGCACAGGACCTCAATGCTCGTGCCACTCTGGGTCCTAAATCCTGTAGCACTCTGGAGCCAGTGCCCTGGGGGTGCAAAGGC
This sequence comes from Gorilla gorilla gorilla, assembly GCF_029281585.2. Taxonomy (NCBI): domain Eukaryota; kingdom Metazoa; phylum Chordata; class Mammalia; order Primates; family Hominidae; genus Gorilla; species Gorilla gorilla. Next base: position 25,116,028 of record NC_073229.2, read on the forward strand.
TGCGGGATTCTGGTACAGCTATAAATGCCTGAACATCCCCAGGAGGAGAGTTTTAACTTGAATCTTTGTGTGCAGATAACATGACTGTATGGAGCTTTCTCTTAAGATAACATAATTCATAATGCCACAAAATAGGAAACGGACATATTTTATCCAAAAAAGTAAATTAAAAGGGCTATCTATGCAAGACATAATGTCTTCCCCCCATCCGCCTTTTTTTCTGCAGAAGAGAGGCTGGAAGATCGACAATTTTCTAGCCAAGCCAGCTTCAGACATTTGTCAGCTGAGGTCATTCTTTATATTCCCATATTTGATATAAGACTTCAACATGGCAAAGTAAGTGCCACCAGAATTATAAAACTTTGGCATAGAAAGTGACATTGGAGAGCATTATCTTGGCATCTTGGGGTGGCCCAGAGGGCCTCGGGGTTAGCTTCCTAATTCCAAGGGTGAATCTTGCAACTCCTGTATTCACTGGAACGAATCTCTCCTACCTATGATTTTTGTGGATTTAGATATATTTTGGTGTCTAACACAAAACATCCTCTGAATAAAAGGCTCATCATTACCATTCACTCTTTGAAAAAGTATCCCATTCCAAGGAGTACCATAACCATGTTGCACCTTGCAATCATCTCTTCCTCGTATCTGCCAATGCTCCTTTTATTTTATTTTTTGGAAATCTTTTTTATTGTAGTAAATTACATATATACAATAGAATTTTCCATTTTAACCAAAGTGTACAATTAAGTGCTACTAAGTACGTTCACAATGTTGTACAACTATCAACACTATCTATTTCTCAAACTTTTTCACTACCCAAAACAGAAACTCTGGAAGCATTAAGCAATAACTCCCCATTCTCCCCTTTCTTCAGCCCCTGGTAATCTATATTACACTTTCAGTGTCTATAAAATTTCCTATTATAGGTATTTCATATAAATGGAACCACACAATATTTGTCTTTTTGTGTCGAGCTTATTTTAGTTGGTATAATGTTTTTAAGTTTCGTCCATATTGTAGCATGGATCAGAACTTCATTCCTTTGTATGGCTGAATAATATTTCATTGTATGGGTATACCACATATTGTTAATTGATTCATGTGCTGATAGACATGGGTTGTTTCCAGCTTTTGGCTATTGTGATTAATGCCATAACAAACATTGACCTATACGTATCTGTTTCAGTCCATGTTTTCAATTCTTTAGGAGTGGAATTGCTGGGTCATGTGGTAATTCAATGTTAGATGTTTGGAAAAGTGTCAAACTGTTTTCCACAGTGGCCGCACCGTTTTCCATTCCCACTAGCAATGTACCACATTCCAATTTCTCCATATCATCACCAACACTTGTAATTCTCTGCATGCTTACATATGTATATGAGATAAACATCCCAATGGGTGTGAAGTGGTATCTCATTGTGGTTTTGGTTTGCATTTGCTTAATGGCTAATAATGTTGAACATCTTTTTATGTGCTTGGTGCCATTTGTCTCTCTTCTCTGGGGAAATGTCTCCTCCAGCCTTTTGCCCATTTCTTAAATTGGATTGTTTGTCTTATTGTTGTTAGGAGTTCTTTATATATTTTGGATATTAAACCCTTATGAGATATATGGTTTGCAAATGTTTTCTATTCCATTGGTTGTCTTTTCACTTTCTTGATAATGTCCTTTGGTGCACAAAAGTTTTTAATTTTTAAGTGCAATTTATGTTTTCTTTTGTTGCTTGTGGTTTGGTGCCATATCTAAGAATTTGTTGCTAATAAATCCAAGGTAATGATTGATTAGTGTTTTCTTCTAAGAGTTTTATGGATTTAGCTCTTATATTTAGGTCATTGATCCATTTGAGTTAATTTTTGCTTATGGTGTAAGATAGGGAATCAACTTCATTCTTTTGCATATGAAAGTCCAGTTTTCCCAGCACTGTTTGTTGAAAAGACTTTTCTTTCCCCCATTGAATGGACTTGGCACCCTCATTGAAAATCATTTGAGCATAGACACACAGGTTTATTTCTATACTCTCAATTCTATTCCATTAGTCCATAAGTTTATTCTTAGGCCAGTGCCACACTGTTTTGATTATTATATCTTTGTAACAAGTTTTGAAATTGGGATGTGCGAGTCTTCCAACTTTGTTTTTCTGTCTTGAGATTCTTTTGGCCCTTTGGGTATTCTTGCAATTCCACATGAATTTGAGGACCACCATTTACATTTCTGCAAAAAATACCTCAAATTGTTCTTTGTCCTCTTCCCATAAAGAGCATTCAAACAACTGCCTCCTTCCCCAAAGGCCACCCCGGCTCCGGCTCTCTTAGGCTCTCTGTGTGATTCTTATCACTGGTTTTGGTCCTATCTGCCTCCCAGGACAGGGTAATCATCTCCTTAGGTGCAGACTTCCAAAAGCCTGGTCTGCTCAACTCCTTTATCAACAAGCTCCTTTTGGAGGCCTAAGAACCATTTCTGATATGGGGCTAATGGTTTTTTGAGCTGCATTAAGAGAATAAGGGGAGAGATAGTGGGGTTGGGACTTAAGGGCTATTTCTATGGAGTGGAATAAATATGATTGCATTCTATCTCTGACCTTTTTGCCAACCTACCCCATTCCCTGGGCCAAGGGAAGAATCCTACATGGACCTATGGGGTGTTAGCTATCATCTTAGCATGAATTTGCTGAGCCCCTAATATGTACTGGGTTGGGCAGTGTAACCATCAGTACACAAGAAGCCCTAAATTCATAACCTCAAGGAGTTTACCATCTCCTGGGGGAGTTTGCATGACATATGAATGTTCCAAATATCTAAAGCATGTGCATGATACATTATTCAATATCATGATGCGTTTTCTGTTATAGACAATACATGTGATTGAGGTTCAGCTGAGGGAGAGTGTCATGTGAGCTGCAGTCATCAGAGGGCTGCATGGAGAAGGCAGTATACAAACCGGGATGGATTTCCAGAGGTAAGGAAGAGAGGACATTCTAGTAGCTGCAAGAAGTGTGATGAGAGGAGATGAAAACAAAATCCAAGACATAATGGGGATTTAATGCCTCTGTGAACCAGTAAGAATCTCAGTTTGAGTGTAAACTACTCATATGAGAGAAGAGAAAGGACCCACTTGCAGAGCCAGGGTGGAGCCAAATTGAGAAGGTCTTGAGTCAAGAGGAGTTGTCTGGAACTGTGGTGTTCTGGGACTTAGGAGCTCATCCTATCCAGCTCTGGCAGCCACTGCCTTTCCAGTTTCTATAGGACTCATTGTTCTCAAGGTGAAGGTGAAATGTGGCTCTCACAGACACATCAGTAGGTTCAGGAGTTTGGAAAAACTGCCAGGCACACCCGTCTGTATCCAGCTTTTATCCAGGCCACCACCCTGGTCAAGGCCCTTGTCACCTCATACCTGGAATGTCTGACTAGTCTCTCATCTGATCTCCCTGCCCTCAGGCTCAACTGTGCTCCAAACCCCAGGACAAATGAACACCAGTTAAATGTGCCTGCAACAATGTCAATGGCATGTTGTTCCTTTGCTCAAGAGCATCCTACAGCTAGGATGTGGACTTCTGTCTCTGGATCTCAAGGCTCTCCATGATCTTGTGTGCTTTTACTGTCCCACCAACCTCCCACTGCACCTGCAAACAAAGCAATCCCATTTGCTTCATTCGTTCAGCTTTTCAACTATTTTCTGACCATCTACTGCACCTCAGGCATAGGTACTGTTGTGAGCTGAACGTGTCTCCCTTAAATTTGTATGTTGAAGTCCTAACCACTAGTATCTCAGAATGTGACTATATTTGCAGACAGAGTTTTTAAAGAGGTTATTAAGTTAAAAATGAGGTTACATGAATGGTCCCTAATCCAATATGACCGGTGTCCTTCTAAGAGGAGGAGATGAGGACACAGACACATACACACAGAGAAGACCACATGAAGACAGAGGGAGAAAAATGACATCTACAAGCCAAGGAGAGAGGCCTCAAGAGAAACCAACCTTTCTGACACCTTGATCTTGGACTTCCAGCCTCCAGAACTCTGAGGAAATTAATCTTTGTTGTTTAAGCCCCCCAGGCTGTGGTACTTTGTTATGGCAGCTCTAGCTGATGAAGACAGACTACTTTGCCAGGCCACCCTCAATAGCAGCATTTATGTGCACTGCACACGCCATTTTCTTACAGAAATAATGAGATGATTATGCACATATTCTGCAACTAAATTTTTTAATGTAGCAATATTCATAAGCATCTTCCATGTCAGTACTTACAAATCTGCATTCTTTTTAGTATGTGCACAGTATTCCATGTTCTTCCCTCAGTCTTTTTTTTTTTTTTTTTTTGAGGCAGAGTCTCACTCTGTCACCTAGGCTGGAGTGCAATGGCATGATCCCGGCTCACCACAGCCTCCACCTCCCGGGTTCAAGCAATTCTCCTGCCTCAGCCTCCTGAGTAGCTGGGATTACAGGCGCACACCACCATGCTTGGCTAATTTTTGTATTTTTAGTAGAGACAGGGTTTCTCCATGTTGGCCAGGCTGGTCTCGAACTCCTGACCTCAAGTGATCCACATGCCTCAGCCTCCCCAAGTGCTCGGATTATAGGCATGAGCCACTGTGCCCAGCCCCATCGGTCTTTTTAATAGAAAAATTCCCATGACGTCAATTTTATTAAAACTTCTGGAACCTATAGCATGACTGAATCTTTTTTATTCAAAGCTCTATGTTGCCTTCAGAATGTGAAGCTGGATTCGAATGCCAACTTTCTATGAAAAGGACCATAGACACCCCCTTCTAGAACTCCCATATTTTAGAGATGCAAAGACAAAGGGCCAAAGAATTTCATTACTTTCTCAAGGTAATTTCTATGGTAAATACTGAATCCAGGGGAAGAGGCCACACCTTCAGGGTTATTCTCACTGTATCACAGTGCCACTGAGATGGAGAGACCATGAGTACCTTTCCTGGGATTGCTATGCCAGGTTCTATTCCTTAGCCCATTTAATCATTGCTTTTTATTAACATGGAACAAAAAAAAACCCATAGAATTAAGTGTGACCCTAGAGTCAGCTGGTCTACCCTCATCTTATAAATAAGAACACAGAGGACCGGAGTTCCCTAGGGAGGGTTTTGAGGTTGATCGATATTTCCTATGACTGAAATCATACAATACGTGTCTGGCTTTTAAAAAAATTTAAATCTGATTTTGTTCATTTTAGACTTCAGTCCCTCCAAGAGCTTCCTATTACACTTGCAATGAAGCACACACTCCTCCAGGCTCCAGGACTGATCTGGGTCCTGCGGCTCAGCCTGTTGTCTCCTCTGCCCACCACGCTTTTTCATACATCCTCCTTGCTGTTCTTTAAACCACAAAATATTTATTGAGAAGCTATTTCATGTAAGACCCACTGGCAGATATTACAGGAAATACGAGTCAGATTTAACCATGGTCTTTTAAAAATGTTTTATTAAAAAAATTGTTAATTAAAAAAAAATATTGTAGAGACGGGGTCTCACTTTGTTGTCCAGGCTGGTCTCAAACTCCTGGGCTCAAGTGAACCTCCTTCCTTGGCCTCCCAAAGTGCTGGGATTACAGGTGTGAGAGCCACTGTGCCCAGCAAACCCTGGTCTTAAATGAGCTTTATATGTATTTCTCTAGATAGATAGACAGATAGAAAGACAGAATGGGCTGGGGTTCATTCTTTCCTTCAATTACTTAGTAAAAAATTATTATCTGTCTATACATTTTAAGTCCAGAGCTAAGCACAGTGGACACAAGGCAAGGGCCCGGAGTCCAGCAGGGAGGACAGCCTGGCACATCACTCATAAGAATGGCATGCACTGAGTCCTGAGAACAATCAGAACAGTGAAGAGGGCTCTCTCATCAGCCTAGGAGGGTCGGGTGGCCTCTCAGGGGAGGTGACAGTTGAGTTGTGTCTTGGAGTGACACGGAGTTAGTAAATGTGGGAAGTAGGGAGTAAGGTGAAGGTGGGCCAGGGAGGAGGGGAGGCAGTGAGAACTGCCTGTGTGAGGCTCGAGTACGTGGAAGGACGTGTGGAAGAGCGTGCCGCACGGGAGAACTGTGCACACTTCAGTCCTGGTAAAGGGGGCATGTCAGAGCAGTGGGCGGAGCAACCAGGGGCAGCTGGGCTGCCACGTGAACAGAGCTAAAAAACTATCCCCCACCACAATTTTATTCTAAGCACGTTCTATTTTATTTGATTAGCATTAAAAGAAAAATTATGTATAGAATTTTATGTCTTTTATAGAGCTCATTGGTGGTGTAGTGGGCACTGGATTTTATTTGTGTGTTGTGGCAGCCAGGGGCTAGTTAGGAATTTATTTTATTAACTCACGCAAAAAGAGTCATAAATTTATAATTTTATTAGTACTTATTATACATGGTAATTTCTCTCTCTCTCTCTCTGGATCAGGGGTATATATATATATATATATATATCCTGATCCAAAAATCTGAAACCTAAAATGCTCCAAAATTCAAAACGTATTGAGCACCCAAGACATCACAGGTAGAAAATTCCACAACAAACCTTATGAGACAGGTCACAGTCAAAACTTTGTTTCATGCACAAAATTAAAAATATTGTACAAAGTTACCTTCAGACTATGTATATAAGGTGTATATGAAACATAAATGAATTTCCTTTTTTGACTTGGGTCTGATTCCCAACATATCTTGTTCTATACAGGCATACCTCGAGGATATTGTGGGTTTAGTTCCAGACCACCACAATAAAGCAAATGTAGCAATTAAAGTGAGGTACAGATATTTTGGTTTCACAGTTCATATAAAAGTTATGTCTAGACTATATTGTTGTCTATTAAGTATGCAATAGCATTATGTCTAAAAAAGGTATATGCCTTAATTTTAAAATGGTTTACTGCTAAAAATGCTAAAAATCATCTGAGCCTTCAGTGAGTCATAATCTTTTTGCTGGTGCAGGGTCTTTTGTCAATGTTGGTGGCTGCTGACTGATCAGGGCGGTGGCTACTGGAGGTTGGGGTGGTGTGGCAATTTCTTAAAATGAGACACAATGAAATTTGCCACACCAATGGACTCTTCTTTTCACAAAAGATTTCTCTAGCAGGTGTTGCTGTTTGATAGCATTTTACCTACAGTAGAACTTCTTTCAAAATTGGAGTCAAGCCTCTTAAACCTGCCACTGCTTTATCAACTAAGTTTATGTAATGGTCTAAATCCTGTGTTCTCATCTCTACAGTGTTCATGGTACCTTCACCAGAAGCAGATTCCATCTCCAGAAACCACTTTCTTTGCTCATCCATAAAAAGCAGCTCCTTATCTGTTCAAGTTTTCTCATGAGATTGCAACAATTCAATCACATCTTCAGCTTCCACTTCTAATTCTAGTTCTCTTGCTATTTCCACCACATCTGCAGTGACTTCCTCCACTGAAGTCTTGAATCCCTCAAAGTAATCCATGAGGATTGGAATCAACTTCTTCCAAACTGCTGTTAACGTTATATTTTGGCCTCTTCCCATGAACTACGAATGTTCTTAATGGCATCTAGAATGGTGAATCCTTTCCAGAAGGTTTTCAATTTGCTATGCCCTCATCTATCCAACGAATCATTGTCTGTGGGAACTATAGCTTTATGAAATGTATTTCTTAAATATTAAGACTTGAAAGTTGAAATTATTAAGTCTTAAATATTAAGACTTGAAAGTTGAAAATTGCAGCTCCTTGATCCATGAGCTGCAGAATGAATGTTGTGTTAGCAGGCATGAAAACTACATTCATCTCCTTGTACATCTCCATCAGGGTTATTGGGTGACTAGGTGCATTGTCACTGAGCAGTCATATTTTCAAAAGAATCTTTTGTTCTGAACAATGGGTCTCAACAGTGGGCTTAATATATTTAGTAAACCATGCTATGCTGTAAACAGATGTGCTGTCACCTAGGCTTTGTTGTTCCATGTATAGAGCACAGGCAGAGTAGATTTAGCGTCATTGTTAACAGCCCTAGGATTATTGAAATGGTAAATCAGCACTGGCTTCAACTTAAAGTCACCAGGTGCATTAGTCCCTAACAAGAGAGGCAGCCTGCCCTTTGAAGCTTTGAAGCCAGGCATTGACTTCCTCTATTCTAGCTATGAAAGTCCTAGATGGCATCTTCTTCCGCAGAAGGCTGTTTTGTCTAAATTGAAAATCCATTTAAATCATCAATGCTATTAGCTAGATCTTCTGGATAACTTGCTGCAGCTTCTCCATCAGCACTTGTTGCTTCACCTTGCATTTCTATGTTATGGAAATGACTGTGCTTCTTAAGCCTCATGAACCAACCTCTCCTAACTTCAAACTTTTCTTCTGCAGCTTCCTCATCTTTCTCAGCCTTCGCAGAATTGAAGAGAGTTAGGGCCTTGCTCCGGATTAGTTTTGGTTTAAGGGAATGTTGTGGCTGGTTTGATCTTCTATCCACACCACTCAAACTTTCTCCATATCAGCAAAAGGCTGTTTGCTTTCTTATCATTCATGGCTCTCTGGAGTAGCACTTTTAATTTTCTTCAAGAACTTTCCTTTGCATTCACAACTTGACTAACTCTGTGGTGCAAGAGCCCACCTTAGCTTTCGACATGCCTTCCTCACCAAGCTTCACCATTACCAGCCTCTGCTTTAAGGTGAGAGACTTGCACACTTCCTTTCACTTGAACACTTAAGAGGCCATTGTCAGGTTATTAACTGGCCTAATTTCAATATTGTTGTGTCTCAGGGAATAGGGAGGCCTGAGGAGAGGGAGAAAGATGTGGGAAAGGCCGGGTGGTGGAGCACAGAACCCGCAAAACATTTATCAATGAAGTTCACTGTCTTATATGGGCGTGACTTGTGGTGCCCTAAAACAATCACAATAGTGACATCAAAGGTCACCGGTCACAGATCACCAGAGCAGATATAATAATAATGAAAAACTTTGAAATATTGCAAAAATTACCAAAATGCGACAGAGGAATGAAGTGAGCATATGCTGTTGGAAAAATGGCGCTGATAGACTTGCTTGACACAGGGTTGGCCACAAACCTTCAATCTGTAAAACATTCAATATCTGCGAAGCATAAAAAAGCAAATTGCAATAAAATGAGGTATGCCTGTATATACAAATGTTCCAGAATCTGAAAAAATCCAAAGTTCAAAGCATATCTAGTCCCAGGCATTTCAGATAAGGGATACTCTGTGTGTGTGTGGGTGGGTGTGTGTGTGTGTGTGTGTATGAATTTTGAGAGTGTTGTTTATTTTTATTTTGTAAATACAAGGTCTTGCTCTGTCACCCAGGCTGGAGATCAGTAGCATGATCACATTTCACTGCTGCTTTGAACTCTGACTCAAGGAATTCTCCCTCCTACCTCAGCCTCCCAAGTAGGTAGGACTCCCAAGTAGGTGGCGTACACCACCATGCCTGGCTAATTTATTTTATTTTTTCTAAAGACAAGGTCTCTCTATGTTGCCGAGGTTGATCTCGAACTTCTGGCTTCGAGTGATCCTCCCTCCTCAGCTCCCCAAGTGTGTGTGGTTTTTTAAATCCCCTTTTGCGGGTGAGGCAATTGAGGAAAGGCTGAGGACACACAGGTAGTGGGTGAGCAGGAAGGGGCTGCATACCTCAGGGACACATGGGAAGTCCTGCCCCAGCTCCCTGGATGAGTGTGGCCTGAGCCAAGGGAGGGAAAGGAAGGCTGAACAGAAGGGGGTAAAAAGCGGGGAGGTTTAAGGGGCAGACTTGGGAGCACTGGAGCGCAGGGGGAGGGAGAGGAAGGAACCTAGAACAATTTCTAAGTTTGTGTCATGGACAACTGAGAGACCATGGCATTCCCAGAGGTGGGGGGAAAGGAAGAAGGCGCAGGCGAAAGAAAACAAGCCCAGGCATTGCTGTGGAACACAGCAGAAGAGGACACGTGCCCCAGACCAGGAGCATGGTGCTGTGAGCGGGTACCAGGAAAGGCCCCGAGGGTGCTGTGTCTTTTAAAATGGGCCTTGCAGCCAGATGCAGTGGCTCATGCCTCTCATCCCAGCACTTTGGGAGGCTGAGGCAGGTGGATCACCTGAGGTCAGGAGTTCGAGACCAGCCTGGCCAACATGGTGAAACCCTGTCTCTACTAAAATACAAAAATTAGCCAGGCATGGTGGTGGGCACCTGTAATGCCAGCTATTTGGTGGTGGGGGGGTAGGGATGGTGGCAGCAGGGGTCTCAGGCAGGAGAATCGCTTGAACCCAGGAGGCAGAGTTTGCAGTGAGCCGAGATTGCACCACTACACTCCAGCCTAGGCAACAGGGCCAGACTCCTTCTCCAAAAAAAAAAAGAAAAGAAACAAAGGGCCTTGGATTAGGTTCAAAGGGCTTTCAGCAGGTGAGGTTGCAATGGAGAGTGTTCTACAGAGAAGAAACAGGTAGGGAAACATGAGATTGTGTGTAGGGAGTAGTGACCGTATATTTTGGTCAAGGCGCTCCATCTGTGGCCGGAAATGTGTTTGAGCTGGCGGCGTAGAAATCCTGGGCTGGGCTTGCTGATGGAAGGCTGTCAGGACGGATCTAGGTTGGCTTAGAATGGGGAGATAATGGAAGTGGGGAGACCAGTTTGCAGGGTTTTGCAATGATGCAGGGAAGAGGTAAGGTGCCCTTGGATTGGGTGGGGATGCTGGTATTGGAAAGAGGAGGGTATAAAGGGACCAGGGACATAGAGTCAACAGGCTTTGATAACTAGAGGTAGGGCTAAGCGGGTAGGGAGGTAGTCCAAGGCCATCCTGAAATTTTTGAGCTTGGGGTGAAAGAAATAAATTCATTTTGGGGAATACTGTGGTAAGACAACCATTGCCTATCCAGGCAGTGCAGCCCAGAAGGTTGACAATGTGTCTGGAGAAAGTCAGTGCTAGATTTGGGATCATCCTCCCAAGGTTGCAGCTGAAGTCTTGAACAACAGATGATACTGTGGAGGACAGAGTGAAGAGACAGGAAGGCAGCAGAGGATGTAACCTTGCCAAACAGCCCGTTTTGGGGGCAGGAGAAGAAGGAGGCATCAAAGGTGACTGAGGCGATGTAGGAGGAGAATGAGGGCAGTGCCAAGGTTCAGAAGTCTGGAGAGGGATTTCAAAGAGGAGGTGGCATAAATCAAAAATCACCTCAAAACCCAGGACCCGGCAGGGCGTGGTGGCTCACACCTGTAATCCCAGCACTTTGGAAGGCCTAGGTGGGTGGATTGCCTGAGGTCAGGAGTTCAAGACCAGCCTGGCCAACATGGTGAAACCCCGTCTCTATTAAAAATACAAAAATTAGCTGGGCGTGGTGGCGTGTGCCTGTAATTCCAGCTACTCGGGAGGCTGAGGCAGGAGAATTGCTTGAATCTGGGAGGTGGAGTGTGCAGTGAGCTGAGATCATGCCGCTGCACTCCAACCTGGGTGACGGAGTGAGACTCCGACTCAAAAAGACAGAACAAAACAGCTGGGCACGGTTGCTCACACCTGTAATCCTAGCACTTTGAGAGGCCAAGGCGGGCGGATCACCTGAAGTCAGGAGTTCAAGAAAAACCTGACCAACATGGAGAAACCCCGTTTCTACTAAAAATACAAAATTAGCCAGGCGTGGTGGCACATGCCTGTAATCCCAGCTACTCAGGAGGCTGAGTCAGGAGAATCACTTGAACCCAGGAGGCGGAGGTTGCGGTGAGCCAAGATCATGCCACTGCACTCCAGCCTGGGCAAAAAGAGTGAAACTCCATCCCAAGAACAAAACAAAACAAACAAAAAACAAAAAAACAAAAACCAGGACCTTAACTATTTAGCAAGCTGCTGCTGCTTTAGTATTTGGTCCAAGAGTAGATACAACCCTTTCCCTCTTTTTCCCCTCTTACTGTTAGATGCTGGAACTTTCAAAGACTTTTCTAAGTATTGCCAACAGAGAGCAAAAGAGAATACAGTAAACATCAGATCTGCAGGGTATACGGTTCTCATGCCAGCACAGCCATGGTGCTCTATGGGGCTCGTGGGTTTCCCTCCAAAAGGGAGCAGAGATCCTCACACCCCAGCCCGAAGTTGGTATGGCCCCTTGGAGTTCTTGGCTGGGCTCCCTGCTTCAGGGGGTGGCTTCCACTCGCTGGCCTCTTTCTGCTGCCATCACATAGGGGCCCCTGCTCTGACAACTGGTATTTGCATCTGGGCAAGATGGCAGCCTGTCCAGGCCTGGCCTCCCTCTTCCTTTGCCCAGCATAAATGACCCCTTGTCCTGGTCAGGGACACCAGGAATCCTGTCACTCTTCCCAGGAGACAGTGACTACAAGCAGGGCCAAGAGCCCAGTGATAGGCTAAAGAGCTACCAGCACTGCAGTGTGTAACGGACCGAGTCATGCGGTGCAGCTGGGGCATGCGGGAAAGGAGGCAGTGCTCTCCCTTGGAGCCAGGTGTAGCAAACACTGCCGCGGTGGAGGAGGCTGGGACTGAGATGAGCCTCTAGGAAAGGACGTGAAAGACGCTGGTGGCTTTTGGCAGAGCTCACTCATCGTAGGGCAGGTTGGACCAGACAAACTGCAGACGGTTATAGCATGAGTGTGGAAGCTGTGGTGTGGACAGCCCCACTGGAGAGATCTGGCCCATTCCTCCCTTCTCCTGCATCCCATGCAACCTGGCCGCTCCAGCTCCTGTTCAGGTCTCATTAGTCCAGGTGATTCAACCACATGGAAGCAGAGGCCCCATCATTCCCCGCAGGCTCACTGCCCTCTGTGGGGTGGGGCTGTCCCTTTACCTTTCCGAGAGTCAGCTCTTGTGGCTGCACCCTCTGACTTAGGTTTGGGGTGTATCCTGGCAATTTAAAGAATCACCCAGTGTTGCAATCATAGAATTGTGGCATTTTAGGGCTGAAACAGATTTCACATATACAATGTCATAGAACTTCAGAATTTAAATAACATGTGGTATTGATCCTATCTGGTGTTGTCCTGGAACTGGTTCATACTGGCTCCCCAGGGCCACCCTAAGAAGGTGGAATGCACCCTCTAACTAGAGTTTCCATCTCTTCCATCCATCCTTTCCTTTCCTTGCCTGTCTTACACTTTAATTTTTTTTTTCTTTTGGTGACAGTCTCGCTCTGTCGTCCAGGCTGGAGTGCTATGGCTCAATCGGGGCTCCAGTGATCCTTCTGCCTCAGCCTCCCCAGTAGCTGAGACTACAGGCTTGAGCCACCACGCCTGGCTAGCCTTCAAGTTTTTTGTAGAGATGGGGTCTTACTATGGTGCCCAGGCTGGCCCTCAAACTCCTGGCCTTAAGTGATTCTCCTGCCTTGGCCTCCCAAAGTGCTGGGATTCCAGGCGTGAGCCGCCATGCATGCTGCTCTGATTTATAAGTGTCCATGCTTTCTTGACTTTTATCCTCCTGTAAAAGTCCTAACCAGAACTTTGAGCTCAGCTGTGCAAGTACAGAAAAATCACACTGTGGGGGAAAATGCAAGCATCAAAGTTAATTTGCTTTCGTCTTGAATTCACATTTATCACAAAGACAATAGAGCGAGTCCAATAACCCATTCTAAATGACATATTTCCAGTCTAGTTTGTTTCTTCTTACTTGTGGTCACGCTGTTGACCCCAGCCTACAGGGCATGCCACTTTTCCCCTCAAGGGCAAAGAAGCCTCTAATTGTTGAGGATATTACAAATACACGATTGTGTCTGCATCTCCCTGTTGCATTCCACCTAAGTATAATAAGAACATTGCCCCATATTCAGCTTAAACTATGAGAGGGAATTTCAGGAGGGGTTTAATAGCAGTCAGTCTCTTTCCCCTGAGAACCTATTTTCAGAGGAATTATTTGTCCCTCACTCCCTATTAATAGTGCAATAACATCCTCCTGCTTCTGTTTTTTGACAGGATTCTAGGCTGGTGTGACCAGACTATGCTTTCAGCATCCACTCATTGAAATAGAATGCAAAAGGCCAGGCGCAATGGTTCATGTCTAGGACTTTGGGAGGCTGAGGCAGGTGGATCACTTGAGGTCAGGAGTTCAAGACCAGCCTGGCCAACATGGTGAAACCTTGTCTTTACTAAAAATACAAAAATTAGCTGGGTGTGGTGGCAGGTGCCTGTAATCCCAGCTACGCGGGAAGCTGAGGCAGGAGAATCGCTTGAACCCAGGAGGCAGTGGTTGCAGTGAGCTGAGATTGCACCACTGCACGCCAGCCTGGGTGACAGAGTGAGACTCTGTATCAAAAAAAAAAAAAAAAAACGCAAAAGATTTGGATTCTAAATTCTGCTGCTAATTAATAACATGACCCTGGGTAAGTCGTTTCGTGTCTCTAGGCTGAGGTTTTCTCATCTATAAATGAAGGATTTGGACAAGGTCAATGATGGGCTAGTACATTTTTTAACAATCAGCTCTTAGTGAAGTAGGAGGGGAGAGAAGCCTGATTTGTAGTGTTTGTCAGTTTCTGTGGTGTAAATAATCCCACTAAAGGCCCATTTCAAACTACCAATTTGAAGTAAACCGGCTTGAAAATATCCTGAAAATGAAGCCATTGGCTCTCGTGAGCCAGTTATTTAAATTCTGAAGTTCTATGACATTGTATATGTGAAATCCGTTTCAGCCCTAAAATGCCACAGTTCTATGATTGCAACACTGGGTGATTCTTTAAATTGCCAGGATACACCCCAAACCTAATTAACAGCATTCGCTTGCTGCCTCCGTGCACTGGCATCCTGATGAAAGCTGGCTTTGGTCCAGATTCAGAGCCAGACGCCGTGGAAGCAGAAGCTGCTCTGACGCTGTCGTGGCTGTGAGTTGGGGAACTCGGGCCTTGAAACTCACTCAATCAAGAGCTGCTGCTGCCTTCCCTTCTTTTGGTCAGGTGGGGATGATTCATTCCTGTGTTATTTCAGCCACTGTTTCCCAGGGTGCCTGGAAGCAGGGAAGGCCTGAGAGCTTGAAGCAGACAGAGGAAAAACAGGGAGAAGGAGGAGAAAGGGACCCGCCTTGGGTAGGGCCCCTGCTGAGTCGTGGGCAGGTGTGAGTCATTCCTCTCTGCTTCAGCAGACACACCTTTTGTCAAGTTCTGAATGCCGGGTGGAGAATCTGCCTATACCAAGCGCCTTTGATCAAGTCAGAACAGGTTTCCTGAAAGATCATTCCCATTAAAATTAATGGAATCAGAATAGGCTGATCTTTTCTGTAATGCGACGTGTTTCTTTTCAACATGTTTCCTAAATGCTTAGAGAGACCCCCTAAAAGTACAGAAGAGGGAGAAAAGAGGAAGAAGTGTGCTTTCACATCCCCAGGGCTCGGGACTAGAGAGAGAAGGTAGTTTTATATTATCCATTCCTGCCTTCCCAACCAACCTCCTTACCAGCTTACCAAATAACTGACCAGCAAGGACAGTGAAGAGTGTAATGAGCATGAATCCTCATGAGCTGCCATATTATGATCAAGATCTTTCCATTGAGTGTGTGTGTTGCTATTGAATTAAGAAGAAAAGGTCTAGAAGGGAAAGACTTGGCATACAACTAATTTCAAAGTCTTAGGGACACACTTTACAGCCATAAGGATGGCAACTATTGAAAACAGAAACAACTCCTCTCTCTGGTCCGTGTCTTCAAGATGATAAAGAAAAGAAGGAACAATAGTTGTGCCAAAAAGAGCCGCGGCCACGTACAGCCTATTCGCTGCACAAACTGTGCCCTATGTGTGCCCAAGGACAAACCCATTAAGAAATTCGTCTTTCGAAACATAGTGGAGACCGCAGCAGTCAGGGACATTTCTGAAGCGAGCGTCTTCGATGTCTATGTGCTTCCCGAGCTGTGTGTAAAGCTACGTTACTGTGTGAGTTGTGCAATTCACAGCAAAGTAGTCAGGAATCGATCTCATGAAGCCTGCAAGGACCGAACACCCCCACCCCGATTAGACCTGCGGGTGCTGCCCCACAACTGCCAGCAAAGTCCATGTAAAGAGCTGAGTCCTTAAAGACTGAAGACGAACTATTCTCTGGAAAAAAATTAAATGGAAATTGTACTTAAAAAAAAAAAAAGAAAACACAAACAAACAAAATAATAATGGCGGGTGAGGGTGTGGAGAAATTAGAACCCTTGTGCATTGTTGGTGGAATGTAAAGTGGTGTAGCCGGTGTGGAAAACAGTATGGGAGTCCCTCAAAAAAACTACACAGACGATTACCATATGATCCAGCAATCTCACCACTGCGGTTACATCCAGGAGAACTGAAAACAGAGTCTTGGCTGGGCACAGTGGCTCACGCTTATAATCCCAGCACTTTGGGAGGCCGAGGCAGGCGGATCACTTGAGGTCATGAGTTCAAGACCAGCCTGGCCAACACGGTGAAACCCTGTCTCTACTAAAAAATACAAAAATTAGCTAGGCGGCCAGGCAAAGTGGCTCATGCCTGTAATCCCAGCAGTTTGGGAGGCCGAGGTGAGTGAATCATTTGAGGTCAGGAGTTTGAGACTAGCCTGGCCAACATGGTGAAATCCTGTCTCTACTAAAAATACAAAATTAGCTGGATGTGGTGGCACATGCCTGTAATCCCAGCTACTAGGGAGGCTGAGGCAGAAGAATTGCTTGAACCCGGGAGGCTGAGGTTGCGGTGAGCCCAGATCGTGCCATTGCACTCCAGCCTGGGCAACAAGAGTGAAACTCTGTCTCAAAAATAAATTAGCCAGCCGTGGTGGCACGTGCCTGTAATCCCAGCTACTCGGGAGGCTGAGGCAGGACAATCACTTGAACCCAGGCATGGGAGGTTGCAGTGAGCTGAGATCGCGCCACTGCACTCCAGCCTGGGCGACAGAGCAAGACTCTGTCTCGAAAAACAAAAGAGAAAAGAAAAGAAAACAGGGTCTTGAAGGTATATTTGTACACCAGTGTTCACGGAAATATTATTTGTGATAGCCAAAAGGCGGAAGCAACTGAGTAACCCATGATGATGGATGAATGGACAAACACAATGTGGCCTGTCCATACAATGGAATATTATTCAGCCTTAAATAGGAAGGAAATTCTGGCACATGCAACAACAAGGATGAACCTCGAGGACATTACGCTTAGTAAAAATAAGCCAGACACAGAAAAACAAATACTGGATGATTCCATTTATTTGAGATACCTAGAGGAGTCAGATTCATAGAAAGAGAAAGTAGAATGTGGGTTACCAACGGCTAGAGTGAGGGGGGAATGGGAGTTATTGTTTAACGGGTACAGATCTTCAGTCTGGAAAGATGAAAACGTTCTGGAGATGGATGGTGGTGACGGCTGCACAACGGTGTGAATGTGCTTAATGTCAGTGAACTGTACACTTAAAAACGGTTGAGATTTCTGTGAATGTGTATTTTACCACAATTTGGAAAATATTCTACACATACACATAAGAACGACAATAACCAAAAACGCTGGAGACAAACTCCCTGGGAAAAAAAAAACTCTCTTTTTTTTTTTTTTTTTTTTGAGACAAGGTCTCACTCTGTCACCCAGGCTGTTGTGCACTGGCACGATCATGGCTCACTGTAGCCTCAACCTCCTGGGCTCAAGGGATCCTCCCACCTCAGCCTCCCAAGTAGCTAGGAGTACAGGCACATGCCACCGCACCCAGCTAATTTAAAAAATTTTTTTAACAGAGACAGAGTTTCATTATGTTGCCCAGGCTGGTCTCGAACTCCTGGCCTCGAGCAATTCTCCTGCCTCAGCCTCCGAAAACGCTGGAATTACAGGCACCAGCCACTGTGCTGGGCCTTCAATCTCTATTTTGTGTCTTTATAAGAAATATGAGCTCAGGCCGGGCTCGTGTGGTTATAGATAGATGTGATTATAGAAGTGGTGGCTCACATCTATAACCGCAGCACTTTGGAAGGCCAAGGCAGATGGATTGCTTGAGGCCAGGAGTTCAAGACCAGCCTGGCCAACATGGTGAAAACCCCTCTCTACTAAAAATACAAAAATTAGTTGGGTGTGGTGGTACATGCCTGTGATCCCAGCTACTCGGGAGGCTGAGACACAAGAATTGTTTGAACCTGGGAAGCAGAGGTTGCAGTGAGCCAAGATCGTGCCATTGCACTCCAGCCTGAGCAATAGAGCGAGACTCTGTCTCACAAAAAAAAAAAAAAAAAAGGAAAAAGAAAGAGAAAGAAAGAAAGAAAAAAAAGAAATATAAGCTCAGAAAAGTAACTTGATCAATATGAGTCTGTTTGGTTATCTGTAAAATGGAGATGATAATGACATGTACTTCTTAAACCTGCTGTAAGGTTAAAATGAGACAGTCAAGTAAAGCCCTTGGTACAGTTTTGGCACACAGTATGTGCTCAATAAGTGTTAGTGGCTGGGTGCAGTGGCTTACGCCTATAATCCCAGTACTTTGGGAGGCTGAGGAGGGAGGATCGCTTGAGCCCAGGAGTTCAAAACCAGCCTGGCAAATATAGCAAGATCTCATCTCTTAAAAAAAAAAAGTGTTAGCCATTACTATTATTGAATCATCGGACATCATGGTTGAAAATCAACTAGAAGCTCTCCATGGGCAGTCTTATCTAATTTATCTTTTTAAACTGGATCCAAAAAATGGAAACAATTTTCTGCCACATATTCACATCCATCAATACATGCATCATTGAGACCTACATATAAGTGGGGCAAAAACAAGCTGCTATCTCTAGTCAGCATTCTTAACCTGTCTTCGTTGCTTATTCTGTATATCAGAGTCCTGCCTTTGTCCTCAGACAAACTGCACTTGGAGCACAGCTGTTTTATGTTTATCAACACCATCAAAGATGAGACATTTGTTTTCTACGAGGAACTACCAGAATAATGTCAGCGGTGCTATGGTGTCCACATAAACTTAAGAGGAAGGCCTGCAGGAGCAAGCCAGCTCTGCAGATAAGGCAGTGGTGATGGTAGAGTATGCCTGCATCCCCCAGGGTCCCACCCTGGGATACATGGATCCTCCAAAGCCGTTTCCGTGCTCCCGGCTGCAGCATCCAGCATGTCACCTTCAGGATATTTCCTGGGGAGTTCATCCAATGAGGGCACAAAAGGCAAGGACAGGGAGAAAAACAGAGAAACAATACTGGGAACACCTAATACGTGGCCTTGAAATCTTTGAAACAATAGTTAAGGATGCAATATGGCAAAATGTGAACGTGTGGGGTTGCAATGCCAGTGAATATTTCCAGACAGTGGTTCTCAAACCGGGGTGATTTTGCCCCTCCCTCTCTACTCCCCAGGGGACATGAGGCAAGACATTTTTGGTTGTCACACTGAAATGAGGTGCTGCTGTGTCTACTGGGTAGAGGCCAGGGATCCTGCAGAAAATCCTACAATCTACAGGACAGCCCTCCATAACAAAGAATTATCCCATCCAAAATGTCAGTAGCACTCAGGTAGAGAAGTCCCGCTCTAGAACAACCAGAAGGGATGAAAGGAAATCATTTCCTCCTCAGTGAGGGAAAGATGGAAGAAAATAGCTATTACTATGGATGGTTACAGACGAGGCCCAAAGAAAAAATCTAAAGACAAAGACTGCCCTGCCGGCCACAGTGGTTCACACCTGTAATCCCAGCACTTTGGGAGGCCAAGGTGCGTGGATCACCTGAGGTCAGGGGTTCGAGACCAGCCTGGCCAACATGGTGAAAACCTGTCTCTACTAAAAATACAAAAATCAGTCAGGTGTGGTGGCACATGCCTGTAATCTCAGCTACTTGGGAGGCTGAGGCAGGAGAATCACGTGAACTTGGGAGGCAGAGGTTGCAGTGAGCCAAGATCGCACTACTGCACTCCAGCCTGGGGAACAGAGCAAGGCTCCGTCTCAAAAAAAAAAAAAAAAAAAAGAGCAATAATTTTTAAAAATGCCCTTTACCTTTTTAATTTTTCTTTTCTTTCTTTTTTTCTTTTTTTTTTTTTTTAGAGATAGGGTCTTGCTATTTTGTCCAGGGCTGGCCTTGAACTCCCAGGGCTGGCCCTGAACTCCTGAGCCCAAGGAATCCTTCCACCTCAGCCCCTCAAAGGGCTGGGATTACGCCCAGCCCAAGAATGCCCTTTGTATACTACTGGATATTTCTTAACTTTCTTACCCTTATATTCACACCCATACACCCACTACTGAGCAAAGCATACATTTATTTATCATCTTTTTGCAACAGAGATATCAACATTTAAAACTGGATTTGGTGAGGAGGGGAAAATTCCTTTATAAAAGTAAGACTTCTTCATTCAGACCTTCATCTGTGTTAGTCAGAACTTGTTTCCTATATAGCTTAACATTCAGTAGGAATTTGTCCAAACATGAAATCATTTTAAACTTCACAGTGGGTTATACGTGTGGAAACAGTTTTATGGACCACATATTAAAGTGGGGAAAAGATTTAGAAAAACTGCACTCAGTGGTCTGTCGAGAACTAAGAAAGAAGCAGCAGCTGCCCCAGGTCCTGGAATCCTAAACCGCATTGCTGTGTTCCTGGAGCACCGTCCCCCATAGAACAAGCGGCCCAATAGTGACCAGCATGTTCTATGACTGCCTGGGTTTGGATCCAATCTTCAGGAAGACAAGCTGTGTGGCTTTAGGCCAGTTACTGAACTTCTTTGTGCTGCTGTTTTTTCATCCAAAAAATAGAGATAACAATAGAATGTACCTCATAGCATTGTCGGGTAGATCAAGTGAGATAATACAGGTAAAACACTTAGCACCTGTCAAGGCATTGCAAGCCCTCTAGAAGTCTTAGCTGTTACAGTTTGGATGAGAAAGTGAAACATGGTATATTGATCAAGGTTAAAGAACTGGGTCTGTTTGCTTTTAAATGTAATCAACTTTTGTATCTCTGTGGCCTAAAATAATCTGTAGTTTGTTTTAAAACTAGACAAAATAGAATTAATTTTCTTTTCCTCTACTCTGGAAATGACAAGCCAAAATTATACCGGTACCAAAGAATGTTTATAAAATTAGAAAACAGCATTGGTGGAGAAAGAGTCCAAGAAAGATAATTTAGATAATTTACTGTGAAAGGAAGTTTAAGAATGGATTTTGTGTTTGTGCAAATCCTAGGTCCTCAATAAATGTCTACTGAGAAATAAAACTGAGTGATATTTTTATGGAAGATGAGAAGTAATGCAATCTTAAGGGAAAGTTGCATGGGAAAAAAAGGGAAATCACTATAGAGGTGACACACTGGGCTCACAAAATATTGTAGGAGTTTTGGAGAGTTCCCATGAAGGCACTTACAGTGTTTCTCTTCCCTGGCAGCTCACTGGGACACCTTTAAAAATCCTATTTTTGGCCAGGGTGTGGTGGCTCACACCTGTAATCTCAGTAGTTTGGCAGACTGAGGTGGGCAGATCGCTTGAGTCCAGGAGTTCAAGACCAGCCTGGGTGACCAAAAAATACAAAAACTAGCTGGGCTTGGTGGTGTGTATCTGTAGTCCCAGCTACTTGGGAGGATGAGGTGGGAAGATGGCCTGAGCCTGGGGAGGCTGAGGCTGCAGCGCCACTGCATGCCAGCCTGGGCAATGGAGCGAGACCCTGTCTCAAAAGAAGAATCCTATTGCTCAGGGAGGATTGATTAAATCAGGATGGGCAGAAGAGGGCTGCAGCTCAGGCTCCAGAGTTTTTTATGTGATTGCAATGCACAGCCAAGGTTGAGAGCCAAGGCTCTAGTCTAGACCAGTGGTTCTCAACCTTGAATGCCAAAGGAATTGCCTGGGATTTTATTAAAACTCAGATTCCAGTTCAGTCTGTGTGTATAAGGGAAGCGGGGAGCAGAAGGGAGCAGGAGGCAAAGATACCTTTTTCCTAAGTAACTCCCAGAAGATGTCAGTTTTGCAGTTCTGCAGATCCCATTAGCAGCTGCAAGGCTCATATGCTTTGAAAATGGCTCTATATAAACAAATGTATGATGTCATTATAAAATGCTACTGTTGTTCTTTCAGAGGAAACTCATTTGTTCTACAAATGTTTAGTAGCCTACGTGCTTTTGGAGGGATACAAAGATGGATAAATAGATGGCTTCCCTCAAGTTATTTACAATTCAATTTATAATAGATGACATTTAAGTTAAGCAGAATATAAAACTTCCTGATTGTAAGGCTTTCTGATGGTGGTGAGATGGGATGGGTGTTCAAGGACACTAGGAGGGTGTTGATGGGTATTGGGGTTGAGGATATTAAGGGGAAGTTTTGCTTCAGGAAAGTAATGAAGAAGAATATCTGTGTCACGCAACAGAAGATAAGTGGAAAATTCAGGAAAGAGGTAGAAGAAGTTCATAGCAAAAAGAGATTGAGCATCAGGGTTTGGTTTTGTTTTTTTGAGACAGGGTCTCACTCTGTTGCCCAGGCTGAGTGTAGTGGTGCAATCATAGCTCACTGCATACTTGACCTCCCAGGCTCAAGCAATCCTCCCATCTCAGCCTCCTGAGTAGCTGGGACTACAGGCATTCACCATCACAGCCAGCTAATTTTTTTATTTTTTTGTAGAGACAGGGTTTGGCTAATGCCGCCCAGGCTAGTCTTGAACTCCTGGATGCAAGCAATCCTCCCACCTCAGCCTCCCAAAATGCTGGGATTACAGGCATGAGCCACTGCACTGGACCATGAAAGTTTGAAAGAAGTCGTCTTATAGATGGTTATGAAGAGTTGGAAGTTTCTGAGGAAAGAGAGCCTTGTTGCTGAAGGTAAGAGGACATTGCTACTGGATTTGAGGTTGTACCTGGGAGCTCCTACTGGTCTATGTTGCTCACTGGGCTTCTCGGGTAAGCCAAGCACATAAGTTCAGCTAAATTTTCTCTAAGAGATTCATCCATATGCCATTTGCACCTGACTTCCAAACCAAATAGATTTATAGACATTGAGAGCAGCTTCGGTCAAGTGTTGGAACCTAGGGGTTTGTACCATGAATCTTTCTGAATAGTTTCTCCTTGTGTCTTCTCCATGCATTTAACATTATCAGTCAACAGCAGTCTGACATCAAGAGTGTTCAGATGCGTTCGTATGTGTCAGGCACCAAGTGGACAGACAAAAGTTAAACTGGAACCTCATCTTTATTGGTCACCTGGCTGATACCAACTTTGCTGATGCTGGCAAGCTCCACAACCAGGCTTGCAAAATCTCCACCTGTTTATGAAAGCACTAATGGACCTGCTGAGTTTTCAAACTGTCGGGCAAACCTGCTCCTCCTTGTCTAAGTGCCAGCAGATTTAGAAATGCCTCTGATAGTCATTCCCCAAGCTTGAGCACCTTAAATTTTTTTAACCCACCTCCTGCACACACACACACACACACACACACACACAATTTTTAAAGAGTAGTGTGTTTTTTTCTTATTAAAAGTAATATCTGTACTAGGCAGAACATTCAGAAAATAGAAAAGTATAAAGGAAAACATAAAAATCACCATAATCTCTCTATCCAAAGATAACTATGAGCCCTGTTCATATTTTGGTAAATTTCTTCCAGGTCATGTTTATTACAAATGTGGGATTATGCAGCAGAGACAATTTTGCTATTCTACTTTGTCAGTTAACATTCTTGTTAAATAAGTTAAAAGGGGAAATCATTTTTCTTTTCCTAGTCTGCTCATATCCGTGAAGGCAAATAGCTCTTCCATAGTGTAAATTCCCACTGGTGGGTCGTGGTCTTCATTATATACTGGAAACAGCATTTGGTAAGAGAATTATCCAGTGTTCCAGATGCCTTGTGCTGAGACTGCTGTTGGATTCAGTAAAGAATGGTTCTGTCTGAGGTAGGGATCAGTTAAGGTAGGTAGAATTTGCTGATTCTCACTATTACAATATTCTTGGGGATAAGGTGTTGTGCCAAACTCCTATTAATCTCAATAGGGAAGGTACCAGGTTCAAGAGGCCAAAGAAGAGACCAAGAGCCAGCAAATGAGACACGGGGTTTTATTAGGGAATTACATACAGGGGAGAGAGTCCAGCGGTGGCAGGCTGGACAACATAACCACATAGCCCAGTGGCAGTGGCTTGGGCAGGAAAACTGCAGCTGCCTGCAAACAGCATGCAGTTTCCATAGCATTTCCACTTAACACCCTCCCCGTGACAACCTCCACCTGGCAACCTTCATTTAACCCAAAACTCAGGGCCTTGATGTACAGCCTGTGTTCCATGGAACATGCAAGGGGTTCAGATGTTTATCATAGACAAGGAACGAACTTCCAGGTTAGCTACTTGGGTTCCCCAGCTTGGAACACACATTTAGATGCATCTGCCATCCAGGGGCATTCTCAGAGTATGCTTAAAGAATTGCTACCAGGTGTGTTTACCCTACGTAAGACTATCCCAGGTTTAGGATAGCAGCCTCTACGACTTAAGAAGGCCAGCTTTGTGTTCATAAAATCATCTGCATATTGTCATAATATTTGCTTAACTAACTATATAATCCACCCTCAGGACATTTTCATATTAAATGCTCATTATTTCTTAAACTTGCCCTTTTCTTCTCACCTGTCAATAGACATTGATTCTCATGAGGCAATTCTTTCAACAAGCACTTATTGAACACTGACAGTGCTAGAGTTTTCAGAACGCTGATGATCAGGCCCTTCCCTGAGAGATGATTTTAGACTAAGGATGCATGGTTTGGGAAGCCTATGAGCAATGGTTCTCATATCTGCTATACATTAGCATCACCTGGAAAGCTTTTGCAAAGGCCAGGGCTCAGGATGCACCCAGACCAGGTGATTGACTGTTTCTGAGGATGGGACTTAGGCATGTAGCTTTCAAAGCTCCCGAAGTGATTTTAATGTGCAGCCAGGGTTGAGAACCAGTGCCAGAAAACAATGATTCTCATCAAATTGGCTGCATATGAGAATCAGCCAGGGAGATTTTTTTAATAAATAAAACTACCTGGGCCCCACCCCAGAACAAATGAGTCAGAATCTTTGGAAGAGGGATCTGGGCAACTGTATGTTTTCCAAAGCTCCTTCATATAATCTGATACATGGCAATTACTGAGAATCATTGCTACAGGCAATCTAGTGAATGAGAAAATCTAGAGTTGAACCCATTTCTGGCTCTTTGGCTTTGCAAGCCACACATAACTGTAGGATGAAGAGTCACCTCTGAGCGGCCATGTTGGGTAATGAACAGCAGGGCTGACAACCTGAAGTCATGGGTCAAGTCTTGGCTTTGCCATATAACATTTGCTCTGCAATGTCACACAAATCACGCAACTTCTCTGGGTTGGGAGTCCTGTCCACCTGCCTAAAAATCCAGTGCTCTTTCTACCATACCTCTGTTTTTAGACTTTTTTTCTACCTTAATTGATATTTTACTGTTTTGTTTTTGTTTTTGTTTAATGATCAGTACATAGACCTAATGATTCATTTCTATATAGTTCTTTTATTTTTTTTCCCAAACCTCCAGGTAGTATTTATCCCAGATTCCAAACTCTCCTGTGGCCTAAAAGCTATTTAGTCTATTGGAAACATTCAGCAAGCTCTTTACAAAAATGACTGCAGTGTCTTCAACACGTTTGAGTTGCACTCATAGTTTGCTCCAGTCATGTGCAAGTTTAACGTACAACTCTACATCACATAATGGGACATCTTTAACAACAAAACCTTCCCATGCCCAAGGTCATGGACAGGAGAAGAAGGGAGTGAATTTCTACTTTATGCATATTTTAGGGAACAATACTGTGGCTATCACTTACCCTTTGAGCACTCTTGATTTTGGTGATTTATATTAGAACATGAGAAACAGTGACAGTGAATACAAATGAGTACTAACCGAATTCCTAGGCTGCTACCAGAAAATAAAATTTAAAGTCCCTTCCCATATTCACAAAGGTGGCAATAACAAAGATGGCAGTATAGACTTTTATATATATATAAAAGTCTATAAACTTACAAAAAAGATAAACTCTAGCTTCTAAACAAACTACACAATCGATTTTACCTTTATCCTTGAGTGTGACACAGAAAAATGAAAACCTGTAGACCTAGTTATCAAAAGGCACTTATCCTCCTCAGCCCAGGTATGAACTTAAAATTTGGCCTGAGCCAGTTTGATCTTCAAGTTTTCTCCAAGTTTGTCCATGAACTCAAAAGTATTCAAGTATTGCGCACTGGGTAAACCTTTAATGCAAGCAGCCGAGTCCTTGGTCATGAAACCAGCCTCAATTGTCTCAATACAGACTTCTTCCAAAGCATTTGCAAAAAAGGCGAGCTCTTTATTGTTATCAGTCTTTGCTTGGAGGGCCAACCCTCTGGTCCAGGCAAAAATGGAAGCAATGGGATTGGTGGATATCTCCTGGCCTTTCTGGTACATGCAGTAGTGACGGGTTACAGTCCAGTGGGCAGCCTCTGCTTCTACTGTCTTGCCATGTGGACACACCAGCATGCCGGTCATCATGCCAAGAGAACCATACCCTTGGGCCACAGAGTCTGACTGCATGTCACCATCATAGTTTTTACAGGCCCAGATGAAGCCTCCTTCTGATTTCATAGCTTGGGCCACCATGTCATCAATGAGCCTATGCTCATACCAGATCTTTTGTGCTTCAAACTGGGACTTGTACTGCTTGTCATATATCTCCTGAAAGATGTCTTTAAAATGTCCATCCTATTTCTTCAGAATAGTGTTTTTGGTGCTCAGCTACAAAGGCCAACACTTAGAGCCATTTGGAAGGAACTGTGTGCAAAATCTTCGATTGACTTATCTTGATTATACATCTCCATGGCAACACCACCACCCTCTTCCAACTTATGTACCAGGTATGTCACCTTTTGGGTTCTGTCACTTAGTGTGTAGGTTATCTCTACTTTTCCAGGCCCAGGAACAACAAAATCAGCTGCTCTGTATTGATCCCCATAAGCATGGTGACCTACGATGATGGATTTTACCCATCCACTCACAAGCCGGGGGATATTTTTGCAGATAATGGCTTCTCTGAAGACCGTGCCAACCAGAATATTTTGGATGGTGCCATTTGGCGATTTCCACATTTGTTTCAACTTGAACTCCTCAACCCTTTTCTCATCAGCGGTGATAGTGGCACACTTGACACCAACATTATACTTCTTTATAGCTTCTGCAGCATCCTTGGTGACCTGGTCGTTGGTGGCATCACAGTTCTCTATGCCTAAATCATAGCTATGTACATCCAATTCCACATAGGGAAAAATGAGTTTCTCTTTAATCAATTCCCAAATGATTTGTGTCATTTCATCTCTTTGCATCTCTACCACAGAACCGCCATTGAGTTTTTTAGACATTTTGAGTTTAATAAACCTTGAAAGTGAATCAATTTTTTTTTTTTTTCTGAGGCGGAGTTTTGCTCTTGTTGCCCAGGCTGGAGTGCAGTAGTGCGATCTTGGCTCACTGCAACCTCTGCCTCCCAAGTTCACGTGATTCTCCTGCCTCAGCCTCCCGAGTAGCTGCGATTACAGGCATGTACCACCACGCCCGGCTAATTTTGTATTTTTAGTAGAGACGGAGTTTCACCATGTTGGTCAGGCTGGTCTCGAACTCCTGACCTCAGGTGATCTGCCCACCTCAGCCTCCCAAAGTGCGGGGATTACAGGTGTGAGCCACTGTGCCCCGCCAACAGTGCATCAATTTCTTATCACCCCAATTCCTTCCAGTCTTGCAGACTTAACTGAATGTAGTTTATCTCCTCCTGGAATGATATGCTGATAGGGAGCTGGGGCGCTACAGCTGCTCACATGCTCAGACTCACACACACAGGTTGGCAATCCCAAACCGGACTCCCGCTGCCTTGGCTTCTGACACAGCCTCTGCAGAAACCCTGTATATAGTTCTTAATGGCAAGTACTGAAAATATAAAAAGCTATGCAACTGTAATTCTTTTCCAAACAGTTATTCTATTGACTTTTTAGCTTATGATTTGGAGACAAATTATTTTTTTTAGAAACAGATTTTCAAATGCCATCATCTTAAAACATTGAAAATTTGTTTGGTCTAAAATTTGACTAATTCACGATTTAATATAGATACTACATGCTCAAATCTGTCCAATCTTTCACAACACATTGATAAAATTATTAGGAAAAATTGGATTGCCAGGAACAAAGGTGTCATGGAGGACACCCCGTTCCGTCGGGGAACCCAGATCAGGGAGTAGTTTTATAAATAATTTTAGTAAAAGACAAGGGAATAAAGCTAAGCAGTATAAAATGTTTATAAGTTAAATGCATGATTACGACTTTAAATTGCCATTTGA
Organism: Gorilla gorilla gorilla; assembly: GCF_029281585.2. Taxonomy (NCBI): domain Eukaryota; kingdom Metazoa; phylum Chordata; class Mammalia; order Primates; family Hominidae; genus Gorilla; species Gorilla gorilla. Next base: position 25,144,185 of record NC_073229.2, read on the forward strand.
TTGTGCTATTTTTTTTTTTTTTTTTTTTTTTTGAGACAGGGTTTCCTTCTGTGGCCCAGGCTGGAATGCGGTGACCTGGTGCGATCTCAACTCACCGCAACCTCTGTGTCCCGGGCTGGGGTGATTCTCTTGAGTATCTGGGACTACAGACGTGCACTACCACGCCCGGCTAATTTTTCTATTTTTAGTAGAGACAGGGTTTTTCTGTGTTGCCCAGGCTGGTCTCAAACACCTGGGCTCAAGTGATCCACCCGCCTTGGCCTCCCAAGGGGCTGGGATTAGAGACACACACCACCACACCCAGCCTGATTGTGCTTCTTGTAACGGGATGTTGGAAACTGCCAGCACGGTTTCCACCACCTCCCCTCCCCGACCCTCAGACTATAGTCAATGTCTCCCTTAATTTGATTTCCACTTATTCTATGAATAGCTAAATTGAAAAATGTATGATGTATATGGAAAAATATACAACCAGGGTGGGGAAGGGGCACTAAATAAAAGGAAAAGAAATCTAACCCCAGGCCGTGAGCTTACTTCTTTAAAAAAGTATTTACCCTTATCAAAAACAATTTTTTTTAAGAGATGGGGTAGGTTTCCTGCTGCTTACAAGTGTGTTTCTAGAACTATTAAAAACTTGCATTTACAAAATAGTTGGTAAAATGGCTCTTCTGGCTTCTGCAAGAAGGCAACGCTGAGATAATCGAGGGTACACGGTTAAGGATACTCACCAGATTTGGCTGCTTTCTCTCCTGCTTCCCCAGAGTCTGGCCTCTTCTGGTTTTAGCATCTTCATTTTCTGCAGGTGAGTCTGATTTCATAGTTTTGCTCCCCCTTTCCCTTTTGTTTACACTTTCTTACTTTTATTGTTTGTATATTTTAAAATCAGTTTCAGCATCTGCAGGAGCAGGTTTGGATACCATCTTGCCAGTCTCTCCATGACTGTCTCTTGAGCTGAACTCCTCCTTTTCCCTGGCTTCCTGGCAGTGTTCTGGGCTGGCACTGCGAGGGCCTTTGCAGAGCTGTCCTGGCTACAATTCTTACCACCCCTAAGCTGCTGGGACTCTTAAAACTTCTTAAAAGCATCAAAACTCCTTTTTTACTTGCGAAATCTTGCACAGAATCCTGATGTTTCATAGGGATAGAGATGTAATTGTCCCTGCTGAAGTGGGAGTAAGTACACTTTTGTGGAATGCTCATACCCTTGATCTGGAAATTCCACCAGTCATCATGTGATGCTGACAGATTTTTACCTTTGAATATGAAAAATGATTAAGAATACTTTGGGGGATTTTCTTTTCATGAAGAGAAATTACCAGTCACTTCTCCCAATTCTTTTTATTTTTTATTTGTATTAATCTAATTTTACAGAGATGGAGTCTCACCGTGTTGCCCAGGCTGGCCTCAAACTCCTGAGCTCAAGGAATCCTCCCACCTTGACCTCCCAAAGTGCTGGGATTATAGAAATGAGCCACCATGCCTGGGCTCCCAATTCTCGAAGTTGGAGAAAACAGGGAAAAAAGGTGATATTGATGATGAGGAGTTTGGGAACAAATAGCCCTCATGGTCCTCTCTGCTCATGTCAATGAGGGAGGGGATCCCTGGTGGAATACCTCATGGGAGAGGCAGGAGTCAAAATCTGACTGGGTAAGAATACACGACCCCGGCAGGCCCACGTCATATTGGCCTCCTTTATCCATAAAGGGTGAGGTGGAAAGTGAGAGGAAGGAGCATTTCCTCCTGAGAGAATAGGGTTGTGACACAGCCATATTTGACCTGGTCATCCCTGATGGTCCATCAGGTGCTACGTAAGACCAACAGAAACTACTCACTGAGCCATCCCTATTAGGTGACCCATGACCTTAATTAATGACCACTAATCTGTGTTCATTGTTTACCAGCAGGTTAATAAGCCCTTTAGTAATACCAGAGAAGAAAACAATTAGGAAAGTACAGGCTAGATGACTGTATGACCTGCAGAGAGCCTAGACTTTTATCTGGCCCATCAGTTTGGGCTCCATAGTAAGTGTAGCACAATATTTCCTTTAATAATTATGTAGGACTAACGTCTCATCTCCCTGGGAAACTCCGAACACTTGACTTATGAATAGGCTCTCTTTCTCTTCATTGCTAGAATTCCATCCATCACCACCCTCATTAAAGAAAATATATATAAGTTTTGAAATTGCTTATGTTTTTATAGAGATTCAATTGCCAATGAAATAATCTTGAAATTTCTAGATAGCACTGGGCATGGTGGCTCACGTCTATAATCCAAGCACTTTGGGAGGCCGAGGTGGGAGGATTGCTCGAGCCCAGGAGTTAGAGACCAGCCTGGGCAATATGGCAAAACCTATCTCTACAAAAAATACAAAAATTAGCCAGATGTGGTGGTAGGCACCTGTAGTCCCAGCTCCTTGGGAGGCTGAGATAGAAGGGATCACCTGAGCCCACAGAGGTTGAGGCTGCAATGAGCTCTGATAGTGCCACTGCACTCCATTGGGTGACAGAGTGAGACCCTATCTCAAAACAAAACAAAACAAATGTCTATGTAGGCATTTTGAGTAAACTTTTTACTAAAGTTTAATATTCATATAGAAATACATACAAATCATAAGTACAGAGTGGGATGAATTTCCTCACTCATCAACACACCATGTCCCCAGGTCAAGAAACAAAACATTACTGTCATCCCAGAAGTCCCCTCTTTGGACCCTTTTGGTCACTCCCCACCCAAGGTAACTATTACCCTAATTCTTTTTTTTTTTTTTTTTTTTTTTGAGACAGAGTCTCACTCTGTCACCAGATTGGAGTGCAATGGTTCAATCTTGGGTCACTGCAACCTCCGCCTCCCAGGTTCAAGTGATTCTTGTGCTTCAGTCTCTTGAGTAGCTGGAATTACAGGTGCATACCACCACACCTGGCTAATTTTTGTATTTTTTGTAGAGACAGGGTTTCACCATGTTGGGCAGGCTGGTCTCAAACTCCTGGCCTCAAGTAATCCGCCTGCCTCAGCCTCCCAAAGTGCTAGTATTACAGGCGTGAGCCATTGTGCCTGGCCACCACTACCCTAATTCTAACGCTATGTATTCATATCATCTGTTTTTGAATGTTTCCTTTTCAAGTTAACCAGTTTAAGTTTGTTCCTGTGGACAGAAAGCCGTCTTGTCAGTATTTTTATCTCATCAGTTATAATGATAAAGAATGCAATTTTTTTTTCATCTTTTTCCTTAGTGCCCTAGAGTGATTGGACCAGCTTGATATAAAGCTGTAGAGCTCAAAGGCTAAAACATCTTTCCCACAGTTGCTGTCAGTCTTTTCGTTTAATTGTTTGACCTAGAGGAGCTGTGAACATCTCTGTTCTGGTGTATTTTACAGAGAACATCTCTGTAGCTGGTGTATTTTAGTGCTTATTTGTGGATCCGATTCAAGTCATATATATTTGCATATTTTACTTTTATGCACGTGTGAAATGTGCACATACACACACACACAGCTTCCTGTTTTTCCTGCATTGATTTCTCCTTTCCTATTTCTATCCTCAGTAGACATCCTTCTCTACCCCACACTATCCTCGCCTTGGGCTCCTCGTACAGACCTTCCTCAACAAATCCCACTCTCCAGAATCAGCCACCCCTGTACACACTGCCTTAAAATGATTGACTATCATTCAAAAGGTGCACACAACCATGGAGAATCCCCTTTCACTTCTACTTTTGATGTAAAGACCATAAGAAATCCAGGTTTGGAAGGGGAAACAGTGCAGTTAAAGCAACTGGTAGAATGTGTGGCTTTTCATCATCTGCCTGAAGTTCCATTCTGAGTTTTTCCTGAATGAGGATGGAATGTCTGTGTTTATACATTTTTTTCTTTTTAAAATATATCTCAGACTGGAGTGCAGTGGCTATTCACAAGTGCAATCATAATGCACTATAGACTCAAACTCCTGGGCTCAGGCAATCCTCCCACTTCAGCCTCCCGAGTAGCTGGGCCTACAGGCAGACACCACTGCTTGTGGTTTTGTGTTGAGACATTTGTTTGCTGAAGTGACAGGCACCCCGTTCATGAGCTCATTCATTCACTCACTCACTCATTCATTCATTCAACACATCTTTCCTGAGTCCTATTATGTGCCTGACATTGTTTGAGAAGCTGAACTTCTCAAGGAAGAGATCTGTTCTTCAGACCAGAGGGAAATTTGGAAGCCCAAATAGAGAACAGTATTTCTAGATCTGACCTTTAGACTATAAGAGGCACCTAATTCCTTAAAATAGAATATTGTTGCTTTTCATTATGCCATGCACATGATAAGGGCTCTGTATATATTTTGGGATGAGGGCAATAGTATTGTCCATGTTTCTCTAAAATAAACTGATAAAACTCTGAATTGTTTAGATTGAAATGAATAAGATCATTATTGCTTTTTAAATTAAGTCTAATCTCTTAGTTAAGTCACCACAACGTATTTGCAGTTGTTTGTGTATGGGCCTGTTTCTTTCTTGGAATAATACTCACTCCTTTTTAGGCTGCCACCTTTCCTGTTAGTTCTACAATGATGGTGAGTATCATATTCTACCTTTGTGTATTGCCTTTCATTTTAAAGGCTTATGGGAGAAGGATCTGAGGCATCCTTAAGGAAGAATTAGGTAGATGTATGAACAAAATACTACATATCCTTTTTGTGTTATGCAATAAATCATATAGTTCTTGCTTCAGATGATTTCTTCCAGACTCACTCAGCAACACTCTTTACCCAGACTATATAGCCTTGACTTTCAATAAAAAACAAAGATGAGGCCAGGTGTGGTGGCTCACATCTGTAATCCCAGCACTTTGAGGGGCCGAAGTGGGAGAATCACCTGAGGACAGGAGTTCGAGCCCTGCCTGGCCAATGTGGTGAAACCCCATCTCTACTAAAACTACAAAAATTAGCTGGGTGTGGTGGCACATGCCTGTAATCCTAGCTACTTGGGTGGTTGAGGCACAAGAATCACTTGGACCCAGGAGGCAGAGGTTGCAGTGAGCCAAGACCAGTCAAGGGTGGTGCCTGGGTGACAAAGTGAGACCCTGCCTCAAAAAAAAAAAAAAACGAAAACCAAAGATGAGTTACCGAAAAAGTTTTAACAAAGGGCACAGGGGAGAAACTCCTCCTCTTCCCGTGGCCAGCATTCTGTTACCAGTTGATAGTTTGCACACAGCCAGCTTTGACTGAACTCACCCCTATTAGTTCAAATTTCTCTGAGATCTGAACTGGAAAGAGGAAAGAGACATTAAAAATGAGCTCACTGAGTTGTTTTTAAATTTGTCGCACTGAACCCACGACCGTTAATCCCATTCACAGCTGTAGTAATTATATTGCATAATCAGTGAGGGGAGATCCTCCCCCTTTTGTATTCTTATTGAATAGAGAAGACAGAAAAATGTCAGAGCTCTGCCCTAAACTAAGATTCCTTCCCACAAAAGAATTCTGGACTCAGAAGGGAAGCATGATCCTTTACAAGGTGAGCTCACCTTGTCCACTCTCAGCTCAGGGGTAGCAAACTCATAAATCAGTGATTCCTAGTCTATAGGACATGGATGCCTGATGAGGCATTTAAAATTGTGGGGCTGCAAGCATTATCTATAGACTGCGTGCATAATATTTTACACCTACTCATACTATTCAAAAACATGGGGATGTGTAATTGCAATTAATAAAATACAAATTTACTCAAACGCATCACTAAATTCATGACAGTTTTAAAAATAATACTAATACATAATATTTCTTCCATTGGTTATTGTCAGAAGCTTTTCTTTGCTTAGAAGCAAATTAGGAGTTTCTAATAACAAGATGGCCCTTGTAATTTAAAAGTTTGGGGGTCACTGTTTGAGACTGTTGGTGATCTATGTTTAACTCACAGATGACCTCCTCCTAGCTCTATAAAATATTGAGGTGTTGACATCCCAAACCTGTTTTAACTGGAACATACATATGAATCCCACTCTGCACAAGGCACGATATTCTTGATTTCATCCTTTCCTAACTCCCTTTGTCTCATGGCATTTACAAATCTTTTTTTTTGAGACAGAGTCTCGCTCTGTTGCCAGGCTGGAGTGCAATGGCATGACCTCGGCTCACTGCAACCTCCGCCTCCCGTGTTCCAGCGATTCTCCTCCCTCAGCCTCCCAAGTAGCTGGGACTACAGGTGCACACCACCATGCCCAGCTAATTTTTTTGTATTTTTAGTAGAGACGGGGTTTCACCATGTTGGCCAGGATGGTCTTGATCTCTTGACCTTGTGATCTGCCTGCCTTGGCCTCCCAAAGTGCTGGGATTACAGGCATGAGCCACCGCGCCCGGCCCAGCATTTACAAATCTAATTGAAGAAATACGAAATAAGTGCACACAAAAGTTACATAATGAGTTAAGAAAATGCAAGGAGAAAACATATAGTACATGATCAATTGTGAAATGCTATGAACTCAGAGACAGCAGGGAGGGAAAGGTAGAGAGAGAGAGGGAGAGGAAGGTGAGTGGTATGGTGAGAGGAAGTGTGTTCCCACGGCGGACATCAGAGCAGGTTTTTATAGACTCTCATTCCTGGCTCTGCTGATTGCCACCCAAGTGACCATGGATAGATAACCTGACCCCGCTAAGCCTCTGTTTTATCATCAATAAAATCAAGATTATAATTATAATACCTCTCATATTGTGTTATTGTGAAGATAATTTATGACAAAATATATTAAATGCTTTGTACTATAGCTAGTGTATAATATGTGCAAACTAAATGGTAGCTAGTGTTTATTCTATTAGACTGTAAATCCCTCCAGGATGGGAAGTATGACTTACTTATTTTTGCTTCCGCAGAATCTAGCACAATGCTTGACTCATAAGTACTCAATAAAAGGAAAACATTTGTTGAATGAAGGGAAGGATAAATGGATTGATGGTGGGATGAATTTTTTTTAAATGAACTATGGGCTTTAGTGACATGGAAGGGTGTCATGGAGAGCAAGAGGTGAATCTAACTGTGCATGGAGAAGACAGGAGGGCACTGCAGTGGGAGAGGGCAGGAACCAAAGCACAGAGGCAGGAAGGCACCTGGGATTGAGTATTGGGATTCGGCTGTGGAGGGAGTGGCCTGCCAGGCTGTGGAGTGTGTATCTTACCTGTGGATAGTGGGAGCCAATGGAGATTCGTGAGGAGGAGAATGGCATGAGGAGGGAACTTTTCAGAGGGTTAGCCTGGTGCTGGTGTGGAAAGGAAGGGGGCAATCCATACTAATCGAGAAGTGGTCAAGTTCCTGACCAGAGTGACAACTATGGAAATAGAGACAAAGGACTGACTGAGGAGAGGTCAGAGGTCTCACATCTCAATTCATTTGGAATTGGTAAGGTGTTCACTTAAACCATCTACCAACACGCCTGCTGACTCTTGAAAGGCCACATTTTTGGCTGGGCACAGTGGCTCATGCCTGTAATCCCAGCACTTTGGAAGGCCAAGGTGGGCGGATCACCTGAGGTCAGGAGTTCGAGACCAGCCTGGCCAACATGGTGAAAGCTTGTCTCTACTAAAAATACAAAAATTAGCTGGGCATAGTGGCACACGCCTGTAATCCCAGGAGGATGTACTCAGGAGAATCGCTTGAACCTGGAAGTCGGAGGTTGCCGCGAGCCAAGATCATGTCGTTGCACTCTGGTCTGGGCAACAAGAGCAAAACTCCATTTCAAAAAAACAAAAAGAGAAAGAAAGACCACACTTTTGAAAATCACCGTGGGTGAGTACTGAGTTAGAGAAGAGACATTGGAGGGATGGATTGACGAGAAGTGTGGAGCCTGCTGCATGAACTGAGTCAAGGAAAGGTGATTTGAGGGGTAGGCTTTTTTTTTTTTTTTTTTTTTTTTTTTTTTTTTAGAGACTTGGGAAGATCAACAGCGGTAAGTATTAGAATGGGCAATGGAGAGGGAATAATCTATAAATGTGGAACTGAACTCGGGGCTAAACTGCCAATGACGGAGACTCACTTGCCTGAACAAAAGTGAACTGGAAGTCCAGCAACAGGGGCAGAGCCTGACGGCTCTGCCTGTGGTGGGGCCGAGGGCACAAGTGAAGCCTGGTGGTTGGAGCCACACTGGGCCACTCCCCTTCCCTGAGGAGGAAGCAGAGCTGTGGTCACCTCCCTTTCCCCTCCAGCCTCCATGGAGATCTCCCCTCCCTCCTCCACGTCCCACGGATACTTCCCTTCCCCTCCACGGTGCACGGAGACCTCCTCTGTCCCCTTCAATTTCACTTGACTAGGAAGACACAGTGGAGCTAGCACAAGTGGCCTGCTTCTTTTATGTTTTTGGGAAAGCGGTCTGTCTTTCTGGAGGAAGTTATTTTTTCTTAGATAAAGGGACTATCTCTGGGGGAAAAATGATTCCAAAAAAAAGAAATAAAGAACAAAGAAAAATAAGGACTCTCCTTTCTCCTACCCTTGGGGGGAATTCACTCATTCATTACCACATTTAATTAAATTGAAAAAATAGCCACTTTCTTCTTCCAATAACTACTATTGTCGGTGACTACTTGATGTTGTCTTCTGTTAACCACATGACATCCTCTGTGAGTTTGTGGAGCACCAGGGAAGAGGTAAGAACACCCAACTCAGTACTGCTTTTCCGTAACACAGGAAGATGCTGTTAGGGCTAGGTATTCTCTGGGGTTCTTAAAAATTAGATCAATCCAAGAAGACTGAGAAAAATCACATGTTTTTCCCCAAAGAACTTTACAAAGGCTAAGACGCTCTAGCCCGAAACTAGAACTTTAGCATAAATCTGGTCTGAAATGTTGGTTAAGGATGTAACAGTTTATATTGGGGAATCTGTATGTGGATCTGAAAAGCAGGCAGCTTTCTAGGTTTCTTATTCACAACTGGTGCAGATATAAAGTGGTGCCACCATCTGAGACGACACTTTGGCCTTTTTGTGTGTGAAAATTGACATACTCTATGTGAAAATTCATATATTCTATGGTCTAACCTTCCATCCTTGGGTATATACCAACAAGAAAAACCAGGAGACATATCTAAAGATGTTCAGAGTAGACCTTTTTGTAATAGCAAAAATGTATAAATCAACCAGTTGTCCATCAACAGCAGAAAAGTTAAATCCAATGTAATACGTTCATACAATGGAAAGTTATTAAATCATTAAATGGCAGATGGTCTTATAGCGACACGCAACAAAGTGGATAAATCTGAATAATATAATAGTGAGAAAGTTAAAGCCGGGTGCAGTGGCTCATGCCTGTAATCCACTTTGGGAGGCCGAGGCAGGCAGATCACTTGAGGTCAGGAGTTTGAGACCAGCCTGGCCAACCTAATTAAACCTAACTCTACTGAAAATACAGAAATTAGCTGAATGTGGTGGCGGGCATCTGTAATCCCAGCTACTCAGGAGGTTGAGGCACGAGAATCACTTGAACCCACGAGGTGGAGGTTGCAGTGAGCTGAGATCACACCATTACACTCCAGCCTGGGTGACAGAACAAGACCCCATCTCAAAAACAAACAAACAAACAAACAAACAAACAAAACAAAAATAAAAAAAGCAAGTTAAGTCCAAGAATTACACACGACATTAAGCTCCCTTCACAATGTTAAAAACAACTAAAATGAAACAAAGTTTTCCAGAATAGGTATATTTATGATAAAACTATAAAACACACATATACTTAATAGGAAGTGAATAGTAAACCAAAAACTCAATATCCAGGAGAGTTCGCTCAGGTGAGCAGATGGATATAAATTACACTCGTTTTGGGTGGTGAGCTGGTGGATGTTCTTTATCTTGTTTTACAAATAGGGTGATGGGGAATGCAGGGACCGGTGATGAGTGTGTCATGAGCCATGACGTGTGATTAATCCAGTTCTGCACATCTGAGTGGGGTAGGGGTTGTGGGAAACCATCGCAGGTCTTGTGGGACACAGACAGACCTGATGACTTTTCAGATAGAATTGCAGGCTGAGTAGGCGGGGGAATGGAGTAGATATATTATTAGAGTTTGTCATCCAGGGCCTGGCAGGATAATCAGTGTCATAAAGGGCAGCACTCCTGCCTGGAGGAGTTTTCAGCTTATTCCAGACAAAACAACAATGGAGACATTGAGTCTGAGTTAAACATGGAGTCTACTGTTTTTATTTTTCTAATGATAAAGATATTGCAACTCAAATGTCTTTATTTTATTTTTTCTGTCAAGAAAGTTATTGCAGAGACAGAAATTTGGAAAATAAAGAAAAGGATAAAAAAGAAAATATTATTCCAATACCCAGAGATCATCACTGTCAACCTTTTGGTGTGTTTGCCTCCTGTGGACTGTGATAAATAAGAACCACTAACTACCCACCCGTTGTATATTTTCTGACCGAGGCGACCTAGCAAAACTGTTTAGAGCTTAATTCTTTGGAGTGAGAAGAACTGAATTTGAATCCCAGCTTTGCACTTACCAGCTCATGGCAAGCCAATAGCCTTCCGTAAACCCCAGCTGGGTGATGGCACTAGTGGGATTTGTTTTGAGGATTAACCAAGAGGAAACGTGGTGCAATTAGCATTTACAGTGTCTGGCACACAGTCAACCTTCAATGAGAGTTGTGAGTTATTATTAAGATGATGTGCCTGGTTTGGGGCAGTGAGGTTCATTTAGTTAAAAGATGGGGAACTCCAAAAAACACCCAAACAGTGGAAGGGATCCTAGGGTTGTGAAGGTGGAAAGGGCTATGTTAATGTTTGATTTGAAGACAACCTGATGGGTGACTTCCAATATGTGAAGAATGAAGGCTGTCTCAGAGGATTTGAGAGCCCAGAAGATAAGCTTAATCCTGCTCTTTCAGCATAATAGAAAGTTTATTTATCCTCCTCCAGTGAGAAAAAAAAAATACCTTCAACATGAGAAGAGGAAAAGGCAGGGGAGGAAATGACAGGGACAAGCAGTATCATCTTTTGAGCCTTTGTCTTGGCCACAGCAACTCTCTGAGAATAATAATATACTCTATTTCTCCTGCACTGGGGACCGAACAAGGGGGTATCTAGGTTGAATGCCTCCAAATTTATGTTCTAAAAGTGATGGAACATCCTCACCACTGAAGGTTTTATAAAATGTACAACGGACCAGAGTGGCCTTGGGCTTCTCAACAGCAATTCTGCAAACAGCAGATAATGGAGCAATGCTTCCAATAGTCTGAGGGGCCATTATTTCCAAACTTAAATTTGATATCTGGCCAGATGATCAATGAAGTTTGTAGTGGAATAAAGACACTTTCAAACACACAGGTTCTCAAAAACTTTACCTCCCATGTCAGTGGAAGATGTGTGCCACCCCACTGAAGGAGTAAACCAAGAAAGCAAAAGACACTGGACCCAGAAAAGAGAGGATCCAACCAACACGCAGCAGGCAGAGGGGATGACGGTGAAGGAGACCCCACCTCAGCAGCTGAGAAGCAGGTCAGGTTTGGAGAGCAACCAGTTCAGATTGGAGCCAGCCAGAAGATGCCAGGAAAGATTGCTTTGAGCAATGAAATTAATAGAATAACTGATATGAATGTATTGAGAAAATCTTTACTCAACTAGGGGAGAGTGTGGGGATAAATTAGTAATAGTAACAGACTACTAAGCAAAAGGGGAAAAAAAGACAGCTCTTAACACTGGGTGATGGGGAAATTGTAATGAAAAGGAAAGTTAAGGCTGGGCGCGGTGGCTCATGCCTGTAATCCCAGCACTTTGGGAGGCCGAGGTGGGTGGATCACCCGAGGTTAGGAGTTCAAGACCAGCCTGGCCAACATGGTAAAACCCATCTCTACTAAAAATACAAAAAAAAAAAATTAGCCCGGTGTGGTGGCACGTGCCTGTAATCCCAGATACTCCAGAGGCTGAGGCAGGAGAATCGCTTGAACTCGGGAGATGGAGGCTGCAGTGAGCCGAGATTGTGCCATTGCACTCCAGCCTGGGCAACAAGAGTGAGACTCTGTCCCAAAAAAAAAAGAAAAAAAAGGAAAAGTTTATAGTAATTTTACTACTTAAAAACAACATAGCAGTGTTATTTACAGTATCCAAAAAGTGGGAGAAATCCAAATGTCCATCAATTGATGACTGGTAAAAAAAAATGTGGTGTATTCATACAGTGAAATGTTATTTAGCCTTAAAAAGGAGAGAAATTCTGACACATGGTATAACAAGGATCAACCTTGAGGACGTTACGCTAAGTGAAATGAGCCAGACACAAAAGCACAAATACTGTGTGATTCCGTGTTCATATGAGGTCCCTGGAGTAGTCAAATATATTATAGAGACAGAAAGTAGAATGGCAGTTACCAGGGGTGGTTGAAGTTGGGGAATGGGGAGTTTGTGGTTTTTGTTTTTGTTTTTTTGTTTTTGAGACGGGGTCTCACTCTCTCGCCCAGGCTGGAGTACAGTCACAGCTCACTGCAACCTCCGCCTCCTGAGCTCAAGTGATCCGCCCGCCTCAGCCTCCCAAGTAGCTGGGACTACAGGTGCACACCTGTATTTCTGTAGAGACTGGGGCTTGCCCTGTCATCCAGGCTGGTCTCAAACTCCTGAGCTCAAGTGGTCCGCCCGCCTCAGCCTCCCAAAGTGCTGAGATTACAGGTGTGTGCCATCGCGCCTAGCTGTCAGTTAGTGTTTAATGGGAACCGTTTCTATTTGAGATGATGAAAAAGTTCTAGAAATGGATCGTGGTGATGATTGCACAACAACGTGAATGTACTTAAGATCACAGAACTGTACACTTAAAATGATTAAAAAGATAAATTGTGTTATTTACATTTTACTGCAATAAAATATCTGTGAAGAAAACCCCAAAACACCCGGTAAGGTGCTGTACAAATGAATTACAATTATTTTTCTCATAGTGATATCAGATTTTAAAGACTCAGATATTAGTGAGATCCCAATACCTCACTTTGGTAAGGAAAAGGAAATTACCTTTTCCCAACAAAATCACATATCTTTATTTTTAAAATCTATGATTCAAAAGGCATACCCTAACAAATAATCCTGTATATCCATCTTCCAGTGATAACCCCTATGCCTCAAGATCCTTTATCTGTCTCTTCTAACATATGATTTTCAGTGTAAAAAAAGTCTGACCATACTACATATATGGTTTAAAAATTGCTTTCTAAACAACTTTACAATGTATTTTGCCTTCTTTCCACATCTATGTTTATATGAACACACTCATTTTTTAACTTATTTTTGGTAACTCCGGGATCAAGGTATATTTTATATTAATGTAAGTCCGTCTTCTAAAGACAAGCCCCTCTGTGGTTAGAGGTTTTCAAAAGCCTCCTTTGTATATTTTCTATTGTCTCAGAGACACATGAAATAAAAATATTGATTTTTGTTTTAAGAACACAGAAATTCCAATTTTAGATCATGAGATTATTTTTTCCTTATCCAGTAAAGCAAAATAAAAACCTGTTTAGAGATGATGGTGATGTTTCTTCTGTGTGCCTTGGTGGGAAAGGACTCCGAGTTGCTTTGTTCATTTCCACCTGAAGCCAAACTGCTAAGCAGTTAAAACTCAAGGAGCCGTCGGACAGGTTTAACGAGAGTGAAGTGTGCCGCTCCACACCCACCTTTGCAAGACAGAACTGCTTCACGGGTTTGTTGAAACTGCTGTGGAACTGTGCTATAACTTCTTCCTATATTGGAAATGTTTCTATCTCAAGCCAGCATGGTTTAAATGTTTCAGATTAAAATTCTGCAAATTAGTAAAAAATACACACATTGAATCAGGTTAAATCTGCTGTCACGTATATTAACTTATTATTGGAGAAGAAACAATCCCTGGGGCTGTTCTCCTGATTTGCACGACTTTTTCTTGAATCCAGCTCTTGCTGAAGGGAGGCTTTCTCATTTGGAGGTTAATTTATTAAATCGTGAGGAGCTGGTTAAAGAAAGTAGAAGTATGCCGGTTTTCTTAGAGTTTCCTAAGTATGAATGGCTGGTGAATTTCTCAAAGTTTAAGGAGGAAACTCTCCTGTTTCTGACGTTTGCAACCCACCCTTCATTGAGGTCTAAGGAAGGATTGCTGGGAAGATTCTACAAGGAATTGTCTGCACCCCGCAGGGCTGGATTGTTTTCCTAAACACCATTTGGTGGTGGTTGTAACTCCCGCCACTCAGTGATTGCCACTGCCTCACCCCTTCCTGTTTCCCATCCATAGCGAATGCTATTTGCCGTTGATGTGAAAAGTTCTAGAACAGGAGTGGATCACTCGCATGGAAAGCTCCAGGACCGGCTGGGTGTGGTGGCTCATGCCTGTAGTTCCAGCACTTTGGTGGTATCGCTTGAGCTCAGGAGTTTGAGACCAGTCTGGACAACACGGCAAAACCCTGTCTCAAAAAAAAAAAAAAAAAAAAAAAAGCTCCAGGATCTGTACCTTGTCACTTTCAGAGCCTTTTTAAAAAATCAAATGCCACCAGGAAATATTATGCACCTTTAAAAGCAATGCTAACAAGACATTTACACGAGGTTGGAAAATGCTCATGATATTATGATCAACTAAGAAGCTGAGGCCGGGCGTGGTGGCTCACACCTGTAATCCCAGCACTTTGGGAGGCTGAGGCAGGTGGATCACCTGAGGTCAGGAGTTTGAGACCAGCCTGGCCAACATAGTGAAACCCTGTCTCTACTAAAAATACAAAAATTAGCCGGGCGTGGTGGCAGGAGCCTGTAGTCCCAGCCACTAGGGAGGCTGAGGCAGAAGAATTGCTTGAACCTGGGAGGCGGAAGTTGCAGTGAGCCAAGATCATACCACTGTACTCCAGCCAGGGTGACAGAGCGAGACTCTGTCTCCAAAAAAAAAAAAAAAAAAAAAAAAAAGAGCTGAATACAAACTTGTATATAACCTGACATTGGTTGGTTAAAAAGTTCATTAGGGGAAAAAACTGGAAGGAACCTTCCAAAAATATCTAGAATGATCGCCTTGTCTGGTTGATAATTTGCTTTGCTTTTCTTTGCTTCTCTCCATTCCCTTCTGCCTTTTCTGAGTATTTTACAGCAAATACATAGACTTTTATAAGCAGGAGGAAAAAAAATCCTAACTTCAGGTACATCCTTCTAAGCAAGCCTCTTAATTGATTTGCTGAGTGAGCTCTCAGCTCCAATCTGGGCTTTGCCCTTTACAGACTTGGGCCTTGGCAAGTAATGCAGGTTCTTTCTCATGGCCCCACTTTTCTTAGCCAGTGTAGGATAAGATGAGGAGTTTGAATAGGGTTTCTTCCCTGTGATCTGTGATCTTACCAAGCTTCTGACAAAACAAAAACAAAAACAAACAAAAAAACAAAACAACCATAAAAACAAAAACAAACCAAAAAACCCCAAACTTTTTGGGACCCTAGATGAGGGGAGTCAGTTGAAACTTGAAACTAAAGATGACCTTCCCCCAGCTCCTGCTCTATTTAAATGATCACTTTCTTTTTTCTTTTCTTTTCTTTGAGACAGGGTCTTGCTCTGATGCCCAGGATGGAGTGCAGTGGTGATCTCAGCTCACTGCAGCCGCTGCCTCCCGGGCTCAGGTGATCCTCCTGAGTAGCTGGGCCCACAGGTGCGCGCCACCATGCTAGCTAATTTTTGTATTTTTTGTAGAGATGAAGTCTCGCTATGTTGTCTCAGATGCTGTCAAACTCCTGTCATCAAGTGATCTGCCTGCCTTGGCCTCCCAGTGTTGGGATTATAGGCATGAGCCACTGCACCTGGCCTAGATGTTCATTTTCTGTGTGTTGCTATTATAACCAGTGGGTTGTTTGATATTTTGTCTCCTGCTTTAAATGTTAAGATCAGTGAAGACAGAAATCTGGACGTTTTTCTTATTCTTTAGTCTCCCGTATACCTACACCTCTATCTGTAGCAGGGAAACAATGTATGTGCAATAACTAGCTCATGATGATAAGATACAAATGGTTTATGAAATTTGTTGTTGCTGATGCCTAAGATTTTGAAAGGTGGTCACTTTGGAAACCAGGTTACATTTCATTGGCATTACAATCATCCAAAGTCAGATCATTTATGGCTTAGTGTCCATTTTGATTTCATGTTGTTTAGTATATGAATCTCTAATTTCATTTTTTCTTAACAATGGAAGCTACATTCAAACAAAACAAAACAAAACATGCAAATACATGCACTGTGATTTGAGGACACCAAGAAAATCACCACAGCTTTGGGAATACAACTAAAAAAAATAAGAGTAGCTGGATGTGGGAAGATCACTCGAGCCCAGGAGTTTGAGGCCAGCCTGGGCAACATAGTGAGATCTCTAAAAATAGGTAATAAATAAATAAATTCATTAATTCAATAATAACTGTAATGCGTTTTGGTGTGACTTCTGCAAAGCAGGCTTATTACTCTAGTGGAGGAAAATAACAGTTGAGGTTGGGTGTAGTGGCTCATGCTTGTAAACTCAGCACTTTGGAAGGCTGAGGCAGGAGGATCACTTGAGGCCAGGAGTTCAAGACCCGCTTGGGCAACATAGTGAGACCTCACCTCTACCAATAATAAAAATATTAGCTGGATGTGGTGGCACATGTCTGTGGTCCCACCTACTCAGGAGGCTAGGTGGGGGAATCGCTTGAGCCTAGACAGTTAGGGTGCAGTGAATCCTGATTGCCCCATTGAACTCCAGCCTGGGCAACAGAGCAAGACCCTGTCTCCAGAAAAAAAGAAAGAAAATAACAATTGGTGGGATAATTTCTTGGTTTCAAGTTGATACCAAATCATTGCTCAGAAATGTGTTCTTTCATGACTGATGGGACAGGAATTTTGACATAATGGAAAGGGCATGAGACTAGAAACAGATGAAATTCTGCTATTTTAGGTATCAAGTAACTCACGGACGTTTCTTAACTTCTCCAGGACTCACTATTTTCTGTTTATTAAAAGGTGAGTTCTGGTTTATATAGTGCTTATGTTGGGGACATGCTTTCCTGGCCAGAGCATGTGTGGTCCAGGTGCAGCGGGTGGGAAGTGTCCTACAACCACTCTGGCACCACCATGATCTGTTTCCACTGGTGGCCATGCTCAGGGGGTTTCATTTGGAGAATGAGTTCTGAGGCTTTACAAGTTTTTAAATAACTGGTGCAAAAATGTTTTAAGCAAGCTTCTGTTTCTGAAATTCTCTATGGAATATAAATGTTGAGTGCCTTCAGTAAAGGATGATTAGCTATTCAAAAGTTTCTTCATGTAACCATTAGCACATTATATCTCCATGTGGTGTTTGCTGATAACTGGGTTTACTAGCAATAATCTGCATCTTGCATTTGTATATATATAAGTTTGAGTAAGTGTTCCAATCATAGCATGTTCTATAGATTGACAGTCCCTCACAATCATGATAAGCTTAGAAAATTACTTCCAAAGTATTTTCAAAAGGTAAACTTACTTGGCTGTTGTATTATATTTATTGACTGTATGGCTTACCCACTAAAGTAAGTGGGAGTTATTGTTTAGCTTTAGATGTCACTTGGCCATGGGTGTGAGTGGCTCCTCTGTGGTCCATAGTGGTACTTGCCCTCACTGGGAACTTTAACCTCCAGCCTCGCATCTTGCAAATCTGGGTGCTACATGAAAACAGGATCAGGCAGGAAAGTATGGATGAATCCCCAATATCCATGCTATCCAATGAAAGGCAGTCAAAAACTTACTCTATTTTTTTTCTTTTTGGAGACAGGGTTTCACTCTGTCACCCGGGCTGGAGTGCAATCACTCAATCTTGGCTCACCGCAGCCTCGACCTCCTAGGCTCAAGCGATCTTCCCACTCTAGTCTCCCCAGTAGCTGGTGTATACTGCCATGCCAGGCTAAGTTTTGTATTTTGTATTTTTGTAGGAAGGGGGTCTAACTGTATTGCCCAGGCTGGTCTCAAACTCCTGGGCTCAAGTTATCCTCCTGCTTCGGCTTCCCAAAGTGCTGAGCTTACAGGCATGAGCCACTGTGCCCGGCCCAAAAAACATATTCTTAAAGCACAATGGATAGCACAATTTACCTGTGCCAAACACAAACCAAATGGCAACAACAATAACAATAAAAACTCATCACTTCAGTAACAAAAAATGAGAAGTTCCTCTGAGCTATTTAATTTCCATAAAGTTAAGTACCCTCCCCCAGCAAAAATGAAAAATCACTGCAAACAGACAAACTCCCCTGTTCCTGAAGGACACTTAAACCAAGTAAACCAAAGATGATTTGGGGTTAATGTATATATTTTATAAACATTTTCCTATTTTTGAAACGAGGTTTGTCAAACAGCTTTCTTCAATGAAAGCTTTACATCATTTCAACAATTTTAATTAGGAGAGATCAATCTTATTTTTATGATAATTCAGATCCTAGATTCATTATTTCTGGAGGATTCTAATTTATTCAGACAAATGGAAGAGAAAAGAAAGAGTAAAATATACATATTAATTTTATTATTAAGATTTTAATTGTCTGACATTTTAATAGGCATTTTCTTTTCCTTCACATTATGGTTCCAACCCTAGCTTCTGCCTGTAATTTTGACTTATTAAAATACTACTCCTTGGTCAGGCACTGTGGCTCATGCCTGTAATCCCAGCACTTTGGGAGGCCAAGGTGGGTGGATTGCTCGAGCCCAGGAGTTCCAGACCAGCTTGGGCAACAAGGTGAAATCCTGTATCTACAAAAAATACAAAAATTAGTCCAGTGTGGTGGTGTGCCCCTATAGTCTCAGCTACTGGGGAGGCTGAGGCAGGAGGATGACTTGAGCTCAGAAGGCAGAGGTTGTAGTGAGCCAAGATCATGCCACTGCACTCCAGCCTGGGCGACAAGAGTGAGACTCTGTCTCAAACAAAACAAAACAAAAACCCCAAAACCACTCCTCTGTTAGGCAGAACAGTTATTTTAACTCATGGGCTATAAATCTTCTTATGATGAAGAGATATCATTTACCAACACAAAAATATAGAGAGTTCCCATGGGATTTTGAGCAAGTAAATGATTCTTCTCAATCTCACTGAAATCAAAGTGCCTGTTTTCTTTTAAAAATCTGCTCTGAATATGACTGATTCGTCTTTCCTAACTGCAAGGTCATTTCTAAGGTCAGCCAGAGAGAAAGTTGCCTGTCAGTGATCTGTTTTATCAGTACAAGGGGAGCTATCTATGAGTGGCAGGGAAAAAATAGCTGACCTTAGGTCAGCCGGTGAAGACTCTGCCAGACTTTGGATTCTGATTTTTTAAACCAAGTTGTAGGAAAACAAGCTACTTTTAAACCTCTTTGGTGTGCTTTCAAAATTCTATAAATATACCTTCATTATAGCATACTTAATGTTGTATTGTAATTATTTGTTTTACTACTGCAGACTTTGATATCCTGCAGAAAAAGAGTCATGCTTTATTCATCTTCATGTGTCTAGCATTGAATCTGTTGTGTAACATGGTAGATGTTTAATAACTGCTTTCTAAATGAATGCATCTTAAATGTGTCCAAGAGGGAGGTTTACTGATTTACATGTGGGATAAAGACAGGAACATTAACGGTTAAAATTTCGCATCCAGCAGAGAACTTTTGGCTTAACAGGTGGTACCTTAAGCTTTATATGTTTCACAGTGTTCAAGAATGTTCACGTATTTTATCTCATTTGACCCTCACTGTGGATTTGGAAGGTTGGCAGAGCAAGTGTTATTTCCATTATACACATGAAGAAATTGAGCTCTTGCATAAGTAAATTGTAGCACTAAGATTATAACTATGGGCAAGTTATCCTCGCTCTTCACTGTGTGATGAGCCAACCTAGACAACTGATGTGTGTGTGTGTATGTGCATGTGTGTGTGTGTGTGTGTTGAGGTGGGGGGGTTCCATCTGTCGGGCATGTCAATCTGTTTATTTTATCCTCTTATGTTTGTTTATCACCCTTAGAGAAAGATAAATGAAAGCCACTGTCTTCCTAGAGCAGGCATGTTTGGTAGCTGGAAGCCGTTCCTGTTCTTGGGGATGCCTGGAGAAGCCCAGGAAACAGTAAGATGGGTGAGGAAGCAACGCAGCCAGAGGTGTGATTGGTGGCGTGGGCTCTTCGCCTCTTCCTCTGTTTTGCCTGCAGATTGAACAGTTTTGTGAGTCTGGGTGGTGTTTGGGTCTGTGTGGAGCCTGGTTCCTATGACCGTAAGGGGACCCTTGGCTAACAAGAGCTTTTGTTACCACTGGGGGGGTGGTTAATAGATACGTGGTTTTTTTTTTTTAAAGGATAATTCTACCGTGCAATTGTGTGGCCTTTTTATTACACATTAGGGAAGAATAATCCCTGAATTTTGTTTTTGTTTTTTTTTTGAGACAGAGTCTTGCTCTGTTACCTGGGCTGGAGTGCAATGACACGATCTCTGCTCAATATAATCTCCACCTCCTGGATTCAAGCGATACTCATGCCTTTGCCTCCCAAACAGCTAGGATTACAGGCGCCTGCCACCACACCCAGCTAATTTTTGTATTTTTAGTAGAGATGGGGTTTCATCATGTTGGCCAGGCTGGTCTCGAACTCCTGACCTCAAGTGATCCACCCGCCTCTGCCTCCCAAAGTGCTAGGATTACAGGCATGAGCCACCGCACGGGCCCCTGAATTTCTTAAATCAAAGTTTTACTATAATATATTTAAGGGCAGTGACTGGACCCTATTTATCTTTGTATGTTGCAGAGTATTTCCATATCCTAGGTTATAATTATTTGCTGAACAAATGAGATGCATAGAGGGAAAACATCCTAAATGAAATGTTGTACATTATGCACTGACATCTTCCCTCCATGCATGTCTTTCTCTCCTCCACCAATGGATATTATGGGCTGTTTGTGCAGAGGCTGACTTCCAGCCATTGATTCTGTTTGAGAAAAACCACTGTCTTGTCTATAGATCAGTATTTGTACAGGTTGAGCATCCCTAATCTGAAAATCTGAAATCCAAAATGCTCCCAAATCCAAACTTTCTGAGCACTGACATGATGACCACAAGTGGCGAATTCCACACCTGACCTCATGTGATGACTTGCAGTCAAAGTGCAGTCAAAACTTTGTTTCATGCACAAAATTATCTAAAATATTGTATAAAATTACCTTCAGGCTATGTGTATAAGGCATATAGAAAACATAAATAAAGTTCATGTTTAGGCTTGAGTTCCATCCCCAAAGATCTCTCGTTACGTCTATGCAAATATTGCAAAATCCAAGAAAATCCAGAATCCAAAATATTTCTGGTCCCAAGCATTTTGGATAAGGGGTACTCAATCTGTATAATCATTTAAACACTTGACCACTTTGGTTTTATTAAAGATTCGAGGAAATTGAGACTACGATGCAAATTATTGGTTGTGCTAACAGTGATAAACTTTTATCTCATTAATATGTGTTTACTCCTTGAATTTAAGACGTTCAGCTGTAAAAAAAAAAAGAACACGACATTTTCTCAAAAATTATGCCTAAAGGGTCAAGTTGTCATGAGAAGTGCTATAAAATGACAAATTTTAGAAAGTCCCCCCCACTCCCTTTACAACATAAAAATGTAGTTTTTTATTTTTGTTTTCAGTTCATAAACATTTTGGAAACACACTGTATCAGAAGGTAATCAGCGGCATTGTTTGGAAAGATGAAAAATGTATTAGAAAAGATCTTTAAATGGCTTTTACTAAAGCGTCATTTAACAATTTTCCATATTATAGAAACAGCTTTTCATGGATGGTGTGACTGGGTCTGTATCCAAACCCGGTTCGGTTCCTGGAGCCTACGGTGTAGTTAACACTCAGCCTCTTGCAGTTAACACTCAGCCTCTTAACTGGGAGTGGCCCTGGAGCAAGTCGCTGGAATGTTCAAGCTCCGCGTCACTCATCGGTACCAAGTTGATGATCTCTGCCTAGGGTTCTTTGCCACCCTCAGGCTCAAGTCCCAGGAGGCCTCCTCCGCTGACTTGGGTGAACAGCTCTGAGTTCCGGAGAGGGTTCGGTCTGCGGCGAAGCGCGCGCGAGAGACAAGCATCCTCAAGGTTCTGGTACAAAATTTGGAAACTGGACCTGGCGTTGAAATCTTTACTCCTTGTTTAAAAAGACCATCGAAAGGGAAAAAATAAAAGAAATTGCAACTTATATTTTTGTTATCCCATGAAAAATTAGCTGCAGTGTTTTCCTCTTCATGCCAAAGAGATTAATATTTACGGTGAAGACTTTTCCAGGAAGTCGTGGTTTTCTGTAAAAAAAGGTTTTACACATCAGAAATCGGACTTCTGGGGCAATTTCCTGAATTCCTGGAATAAAACAAAACAAAACAAGCCCCCAAATAAAACTCTATAATCTAAAGCCTTCCCTCCTCACTGTGGTCCTAGTCAATGCGTGGTAGGTAGCGTTTCCAGTGATCAACAAAAGTAAATATTTGACCAGTAAGTCTCCAATCGAGAGGCCCCTCCATTCCAGCTATTTCCGCCCGGGGACCAAGGAAATCCTCAAAAGCCGGGCCACGCATTCCCAGCCCGAGAGGCCCCAGCGCAGAGCGCAGCAGCCCCCGCAAGCGCACGTCTTCCCCGCGGTGGCTTCGCCCAGGGCGCTTGGGTCTCGGGGACCCCGCCCCCGCCCCGCCCGGTGTTACTCAGGCCTCGGTGGCGCAGGGCGGAGTCGCGGGCGGCGGGCGCAGGTGGGGAGGGGCGGCCGGAGCGCGTCGGTGACACCCGCGGGGGGGCGGGGAAGGCGCGGTGGCCGCACCCCACCCTGGGAAGAAACCGGCCAGGTGTGGCCTAGGCGCCCGGTGCCAGCGGGGAGGAGACTCGCTCCGCCGCCGACCAACACCAACACCCAGCTCCGACGCAGCTCCTCTGCGCCCTTGCCGCCCTCCGAGCCACAGCTCTTTCTCCCGCTCCTGCCCCCGGCCCGTCGCCGTCTCCGCGCTCGCAGCGGCCTCGGGAGGGCCCAGGTGGCGAGCAGCGACCTCGCGAGCCTTCCGCACTCCCGCCCGGTTCCCCGGCCGTCCGCCTATCCTTGGCCCCCTCCGCTTTCTCCGCGCCGACCCGCCTCGCTTATGCCTCGGCGCTGAGCCGCTCTCCCGATTGCCCGCCGACATGAGCTGCAACGGAGGCTCCCACCCGCGGATCAACACTCTGGGCCGCATGATCCGCGCCGAGTCTGGCCCAGACCTGCGCTACGAGGTGACCAGCGGCGGCGGAGGCACCAGCAGGATGTACTACTCGCGGCGCGGCGTGATCACCGAACAGAACTCGGACGGCTACTGGTGGGTACCTGCCCGGAGAGCGCGGGCTGCGGGGCTCGCGAGACAGGGAGGGACCGTCCTCCTCTGGACGACTGGGAGACTCGAGTCCCGAAGGTGGAAAGGTTTTTTTGCCCCAGGTCCCGAAAGAACTTCCCGGCCGCGCTGGGAGCAGGACCGGGTGTCCTGACGCGTGCGGGGACAGGTTGGCCCCTGTCCTGCGAACAAGGACTCGGTCCTACCTTTCTCTCCTCCCGCGAGCCCGGGCGGGTGGTCAGAGGGGGCGTCGGGCCAGCGCGGGGCTGTCCCCTGCCTGCTGGACACGGCTGCAGCCGCCTTTGTCCCAGCCCGCGAATGGGAGGTCAGGCGAGGTGGGGCTGCGACCACAAAACCCAACCTCTCCAACCGTAATCAAAGTAAAAGAGGAAAGGAGCGGGGCCCCGGTCCTGTCCGGTGGCCGAGTGGTGCTCGGGGCTCCGCAGTCTCTACCGGCTCACCCCCAATCCCCAGTAACCCCGAGACCACGACTGCAACGACTCCTGGACTCCTCGGCCACCCAAGGACGTTTGTATCAAGGCTGCGCGTCCCGGCGGCGCGGGGTCCTGTCCCGAGGAGGCGCTTCGGCTTCCCCTGTCCGGGAAACGAAACTTCCCCGCCGGGGCGGCTGCCGGGCCCGGGTCTTGAAGTTCGGCCGGGACGTGCCTGTTCCCTTCGGTCGTCCGCGCCGCAGCCCCCGCGGGCGAGCGCACCTGGGGCCCTGCCTCTGAGGCTTTTGTTTCCTCCTTTTTAAAAACACCGGATGAAAGACCCCAGTGTGCCTTGGATCGCAGAGCGCCGGCCGCATGTCTACTTTGATCCAGAACGTGTGGGCAGGGGAGTTGGGGGGTGGGGGAGGACGACGCTGGGGGCCCGCCCTGGCCTAGGTGCCCCGGGAAGACCCCCCGGTGAGAGGGTCAGCGTCTCCGGATCCTAGCGGAAACAGACCGAGGGCGTCATTTGGGTGGGTGGGGAAGAGATCCTGTCCCTGCTTTGACCGGGTCTCGGGAGCTGGACTCTAGATGCCCACGTGAGCCGTGCGCGTTTTGCAGCCCGCCCCACCTCCCCGCCCCCTGCTAGTTGTTCCCACGTCGGGCTTTTGGGAAAGAGGCCCTGAGCGCCAGGACGTTATTTACCAGGCGTTGTGGCCCTAGGCCTGGGAGGAGCAACCTGAATGCGCTCCAGGGAGTTTTGTTTTGCAAGCAGTTTTGAAGGCAGGGACTACTCGAGTTGCAACCTGTTTTCTGCTTAGATTCATTTATTTATTTATGGGGCATCCTGAAAATCTATTTTCGCTTTTTTTTTTTTGAGTTAGCAAAGAATTGTCTCAATCTTGGAGTTCTTTGTTTCCTGAACAAAATGTGTCTGAGGATTTCCAGGGAAAATGTGCCAAGCAATAGGAGGAATGAAAACTGGGGTTTTCATTACATTTGTTTTAAAATTTTGCCAGCCATTTAAATCTGAAATTTAAATTTTCTCTCGCAGTCCTCCAGGATTTGAGACGCACATCCTTTAAATGTGTGGGTTACACACAGTTTAAATCCAAGTCAGAATAGAATGTGAAGGACTCTTTAGTAGCTCTTTTTGGCGTTTTCATGAACCAAGTATTTATTTTGATTATTATTTATAACTATGCTTTTGCTAGCCTGGATTTCTTATCTTTTAAATAGACAATAATCAGTACTATTAATCGAATATTTCACTCCCTTGGCTTTTTATACCTTTTGTAGGGAAGTAAAACTTTAATAAATTAATTGGTTAATGAACTGCATCAAGGTACATGTTTTATTAGGATTCCCCATTGAAACATTTAATTTTGGGCAAGCTCCATGTTTTTTCCTTGTGTAGTATCATCTCGTGCTCTGTTTTTCCAACTTAAAGCCTACTTGTAAACTTGTCAAGTCTCACATCTCTCTGGGAAGGGGAAAGAGACCCAAGTGAAAAATTACCTGACTTTGAGGAAGGATGTTTTTTCTTCTCATTAATGTTGCTCTGCCCGGCAGCAGGGCGTCAAGCTCAAGGCTTGAGTCGGGAGGCGGTCATTCTTTCCGGGGATCCTGGCAATGGAGGTTCCTCCCGAGCCTGACCCAGCCTGCAGTGGTGCTACTGACTACAAAATAGCCCACAAATGCTGACTTCTGCGTTTTCAAATAATAGCGACTGACTGAAGGCAGGGCATGTCGCAGTTTTTCTGGTGGCATTCTGGTTTTGTGTGGAGGGATATGTTTGGCTGTGGCGTGCACTTTGTAGAAGCAGGGTGCCCTCTGTGCCCAAGGGAGCCACTGCTCTCTGCTAAGTGAATGATGATTAAGAATTTCATAAGTATTTTTCTGACCCGAAGGTTTTCTAAATAAAGGTTTTTGTGGTTTTCTTTTCTTTTTTTTTTTTTTTTTAGCATGAAAACTAGTATAAAAACTATTGGTTGCTTTAAACTCATTTATTTCAAAAACTGCTACTTTATGGCTGAATTATTAATAGATTGGTGATTTTTGAGATGAGTGTTTTGTATTTAGCCCTTCCCTAAATAAAGAAATTTGAATGTGTGGAGGGCCCAACTCTTAGTTTTCCTTTGAAAATGACTTTAAAATATCTCTCTCTCTCTGTCCTTTCCACGAACAGCACTTACCCGTTTCTAGGACAGTATTAGATCTCATTGTATCCTAATTCCCTCTTCCCCCCCACCCCCCACCACCTGCCTGTTCTTTGTGTCTTTGTTTTAGATTGAATGGAATCTGCAACTACTTAATTTTGTTAACATTTGGTAAATGTTACAACCTTGATAATGAAATAATAGACATGTACATGTTTTGAAATGTAAATTTTGGATTCTTCTTGGATAGGATGTTACATTAATACTGTTTTCAATTACAGCAGAATTACTCTAGTCTTATTCCTGTCATTAAAACAAATTACAAATAGTGAAATTTGTTACCAAAGTAACAAAGTCCCACAGTTAGATCTTTCTTTCACCCATCAAAGGGTGAATCTGTGGGAGGATTAAAAGCAGAAAATACTCAGTAAGTTTCAGAAATATGTGGTTATAATATTAATGCTTATTTTTCTTCAGATCTCATGATTTCAAAACTGAGATACATGTGATCATTATTTCATATACATTTTAAAGTTAGTCTTAACTTAGGTTTTAAGAGAAGCTTATTTCTTACTATGAGACAAACAGGTCAATTTGCCTGAATTTTAGAGCAGGGGGGACCCCTAAGGATCACTTAGCCTAGGCAGAAACCCCACACGCACACTTCAGAGACAGGAAGCTGAGGACGTGCCCAAGATCCTAGAATCCACTTAGGGCTGGGTTGGCCTGAGGACCCAAGGATCCTCACCTTGGTTTTCCTTGTGCCTTCACAGCCTGACTTTTAGAATGGACAGGTCTGTAATTACACCATGAAAGTATCTCAAATTCCATTAATTCCTTAATTCAGCAAGTATTTACCGAACATTGACTGCATTCTGTGTTAAGTGTCAGGGGAGATCAAGGCGGAAATCTATAGCCTAGAAAGGAGTGTAGGCCCTTCCAAGGAAGATAAGTACACGAAGACTAGCACGCAAAAGCGGAATGCACAGGAGGGGTGTACGTGACTTCAGAGACTTCACAAGGAGGTGAGAGAACATCTGTCCTGGGGGCACTGGGAAGACTTTATAAAGGAAGTGATGTCGAACTAGACTTTGGAGTATTTCAGCTGTGTCAGGATGGGTGGGCAGAGAGCCTTCCAGAGGGAGAGAAGAGCATGAGAAAAGTCTGCAAAGCCTGTGGAGTGATCTCCTTTTAGAGCATTCCCTCTGAGCAGGGAGGCAGTAAGATGAAAGGAAGAAGCATCCTTTTTTGACCAAGGCATTGGAGACCTTGAATGCCCCGGAGAGGGATTTGGATAGGCAGAGGGAAGCTGGTGCAGGTTTTCACTGAAGCCATTGAAAATCTCCTCCATTGGAGGAGCAGGGAAGTGAGACGATCATAACTGAGCTTCTGGACTGTTTAGGCGTTGGCTTAAGGAAGCCATTGCACCAGTGAAGGAGGGAGGGAGTGAAAGTCTGAACCAGAGTGAGGGCGGTGGACGGGAAAGTAGGTATTGCCAAGGTGGAGTGACAGCTTCAGCTAAGAATTGGATGCGAGAGGCAAGGGAGAGTCTGAGAAACAGGCCCAGAGCTCGAGTGACTCATAGCGTAGATAGTCTAAACACTTTTCTGGGAAATGATTGCAAAGCAAGATTTAGTTTAGCTTAATATATGGCAGGTAACATTTACATGGTTATTAAATTTAACTTGTATATTTTATAAAAATATCAGGTCTGTGGTTAATAATAGTTACCATTACCCAGCAAATACCTGTGATGTGCCTTGTATAGGATGTTTGTTATCTCAAGCCTCATAATAAACTTCCCAGTTTACAGATGGGAAGCTGAGGTTAAAATATTTAAATGGCTTGCCTAAGGTCACACAGCTAGTTAAGTTGTTAAGCTAGATTTGAATCCAGTATACCATACTGACCCAAGAGAAGATTAAACCTGCAGTGTGAGAATTCACCTTTTCTACTTGTAAACCCTTTTCTATCTGAGTTATTACTTATTTTTAATCTGTTGAATTCCTCAGTCTGCGTTCCTGTGAAATATTTCATAATCATTGTATTCTTTCATTAATACTCTTGTAGAGTTTCTATCTGCTTAGGAAAAAAGAAACTCAATTTGATTCTGCATTAAACCAACTAATTGTTAGTCAGATCTATTTAATGGGACAATACAGCTTTCAACAGTCATTTTTTTCTCTAAATATGGGCATAATTTCATTGTTCAGGTAATGGAAATGTCTTGGAAAGGGAAAAACTGCTGATGCCCCTGATGCCTCAGTGCTGACTTCTTAGGGTGGAGCAAAGGAGGGCTTGGGTGTGAGACTTGGAGAGTGTGTCTTGACTCTCAGCTAACCAGTCTTTCCAGACCAGGAGGTTCTAGAAGGAGTGGTTTCAGTCTGGAGGCCTTGTTGCTGCAGCTGGGAGCAGTGCCCCACCCCTTGATTTTCTCCATCTCCCTCCGGCTGGGCTGGTCCCAGTGGCCCTGCCGCTTGAAAACGTTCAGGTGTGGTTCTGATTTTGAAGTCACGGCCCCACAGATCCTAAGACTCAGACATGAGCTGCTCATTTGAGGTGACATCTTGTAAAATACTAGTGCAGTCCAATAATTTATGCCTCACGACCGACACCTTGGGCTGGAAGGGCTCATGAATGTGAAATCTACACTTCATGAAAATGAAGACAGTTTAGTGAGAAGCTGCAGCAAACAGATCAAAGGTTCTGCTTGGAATTACATTTTGTTTGTTTGTTTGTTTTGAGATGGGGTGTTGCTCTGTGGCTCAGGCTGGAGTGCAGTGCATGATCATAGCTCACTGCAGTCTTGACCACTCAGGCTTAAGTGACTCTCCCACCTCAGCCTCTTGAGTAGCTTGGGACCACAGGCGTGAGCCACCATACACAACTAATTAAAATTTTTTTTTTTTTGTAGAGACAAGGTCTCGCTATCTTGCCCAGGCTGGTCTTGAACTCCTGGGCTCAAGTGATCCTCCCACCTTGGCTTTCCAAAGTGCTAGAATTACAGGCAAGAGCCAGTGCACCTGGCCTTTGAATTTTCTTACCCTCAATAAGTTTTTCTCATGCTGTTAAAGTGTATCACTCTCTATGAATTGTCTCAGTTATTTTTGAGTCTTGTAGTGAACCTGAGGAACTCCTGAAATGCCTCACACTTAATACCCAATCCATTTCTTCCTTCTCCTCTTTCTCTTTCTTTTCTTATCACCCCACCTCCATTTTGCTGCAGGACATCCTTAAAGTTATGCACTGGGGCAAAGACAAAACACAAAAATGAAATTTCAGCCGGGCGCGGTGGCTCACGCCTGTAATCCAGCACTTTGGGAGGCCGGGGTGGGCGGATCATGAGGTCAGGAGTTCCAGACCAGCCTAGCCAATATGGTGAAACCCCGTCTCTACTAAAAATACAAAAATTAGCTGGGCGTGGTGGCGGGCGCCTGTAGTCCCAACTGCTCAGGAGGCTGAGGCAGAAGAATCGCTTGAACCCGGGAAGCAGAGGTTGCCGGGAGCTGAGATCATGGCACTGCACTACAGCCTGGGCAACAGAGCGAGACTCCGTGAAAAAAAAAAAAAAGAAAGAAAGAAATTTCAGAACCATAACAACAGCAGCAGCCTCCGCAAGTAAGAGCTATCACTAAGTGAGGTCTCCGCCTCTGCAGTGCCCCTCTGAGCCTCACCTCAGCCCCAGGAGGGGGGTGTTCTACCTGTCATAGAGGCAGAAGCTCCAGGCACTGCCAGTGGATGTCACTTTAAGTTGCTCAAGGTCACAGGCTGTATAACTGGAAGTGGCTGAGCTGGGCGTGGACTCCAGCTGTGCCCTACTTCAAAGTCCTTCTGAAGTTAATGATATGTGATCAGTTTTCCACTATCCCATAAACACAATCTGCCAAACACACAGTGTGAAAATCGAGAAAACCGCCTGGAAAAGAAGCAGAACTTTTATTAGAGTACTGTTTCTGTAGCTCCTGGGCGAAGACAAAATGCAGGATCAAAGGAGGCTGTCTTTCTAAAATCTATAGAGACAAAAAATCCACCATGTTTGCTCACTGCTGGAGTGGGAATGGGGAGGGGAGAGTTGTGTTCTCTGGTTGAGCTTTTGAAATCAGGGTAATGAGATGAGCCATAATATCCTCAGATGGGTCTTTTGTTTGCCTTTGTTTTTCTTCCACTTTACTAAGCCAAACAAACATGCATTAAATACCTTCTGTGTGCCGAACCTTATTTATGTTGTTAGGTTAAGTGTTTATAGGAGTCCAAGATGACTAAGACATGGGACTTTGCTCTCCAGGAGCAGCTAGCCAGGTGTTTAAACTAATGCAAGAGAGGAGAGGATGCAGAGGTGTGATATGGAAAGCTCCTTGCAGAAGGCTGTAACTTGTGAAGTTCTGAACTTTTGAAGGATGGCTAACATGGCATTTCAGCTGATGTATATAGAGGGTGTTTAATGAATTTTTTTTTTTTTGAGACAGAGTTTTGCTCTTGTTGCCCAGACTGGAGGGCAATGGTGCGATCTCGGCTCACTGCAACCTCCACCTCCCAGGTTCAAGCGATTCTCCTGCTTCAGCCTCCTGAGTAGCTGGGATTACAGGCATGCGCCACCATGCCAGGCTAATTTTGTATTTTAGTAGAGACGGGGTTTCTCCATGTTGGTCAGGCTGGTCTGGAACTCCCGACCTCAGGTGATCCTCCCGCCTCAGCCTCCTGAAGTGTTGGGATTACAGGCGTGAGCCACCGTACCCGGCTAGTGAATCTTAGAGGTAAAGTATCATCCTTAAGTGAAGTATTAAAAATATATTTTTCTTTTTATGCAAGATCCTTTCAAGAAACTCAAACAAAATAGTATATGTGAAAAATGCTTTGAAAATTATAAAGAGCTAAGCAAATAGGCCTTACGGTCAATATTAAAGCATTATATAACTATCATAATTCCTAACACACATTTCCTGAGTTTTTCCTAGGCAATTATTCCGTGAAGCTGAAAACAGAGAGACATATGAGTCTTTCTGGCATATGTACAAGAGCCTGTGTTGACTGAATGAACAAAAGAAGAGGAGAGGGAGGAAGGGAGAGATGGAAAGAGGAAGGAAGGAAAGGAGTCCAGTTGGAGAGAAAATATATAAACAAAAAGAAATGCAAAGTTAGGGGGCATGGTCCGAGTGTCTAATGAGCAACATAGTTATTATAAAAGTATTTTTATAAAACAGAGAGTAGCTCTTCATTTAAAAACTTTTTTTTTGCCTATAATGTCCCTCTTTGAAATATTTGTCTTTTTTTGTGTGTTATTTTTTCTTTATCTTTCTGAAAGTACGAACTTTTTTTCCTTTATCTTTCTGAATATTTTTATTTTTTTAAGACAAGGTCTTGCTCTTTCGCCCAGGCTGGAGTGCAGTGGTGCAATCTCGGCTCACTGCAGCCTCTGCCTCCCAGGTTCAGCCATCTCATCTCAGCCTCCTATCTCAGCCTCCCGAGTAGCTGGGACTTGCAGGAGTGTGCCATCATGCCCAGCTGTTTTTTTTTTTTTTTTTCTGTAGAAATGGGGTTTCGCCATGTTGCCCAGGCTGATCTTAAACTCCTGGGTTCAAGCAATCCGGCGGCCTCTGCCTCCCAAAGTGCTGGGATTACAG
The DNA here is from genome assembly GCF_029281585.2 of Gorilla gorilla gorilla. Lineage (NCBI taxonomy): Eukaryota > Metazoa > Chordata > Mammalia > Primates > Hominidae > Gorilla > Gorilla gorilla. Next base: position 25,175,662 of record NC_073229.2, read on the forward strand.
GCATGAGCCACGGCACCCAACCTTGTCTTGTATTTTTAAAAATGATATTTTTGGCAATACATGTAAAGCTAATGCCTTAGGACAGCTAGTTTTGGAGTCCTATTTTTAAAGAAAAATGTTTTTTTGAAGGTAGTAAAATAAAACCTTGAAATCTTGGTAATATTGTTCACACATTCATGTGGTCCATCTTTGGATTAGAATCCAGAACTTGTTTTCTTTTTAACCACCGATGAAGGGCTCTCTATGCAAATATTTGGAACCCTTACTTGTTTAAACAAGTTTTAGGATGAACTTAAAAAAAAGGTATGTGCAGGTAGGTTCTTTGTAATATGACTCATTTATCTCTCAGAAGAGTTAAAAACTTTTAAGGATGAGTTATTTTTTTCAAGGGCACCTATTAATTTTGGTTTGGAAGTCAATATTCTTTTGATAAATTTGACCCAAATGAGTTGTTTTCTTTTTCTTTTTTCTTTTTTTTTAAAAAGCACATGACATCTGCCATCTTCTGTGCCACTGAAATGGGATTTAAAAATCGAAATTCCTGGCTTGTTAATTTAATTCCTAACATGATTTGAAAATCTCTCAACCCCTAACACCCATATGTAGCAGTATTAAAAATTTCTTTGAGGGTAGAGATTTAAAAAAACGTGTATACGCTTGTAAGTACATCATTTTAAAATTATTTCTTTATCCATTATAGAATTTTGCATTTTCCCAAACTGCACTGTATGAATTAAATTTAATTCAATTAGCATGAATAAATTTATTTACCATGAACTTAACATAGATATTTGTATTATTTTCAGTAAGGAAGAATGAGTTTGGTCATTTCCTAAAATTGAGTTACAGAATGAATGAGGTGAAGAAATCTTACATACCATTTAGCCCAACAGATGGAGATAGAAATTTCTGAGATTAAAAAAAATCTAAAATTGTGTGGTCAATAACATATATATATATATAATCTGACTTAGAAAGGTTTTGAATTACAGCTTTTAAAAAAATGCATGTTTCCTGGCTGGGAGCGGTGGCTCACATCTGTAATCCCAGCACTTTGGGAGGCCAAGGCGGGTGGATCCCTTGGGGTCAGGAGTTTGAGACCAGGCTGGCCAAAATTTGGTGAAACCCTGTCTCTACTAAAAGTACAAAAATTAGCTTTGCGTGGTGGCAGTGTGCCTGTAATCCCAGCTACTTGGGAGGCTGAGGCAGAAGAATCACTTGAACCCAGGAGGTGGAGGTTGCAATGAGCTGAGATTGTGCCACTGCATTCCAGCCTGGGCGACAGAGTGAGACTCCTTCTCAAAAAAAAAAAAAAAAATAGGCATGTTTCCTGAAGCAAGCTCTCCTGGCTCTCATGCTGAAGAATCCAGTGCTACACATACAGCTGGTGTATGTCTGACATCAGACTGACCCGATGGGTCGAAATCCTTTCCGCTGAACTTCCTCCCTGATTAAGTACAGCGAGTTCTGTGTGGATTCTTCATTGGGCTGAGACAAGCAAACTGACCTGGCAAGGTGGATTCCCTATACCTTAGTTGGCCTGAGTCTCCCTCTGTCTTGTTCTGATGGACCGAGCCATTCACAAGGTGTATACCTAGTTCCTTTTCTCGCCTCGGTCTGTTTCCAAAGGGAATTCTTGGCCACACCTAAGGCTGAAGTTGGATTCTTACAGATGAAAGATAGAAGTAGACCTTGTTTTAAGGATCAGACGCGGTCTTGAAAAGTTGTGTATATGATGAAATTTGGTTAATCAGATCACACTTCCCAATAGACAAATAATGATATCAAAGATTCTTTATTTCATTGTTCCAACACTTAAGCTTTTTATTTTTTCAACCCTTCAAAGGATTAGATTTCTGTGCATTCCTCATTCCTATACAGTTGTTAATTTATTTACTAAGATGCTGTGCAAAACATGTAAGTTTTTTAGTGGATATCAGGAACATATGAGACAGGGCGCGGTGGCTCACGCCTGTAATCCTAACACTTTGGGAGGCCGAGGTGGGCAGATCATTTGAGGTCAGGAGTTTGAGACCAACATGACCAACATGGTGAAATCCCATCTCTATTAAAAATACAAAAAAAAAAATAGCTGGGCGTGGTGGTGCATGCCTGTAGTCCCAGCTACTCTGGAGCCTGAGGCAGGAGAATCACTTGAACCCGGGAAGCGGAGGTTGCAGTGAGCCGAGATCATGCCACTGCACTCCAGCCTGGGTGACAGAGCAAGACTCCATCTCGGGGGGGGGGGGGAAAAAAAAAAAAAAGAACATATGGAAATGGAAATCCTTTAGAAAAGCACGAAGAATTTATTTGGTATTATTAGCAGCATATGAAGTTACCTGTTGTTTTTTGTTTTTTTTTTTTGAGTTCAAATATGGGTAGGCAAGGGAAGGCAGGCAAGGTGTCTTCTCTTTATAGGATGTCAACTGATCTCTAGAGAAATAGGAATGTCTTCTAAAACTAGGGGGAGGGAATTAAAAAACAGAGCAAACCCACCAATGTTTTAAGCCAATGTTTGGTTGCCTTACCTCCTTTATCCTGGATGTAATTCGTTTCTAACTGTGGTATAACTAACCATTCTAGTTCTTGGGTAAAAAGAAGTTGGCAAGTTTTATATTTTGTGGTCAAATGAATTTGGTCTCATAAATTCACTTTTAAAAACGTGTATGTACACTTTGGTGGGTTCATTCACAATTGTGTTTGTCCTCCCTGTCTCTGGTTTTTAATAATTTTAATTCTAGAATAGTTTTAGATTTGCAGAAAAGTTACAAAATAGTACAAAGTTTGTGTATACCCTCACCCAGTTTCCCATGCCTCCATCATTTTATTTTTTTTAACACTGGGTTTTATGCTGTGTTGCCCAGGCTAGTCTTGAACTCCTGAGCTCAAGCGATCCTTTTGCCTTGGCCTCCCAAAGCGCTGGGATTACAGGCATGCCCCACCCTCATCTTATACCTCAGTTTGTGATCGTTTTTACAGTGGCACACATTATTAAATCATTTAGGAAACTCTGTCTTTCCTTTGTGCTAAGAGACAACTCTTTCATTTATCTGCTTGGGACTGGCATTCTTTGTGGGAATCACCCTCAGAGCCAAATTGCTGAACAGAATTTCTTAATGTTTCAGAATAAAGGTATTCCTATGTCTCTTCAATGAAGAAAATAAAAATAATTACACAGGACCTTCCTAATTTTTTAATTCATCCTAGGATTCTAAGTGAGGTTGCTGGGTTTCTTAATGTTTTCCTTTGTCTCTTGAATTTCTTTCCTCTGTTTTATAACAGGTACGTTTTGGAAGGTGTTCTAAGTCAGTTGGAATTCTGCACAAGTTAGGACAACAAATATGATCTTGCTTATATCTCAGCAGTATGAGAAATGGACCTCATTTCCTGTATAATTTGGAGTGGAAGACAGACTGGTTGCATTGGTGGTGGGTGGGGGTAGTCCTGGTTTTGAGAGCTGGATGGCTCTGGCACCACCTCCCCTGGGCCTGCCTGGAGGAGCCTGTGTCTTCTTCTGGGAGTAGTTCCCAGGGAGGTCTGGGCTCCTCACCCACATTCATCTAGTCCTGGCTTGTTGGGGAGCCTTGCCTGCAGGGAGGAACCCCAAATGGGTGGCCAAAAAAGAAAGTGCTTTCCCATGGTGAGACAGTGCAGCCAGGTGCTTCGGGAGAATTCCCACATTACTGTGATCTTATCCCATCTATGCATAATGCAACCATTGTTTGTCAAACATTTTTTTTTAACAGTGAAATTCTTTCTTTAAAACACACACACACACACACACACACACACACACACACACACACACACACACACACACACACACACACACACACACATATCCAGTTGGTTAGACAGGCATCAGATAAAAGCAGGCTCAGGCTGGCCCTGGCCGAAGGTCGGAAGAGCCAACTTCTTGTAGCACATCCATGAGGACTTTTCGCAGACGTTAAATAATCACTTGGTCTGCTTTAAATCTCTCTGAAACCAAACTACAGTAGGCTGTGCTGTGGCATAGTATATCTTGGTAAATTTAAAAGCCAGACTTTGGTTATACCTTGCTTGAAGAGCAAATGAAACTCTGTCTCTTTCTTTAAGATGCAGACCATCTGCAACATTTTCCGCCAACACCACCGTTGTTTTAAGGTTTCTGCTAGGTGTCTTCCAGAAAAGTGCCTCATTTGAAATGTACATTGAATGAGCTCCATTGTAGAGAAAAATAGGTATTCTAGGAACATCTTGAAAGGAGAATGGGTTTGTTTTGCGATAAAGATAATGTATTTAAATTTTCCATCACTTTCTTCACACCATGATTTTTTTAAAAAACATAATTGTCTTTTACAGGAATTACAGAAAATATATATATGTTTTTTATAGACAGGGTCTCACTCTGTCACCGAGGCAAGAGTGCAGTGCTGTGATCATAGCTCACCGTAGCCTCCAACTCGTGGGCTCAAGTGATCCTCCCACCTCAGCTGCCTGAGTAGCTAGAGCTGCAGGCATGCATCACCATGTTTGGCTAATTTAAAAACAATCTTTTTTTTTTTTTTGTAAGACAGGGTCTTGCTATGTTGCTCAGGCTGGTCTCCAACTCCTAGACTTAATCAGTCTGCCTGCCTTGGCTTCCCAAAGCACTGGGATTACAGGTGTGAACCACTGTGTCCGGCCAATACTTTTGTAGAGTAAGCTTTTTTCTCCTCTCCTACCTTTCCTTCAGCCCGACTTGCCAGTGAAATCTTCATGCTCTGTGTCTGACACCATGAGGTCTTCCTGCAGAGGGACTTGTGTTGGGGACTGTCATTAGGGACTGCTGTGGGATGAAGCAGGAGTGAAGCTGAAATAGCTCTGTGTCATTGTCATTGCCAGAAGTGTGTTTTTATAACTCAGAGAGATATATTTCTGGATTGGATCCTGGACCTGGGAGGGGAAAACTTGCTGTGAATGACATTATTGGGCTAATTGGTGAAATCTGAACAAGTTCTATAAATTAGAAAATCGTTTGTGTCGATTGTAAATTTTCTGCTTCTCATCGTTGTATTGTGGTTATATATAAGTGAATGTTTTTATTCTTAGGAATGATATGCTAAGATATTTGGGGGTTAAAAAGTCATGTTTATTCTCAAATGATTCAGGAAAAAATAATATGTATACATAGATAAATATATGCTGAAATATTTGGGGGTAGAAGGGCATGGTTATTCTCAAGTGGTTCAGAAAAAATAATATATACACACAGATAAATACACACACATCTATGGAGAGGGGAGAAGGGGGATACAAGAAACACAACAAAATGTTAACAATTGGGATTCCGGGTAAAGGGTCTCACAGGAGTGGTTTTGTCCTGTTTTTGCAACTTTTGCAAGTTTGAAATTATTTCAGAATTGAAATAGGTTATTTGATGTCTGGTTTCTCTGTGTTTGCCTCCTTAGTCAAACCGGCACGATGTCCAGGCACCAGAACCAGAACACCATCCAGGAGCTGCTGCAGAACTGCTCCGACTGCTTGATGCGAGCAGAGCTCATCGTGCAGCCTGTAAGCTTTCCCTGTTCCCATCGCTTCTCCCAAAGCCTTGGCCACACCCGGCTGTCCTTTGGTTAGCTTCTGCTGGCCGGGGCCTATTCACTGACCTCTTTCACGTAGTGTTTAGAGACACGCTTTTTCAGAACAGACTACAGAGAGATGTGTGTCTTCTCAACCTATTTGTAATGTTGGTTTAACAATGGGAACCAGCTTTCAAACAGTTCCCCGTCCCCCTCCCAACAAATGTTCACACTACAGATTGCCACCTTTTTGGAAATAAAGCAATTTATGATTTACATGTCTTTTTGATACTTTCCCTTCTGAGAAATGCAACCTGGCATGTTTCTGTTCCTGGGTTGGGATGGATCTTCATGTGCACCATCAATTTAGTATGATTTTTTTTTTTCAGGGAAAATGACTATATTGAGATAACAATTCTATCTGAGAAACAGAAAAATGGGGAAAAATAGGCAATGGAAAATTGAGGAGAAATGGTAACATTTGTGAGAACCTTGTGATATTTCTTAAGATAACTGAGACATCCTAGGATCTCATCGAATCCAGATTAGAAATCATGGAGTTCGTGGTATTTGCTGTGTGAAGTCTTCATTTTAAAACACTAGCATTCACCTTTGCTCCGAGTTTGCTAAAAACAGAATAGAGAATGGTGGGGCCGTAGCCATCTTTTCTATCCCTTTCCTGAGTCACTGAATCTTTTCAGCGAAGTCTCCCTAATGCTGACACTGGTATCAAGGTTACATCTGGCATCTGCCTCTTCACAAAGTACCCCTTCTAAATAGCCTACATTTGAAACAGATTTTAACCAAATGAATTTACGGGCTCTGTTTAGATAATATTTTAATGTTCTAATTTCTTAATTTAGATATTGTGTGGGTTCTAGTTCTGAATTTCTTCATCCAGTTAAAAAAAGAATGTCACTTTAGTTCATGTTCAGAGATATTTGGGGCTCAGCAAACTAGCTTGGCTCCAGTTCTAGTTGTTTCGAGTGTCTGATTTGAAACATACTCCTTGAAATGTTCCTCACAGTGGCCCGATTCCTTTACACAAAACAAAATAGCAGACACCAGTGACTTAATAGTGAACATACACACACACACGTCATTTGTAGTGACTATGGATATGTTTTACGTGTAGCTCTGAAAATTTTGCATGGCCTCATGTTCTCAGTTTATTTTTGCTTATATGCATCAACGTGCAGTAAAAACAGGTTAGGGAAATAGTGTCATATTTGCTAACATTTCTGTTTAGAGAAAAGAGGTTCATTTGACTAAAGCCAAGTAAAAGCAGCAAATATAAAATTCCAGAGAAAGATCAGTAGGTGTTACTGAAGCAGAGGAGGAAGCTTTCTGTTTTTGTTTTTCTGAATACAAAACCCTTTTTAAATTTTGAAGTAGTTATAGACTCATAAGAAGTTGCAAAAATAGTACAAAGGGGTCTCTACCCAGCACCCGGCTTCGCCCAGTAGTGACATCTTATATGATTATAGCGCATCATCAAAACCAGGACATTGATTGGCCCAATACAGTTAACCAGGCAGAAGCCTTCTTTTTAAGAACTAAAACGTTGGCCAGGCGTGGTGGCTCGCGCTTGTAATCCCAGCACTTTGGGAGGCCGAGGCGGGTGTATCACTTGAGGTCAGGAGTTCAAGACCAGCCTGGCCAACATGGTGAAACCCTGTCTCTATTAAAAATACAAAAATTAGCCTGGCATGGTGGCACATGCCTGTAGTCTCAGCTACTCAGGAGCCTGAGGCAGGAGAATCGCTTGAATCCAGGAGGCAGAGGTTGCAGTGAGCTGAGATCGTGCCACTGCACTCTAGCCTGGGCAACAGAGCAAGGCTCTGTCTCAAAAAAAATAAAAATAAAAATAAAAAAAGAACTAAAACATTATGTTCTCATAAGGTATAGGAAAAACTGTGCGTAAGAGGCCCCATCTGGCATAATGGTACAGTGTCCTTGTCACAGTGAGATTCCCATTAGATGAGACTTGTGTGTAAATATGAAAGATCAGCATGTAACATAGTGAAGCAAGGGGAAGGTTAGCATTCTGCAAATGTGACTTTAAAAGCCAAGTGCAAATTTAAAAGACAGTCCACAAACTTTGGTTCATGAATCTCTGTCTGTTTACCTTCTTATCTCAATAAGATCATTTTCACTGGGGAAACTTACAGTTTTTGTCATGTTTACAGTGGAAGCTCTTGCTTCCATTAACGCCCATGAAGGTTTTCTTCCTGGTAGTATGTGTTTTCCTTCATGTGAGTGTTTTCTTTCAGGAATTGAAGTATGGAGATGGAATACAACTGACTCGGAGTCGAGAATTGGATGAGTGTTTTGCCCAGGCCAATGACCAAATGGAAATCCTCGACAGCTTGATCAGAGAGATGCGGCAGATGGGCCAGCCCTGTGATGCTTACCAGAAAAGGTATTGTCCACAGAGCATGGATCGGGCAGTCCCCATGAAAAGGAGCACCACATAACCAGTTACACTCAATTCCATGACCCAGGTCTTCCTTTGAAGGCAGCACAAATGTTCCCAAGGAAAGGTTTGCTTACTTGGTATTTTGCAGCTTTATTATGTATCTCTAATACAAAGTGACCATTTCATTATAGGTGTTAACTGTACCTCCCTTTAGAGGACAGAAAGGCCTTTGGCATGGCATTTGACTTTTTTTTTTTTTTTTTTTTTTTGAGACAGGGTCTCGCTCTGTCACCCAGGCTGGAGTGCAGTGGCACAAATGTGGCTCGCCGCAGCCTCGACCTCCTGGGCTCAAGCAATCCTCCCACTTCAGCCTCTCAAGTAGTTGGGCTATCGGCATGTGCCATACCTGGCAAATTAAAAATAAATTTTTTGTGGAGACAGGGTTTTGCCATGTTGCTTAGGCTGATCTCGAAGTCCTAGGCTCAAGCAGTCCTCCGTCTTGTGCTTCCCAAAGTGCTGGGATTACAGGTGTGAGTCACTTAAGGGTCTAATATCAAGTCAAGCTTAGTTTCATAAATATAAAAATGAGAACCTTAGAGTTGGAAACAAAGACTATAAGGCAGAAAAATGTAGTCTGAATTTGTTCTACTACTACCTGGGGCCCAGGGTACTAGGAAAACTCCCAGGACAAAACGCAAGAGAAAATGCAAGTTGCTCCCAGGTTGGGCAAAGGCAGTGACGCTTTCTATGCTGTTACGCACTTTGAACCTCTTCCTAAGATTTAACTTTTTGTATGTGATTAAGACTTAAGTTCTGGGGTAAAGAAAAAAAAATCTTCAAATACCATAAAACATTTATAGCTTCTCTATTGACACGAAAGACTCAGAAAAGGGGAAATTTGCCCAGAATGGGTTTTCATAGGCTGTTTTCCTGCAGTGGTTTAAAGGTTTTTTTTCTTTGCAGGCTTCTTCAGCTCCAAGAGCAAATGCGAGCCCTTTATAAAGCCATCAGTGTCCCTCGAGTCCGCAGGGCCAGCTCCAAGGGTGGTGGAGGCTACACTTGTCAGAGTGGCTCTGGCTGGGATGAGTTCACCAAACATGTCACCAGTGAATGTTTGGGGTGGATGAGGCAGCAAAGGGTAAGCAGCTTCTTGAATAGCCCAAACCTGTGCAGGCCAGACGTTCCAGCACAATGGGGTCAGCCCATGTGTTTGTGTGACAAAGAGCCTTCTAGACCTCAGGTGGCAGCAGCAGCTTGCTGTTTGCAGGATTTTCCTCCTATACAATTTGAAAAGTGGTCTTCTATTTTGGAATGAATGAGATTTCATTGTGGCTTGGGGAATCAGCCTCATTGCTTTATAGTCGTCCTTTATCACACAGGTCATATTTAACATGTGTAATTTAGTTAGTAGACTTTGAATATCCAGTTCTTATATTGACCACCGGAAAAATCTGTTGTGGGAGTTTATGTGCTAAATAACTTCATTGTTCTGTGTGAGTGGCAACTGACCTCATCTGTTTTACTCATAGGTACTTGAAAAAAAGCCCATTGTGGCGGTTCATTTAAAATGGTCACAGATTGGAGGAGCTGGAAACAGTGAAACTAGCCATTCTGGTTTAGGCTCATTGGTTGCTTACCTTAGACTTTTGAAGTCTCAGTTGTCTCATTGTGCAACCATCACGTCACCAGTGTGGGAGTGAAGTAAAATAATGTTGGAAGGATACGCTGATCCTTTCCCTAGAACTGGAGTTTCTGCAAAGTATTTTTCAAGACTAATGATTGTTGTGTTGTTTCATGTAGTCATTATGTCCTATAATGAACAGGTGGTGGTAGAAATATGCCACAGTCATGTAGATGGGAATTTTATAATGAAAACCTGCTCCTAACCCTTCCCTTGAGAATGTGGATGTGTTAGAGTGGTAAGTTGTGGAGAGATTGTTATGCAGTTTAGATGTGGTTGTAAGAAAGCTTGGTTTGATTAGTTGTTAGACTAATTCAGCAGTGGTTCTAAAATTTCTCAACTCCTTTAAAATTTTTGTGTATTCTTTCCTAAGTAGTGAGGACTTCAGTGACTAAACATGTATTCATTCATTCAGTTACCTTTTTCTCCCATTTATTATAAAGAATATAAGCTATTACAGAAGGTAAGGCTTAGAAAGAACAAAAGTCAGTAAAATATCAGAAACCTAAATACAAATCTATTTGTATGTTTTTCAAATTTCCTTCTAATCTTCGAGCACATTTCTTGAGGATTTTATATGTAGTGGCACCCAAGGGTACAAAGATTATGGTCCCTAGTCCTGAAAATGAATGTTATTGAAGAAAACAAGATGCATACGCTCAAATGCCAAATTTCTGTCTGGATCAGCTGTAATACATTCTTGCTTAGTTAGAGGGGAGGGTGGCCAGCTCCTGTGGAGTGGAGCAGTCACAGGAAGACATAGCGGAGCTGATGGGGCTTAACTACATCTTAAGGATCCACAATGATGGGCAGACCAGCCTTCCAATCAAATTAGTTATGAAATGTCGTATCTCCTAAAGTTTTCTTAGTATGACAGTTATAAAAAAAGACAACCTGTAATTTGTCATTTTTTTGTATTTATGTTGGGTGTAGCTTAAGAATGTAGTAAATGCTCAATGTTTTTAAATTTTGGAAAAGTATTACCACATGAATTCAGTTTTATGTCATTTTCTTTTTTTTTTTGAGAGGGAGTCTTACTCTGTTGCCCAGGCAGGAGTGCAGTGGCATGATCTCAGCTCACTGCAACCTCTATCTCCCGGGTTCAAGCAATTCTGCTGCTTCAGCCTGCCGAGTATCTGGGACTACAGGCGTGTGCCACCATGCCCGGCTGATTTTTTGTATTTTTAGTAGAGACGGGGGTTTCGCCATATTGGTCAGGCTGATCTCGAACTCCTGACCTTGTGATCCGCCCGCCTTGGCCTCCCAAAGTATTGGGTTTACAGGTGTGAGCCACTGCGCCCAGCCAGTTTTATGTCGTTTTCTAACAGAAGCAATTGATAAGCGATGCTTTCCGGATTAGGCAGGCAGCCCTCATGGTTGCAAACAAACTAAAAGCTGTTTGATTGCTTACTGCAGGTTCGCTCTGGGATTTGCTCTGCCTCCTTTCCTCTTATCGCTTGTTCCCCTGCATGCTTTACCTCGTTCCCAGGAGACTGAGCTGCAGGGCCCAGCTGATAAGGGAACTGTTGCCCCAGCAGCCAGTCAGGAGGCAGGCACTCCTGAGCCAGGTTTTTGTTTTGTTTTCCCGATCTGTGTTTGCCGATGGACAGGTCAGATACGATACACCTGGCTGGTAATGAGAGGCGTGAGCTGGAGCCTGGTCACGTTGCTAATGTCCCACTGCACGCACCTGGCTGTCTCTGGTTTAAAGCCGAGACAGCTGTGGGAGAGAAGGGTCAAAGTCCCGGGTAACCTTCTGTTGTCTGACTCTGAAATGGCTCCCCTTTCTGAAGCCTTGCCAAGTGTATTAGAACATGGATGTGGCTTAGAACAATGTGTTTTATGTTCTTGCTGCAATCCCAGATTGGAATGTTTGCCCTTGGCATGTCCAAGAGATGACACAGGTAATTTGGAAATTTACATGTACTCATGCAAAAGAAGGGTGAGATAATGGACTTGCCCCCGTGTGGAACTGGCGGAACAATGTGTGTGATTCTTATTGTGAAACATTCTTAAATTTGAGGCTCAAATAATAAATTTAGTCAGATTTAATTTTTTTAAAAAGGTAACTTAAGTCCACAATCCTAATATTGCCAACACTCATGGAAATTGAATCCTTGAGTAGATATAGTGACTTCCCTTTGAAATGGCCCATAGGGAGTTTTGCATCCTAAAAGGGAATGGTATATCCTGGATTTTAAAAAGCCAATAATTACATCCATCAAGACAATATAAAGAAATAAACAATGAAAGATGCTTTTAGGTCGACTATTTAGTTTGGGGAACAGTGTATGATTGCATTTAATGATTTTTTATGCACATTTAAGAATGATTAAATGAGTATTTTATAACATATCATACATATATATGCACACATATGTTCTGTGCACATGCTTGCTTGCCTGTGCACAGGTAGATTTGGTTTTTTTTTTTTTCAAAAGACATGATCTTGGTTTTCAGGTTCCCATTTCTAAATTTCCTTCTCTGCCCATCTTGAGCTGGGGTCAAGCAAGTTGAGGGAAGTATTTGGCAACCCTGCATTAGCAATTTGGGAACCTTTAAAAAATATTCTGGCTTCAAAAATACTCCATATTTACATCTTTGGTTCTATCTGAAGTAAAGCCGTGATGCCGTATGTAAGTGAAACAGGTGCAAAGGGGCAACAACAAAGGGCGCCTCTCTTTGTCTTTCTGTCGCAGGCGGAGATGGACATGGTGGCCTGGGGTGTGGACCTGGCCTCAGTGGAGCAGCACATCAACAGCCACCGGAGCATCCACAACTCCATCGGCGACTATCGCTGGCAGCTGGACAAAATCAAAGCCGACCTGGTACTTTTCTGTGTTTCATTTTAGAGTCTTCAAAATATCTACCGAAGGATCGTGTAATTACTCAATCCCAGGGAGTTTCTTCTGAAACATTGCTATTATTTCTTTCCCAGAAGACTGGAAATTTTTAGAAATCCCACTTCTTAAATGGGGAAGTGGAATCAGTAGCCCTATTAGAGATTATGTTAACACTTGAAGAGGAGTTAAACCAGAGGCTGAGGGTGTGCAAACACTCATTTGCAGTTTGTGAATAAGTCTCTTTAGAGGTGGCAGTTTGTTTCTGCGGTAAGCAGAACATCTTTTTGAATAGGGGAAATGCAACAGTCTTATACAGTAGTTTGTGTCATTGGTGAATCCTTTCCTAGGTGGTAATTAAAACATTATTTCTATTGAGCAAAGCCATATCTCATCCCGACACCCGCTCCCATGCTGAAAAAAGTCACACTTGAAACTGGGTTGAGAATTACAGCATAAAATCGTAACTGATCTTAAGTGCTTAGTTTCCCCCAGGTCTCTACTCTTGTAAATCACTAAACTTTTTTATTTTTTTTTTACCTGAGACCATAGCTTCTCATCCTCATTTCTTCTTCTGGCTTTTTGGGGGCTTACTTTTGTCCACCTGAGCACCTGACCAACTTTCTCCTTCATTTCTCTAAGACCTAGGGAATCCTAAATGATGTCTTTAAACTTTAAGACAATTTTCTAACAAGTGAGTCTTTAAGTGACCCTGATCTGGGCTTTCCTTTGTGGAGACGGTGCTGCCAGGCCAGCAAGGGTTTGCTTTCCAACCGCCTAGGAAAAAGTCCCCATGGGTGAAATATTTCATAGAGCTAGTACTTCTTTCTTTCTATGGAGGGATCTGAGGCCAGTATCTGAAGAAAAGGAGGCTTAGAAGGGCCACTCTTTTCTATACAATCCACAAGGGGATTTATATCTACCTGCTTTTTGTTGTCTTCTAGCGTGAGAAATCTGCGATCTACCAGTTGGAGGAGGAGTATGAAAACCTGCTGGTAAGCTGATTTATTTCTCAAGTGCATCGACTTTCTGTTGTTTCCAATTCAATTCAGTTCGAGAAATATCAAGCACATCCTGGCGGGGAGGCACCTGTTCATCGATGCTAATGTTGTTGCTGCTGCTGAGTTTCCTTTAGAAGTGAATTTTAAAAGTTGTTTTCTTTTCTTTTTTTGTTTTAAGTAGAGACAGGGTTTCACCATGTTCACCATGTTAACCAGGGTGGTCTCAAACTCCTGACCTCAAGTGATCCGCCCGCCTTGGCCTTCCAAAGTGCTGGGATTACAGGCGTGAGCCACTGCGCCCCGCCTAAAAGTTGTTTTCAGAAGTCAGTCCCTACTGCTGTTCTGTTTTCAAGTTGTGTCACATAAATGGCACTTGTTAAATACTTGCAGTTGAAGCAAGAAAACGTTGCCACTTGTGAATTGTGGTCTGTTTTATGAAGTGTAAGCAAAAATAAAAGTTATGTTTCTCAAGATAGAGGTCTACCAGATCGTCATCACAATTTTATGACACTCTGTCATATCAGTTACTTGATTCATAAGAGGAGAGATTTCCATTCTTCTGCCTATTTGTGTCATCATATCTTTACTTTTTAATGTTTCCATGTTGGCAATGATAATTTTTAAATAAAGTCACTCGTGGTGACACAGTGATTTTCCTTTTGGGCTGGGGTGTGACTTATGGCACTTTGAATTTTTGGGGGGAAGGTAGGAAAAGCTTGATTTCTCTAAGAGTCCATGTTCCCCCTTATAGTCCAAAACTAATTATTGATGGGTACAAAAATACAGGTAGATAAAAGGAGTAAGTTCTAATATTTGATAGTACAATAGGGATATTATAGTTAATGATAATTTATGTATATTTCAAAATAGCTTGAAGAAAATATTTGTAATGTTCCCAACACACAGAAAAGATAAATGTTCGAGGTGATGGATATCCCAGTTATCCTGATTTGATCATTATACATCGTATACATGTGTCCAGATATCATGGGTACCCCCAAATATGTACAACTGTATCAGTAAAAAATACCAAAAGAAGACCTTATTTAGAAGAATAAAAAAAATGTAAGGCCAGGTGTGGTGGCTCACGCCCATAATTCCAGCACTTTGGGAGGCTGAGGTGGGCGGATCATCTGAGGTTGGGATTTCGAGACCAGCCTGGCCAACTGGTGAAACCCCGTCTCTACTAAAAATACAAAAATTAGCAGGACGTGGTGGTGCATGTCTGTAATCCCACCTACTTGGGAAGCTGAGGCAGGAGAATCGCTTAAACCCGGGAGGGGGAGGTTGCAGTAAACCGAGATCGCTCGTGCCACTGCGCTCCAGCCTGGGAGATGAGAGCGACAGTCTGTCTCAAAAAAAAAAAAAAAGTTGCTGCCTTCTTGTTCATTGCAAATTTGGATGGGTCTTTTCCCATACCAGGTGGTCAGTGAATGCACAAGGTTAACATTTTTCCTATCCGTGTGATTTTTTTTTTAAAGGGACCACAGGGTTAATCTTTAAACCTGCAGAGAACACCAGTCATTGCATATTGTTATTTTAATGTTGCCTTTGAACTTCCTGTGCAGAAAGCGTCCTTTGAGAGGATGGATCACCTGCGACAGCTGCAGAACATCATTCAGGCCACGTCCAGGGAGATCATGTGGATCAATGACTGCGAGGAGGAGGAGCTGCTGTACGACTGGAGCGACAAGAACACCAACATTGCTCAGAAACAGGAGGCCTTCTCCGTAAGTTCACCCCACGCGGCTGTAGACACTTGTCTTGAGCCTGTTGCCTTGAAGAGCTGGGGGCTCGGGGAATGAATGGTCTATTAATAATTTAATCAGCCACTTGCAATTCAGCCTCCTTTGAAATGGTCATGAAAAATCCTTCCTTCCTGAAAACTTCTCCGTGTGGAGGCCATTATCCTTAGCAAACTTATGCGGGAACAGAAAACCAAATACCACATGTTCTCACTTAGGAGTGGGAACTAAATGATGAGAACACATGGATACATCGAGGGCAACAACACACACTGGGGCCTTTCGGAGGGCAGAGGGTGGAGGTGGAAGGAGGGAGAGGATCAGGCAAGATAACTAATGGGTACTAGGCTTAATCGTGGGTGATGAAATAACCTGTACAACAAATCCCTATGATACAAGTTTACCTGTGTAACAAACCTGCACATGTATCCCTGAACTTAAAAGTTAAAAAGAAAAAGGGGGGCAATACCTTGTTTAATATCCCAGAAGACAGTAGTTCGTTTAGAGAGGGTAAGAACTGGTACATTCAGATAACCCAGGATGTGTGTGGCACTGCAGGAGGGTGGGTGGAAGCCTGGGATTAGAAAACCTCAGGATGGATGTAGCTCTTCTTTCCTCCTGTGTCATCTTGAGTAAGCCTCCGCCACATCCTCTCCTGTAGCAAACATCCTTTTCAGCCATAAAAATGCTGTGATTCTTGAGGAAAACAGCATGATTCTTTGGCATTGTTCATTTCCAAAATGCAGTTTTGTATTTCACTTTTAAAAAGTACTGTGGGGGTGATGGAAGTTTAATGATGACTTGCTGCAAAGGATTTCTTATTTCTTCATTCACAGATACGCATGAGTCAACTGGAAGTTAAAGAAAAAGAGCTCAATAAGCTGAAACAAGAAAGTGACCAACTTGTCCTCAATCAGCATCCAGCTTCAGACAAAATTGAGGTAGGCTTCATGAGGTTTATATTTTTGTTAGGAAAAAAAAAAACTTTTCATAAAGTAAGACTAACCAAATGAGTAATTCTTATATGACTTAAAGCCGTGCCAACTTTATTTTCTATTTTGGGATCAATACCCTACACCAGGGGTTGGCAAACTCTTTTCAGGAAAGGACCAGACAATCAGTATTTTAGACTTTCAGGCCATTTGGTCTCTGTTACAATTACTTAACCCTGCTATTATAGTGCAGAAGGAGGCATAGACACTGTGTAAATGAATGAGTGTGCCTGTATTCCAATAAAACTTTATTTACAAATAGAAGTGGGCCACATGTGGCCCTTGAGCTATAGTTTGCTCACCGCTGCCCTAGACTGCCATCTTTGGGCCATGCTCAAGGCTGACATTAGCTGGTACCACTGGTATGGCCATACTGCTTGTTAAAAAACACAGAAACTTCCATATCAGTTGGTAAGAATCACTGTCTTGAGCCCCCTAAGCCCTTTGCTTGGATGCCTCGAACCTCCCCATGATTCAGCAATCCTCCAGGAATGGGGCTTGGTGTGGCAAAGGGATGCCACTCCAGTGCTAGCCCCAGTGACAGTTCTGATTGGTCAGTATCTCTGCTATTTGGGTGATACATATTTTGACTAAGACTCCTCATGGTGTCTATTTGTGAAAGCAGATTTTAAAATTTAGTTTTGACCATACCAAGAGATATATGGTGAGAAATTCTCTTTCCAACTTTTAGAAAAATATCTGCTTGAATTAGAATGAGATAAAAACTGCTTACTAGCTTTCATGCAGGCTCACCTATCTCTTGGTGTTCATGCATCTGTACAACTGAGCTAGGCTAAGACAGCTGACATTTTCGTGTTTCAGGCCTATATGGACACTCTGCAGACGCAGTGGAGTTGGATTCTTCAGATCACCAAGTGCATTGATGTTCATCTGAAAGAAAATGCTGCCTACTTTCAGGTTTTTATATTTAGTGATAATTTTGTTATTTAGGTCTTAATACCTAATCTTTTGAGTGTGTTTTATAAAGCACTGAAAATAATCTTCACAATGTTGCATAAATCCTCTTCATTGATTTTGAGTGCAGAGTAGCATAGATTTGTAACCTTGCCATCAGTCCCACAAATAGTTTCCCGCTGTCACATACCTAAATACTTTCTGCACGAATTTTTTCCTTTAGCCACCTGTCAAAGAGATGTTTAGGGATGACAGTCCTTGAAACAGAACTACTAGATGAAATTGCTTATTGAGTTGCTGTTCATTCACTGATAACTCTCATCCTTCACAGTTTTTTGAAGAAGCGCAGTCAACTGAAGCATACCTGAAGGGGCTTCAGGACTCCATCAGGAAGAAGTACCCCTGCGACAAGAACATGCCCCTGCAGCACCTGCTGGAACAGATCAAGGAGCTGGAGGTATCGTCTCAGACCCAGAACCTCAGCAGCTGTGCCTGGTCAGGGAGATAAAACACATGCCTTGGATGCAGCTGGCTCTGATTAGTATTATTGTACAATGCACGCCCAGAGCCAAGCAAGCATTTTCTTCAGCTTCCAGTGGCTTTTCTCAAAATTAACTTCTTTACATGCCCAACTACTCTTGACAGTTACTTTTGCTTCAGTCTGCGCAATTTGTTGAAAATAAGAACAGAGAGACCATTACTTCACATGACAATTCCTTTGGGAACGCATCTTCAAATTTTATCAGCATAGCCCTTTCACACAAGGATGTTCTTCCCTGCCCACTTAATTCCTGCCTGCATAGCTTCTGGAGAGTGTTGTCATGAAAGGTTCTCATGTTTCCTGCCGACGAATTTGTGATTTTTTACAGTTGATGCAACTGCAGTGATACTCAGTGTGTCATGTAGCTACATTAATGCAGGTTGAAAATCTCCTCTAAAACTCACAGGGTATCTATGTTAAAGTATGATTTTATTCACAATTGCAGAAAGAACGAGAGAAAATCCTTGAATACAAGCGTCAGGTGCAGAACTTGGTAAACAAGTCTAAGAAGATTGTACAGCTGAAGCCTCGTAACCCAGACTACAGAAGCAATAAACCCATTATTCTCAGAGCTCTCTGTGACTACAAACAAGACCAGGTGTGTACTCATTTAGAATGATACAAAAGTTTTCCCTGTCTTTACACACAAATTTTTGTCCATCAAGAAAGCAACATTTAATCTAGAGTTCAATAATCACCACAGTCAATGTCTTTGATCTGTGAAAGCAGCAGCTATGGAACAAAAGCAGCAGCTCTGTTCTGAATCATATGGTAGTTGTCAATAATAAGGACAGTAGTTATTTTTAGAACTTTTAAAAATTCGTAAGGCTTAATACTTTTCTTCTAGTATGTCAAACTTGTCTGTGATCACTCTCATCTTTAAATTTCTGATAAAAGAAATGAGAAATGATGCTTTTATGTTGCATATAAAGTGAATGTCACTCACTATGGGTGACACAGTGAGACCAAATAAATAAAATGTAGCTCACTTCATGTATACCTTTTAGGCTCACATGTATTATTTAAAGCATCGGTATTGTTGGGTTGTATGATGATCAGCTTCATTTGAGGGGAAAAACGTAAAAGCTTTAATAATTTGCATGTGTTCATCTCTGTTTCTATCATTGAGAAAAAAACACATACTTATGAATAAAGCCAAACCCTGGGGCTGCTTGCCTTACAGAAAATCGTGCATAAGGGGGATGAGTGTATCCTGAAGGACAACAACGAGCGCAGCAAGTGGTACGTGACGGGCCCGGGAGGCGTTGACATGCTCGTTCCCTCTGTGGGGCTGATCATCCCTCCTCCTAACCCACTGGCCGTGGACCTCTCTTGCAAGTAAGTCATCCAAGTTCCCAAAGCCACGCATGCACGCATGAATGTGAGGGCAGAGGAAGAGGGCAGGTGTTTATACCTGAAGCTTAGACACACGATGCCTTGCCATAATAAACACCTTCTAAAAAAAGGAACCTTGTGAAGGTCACCTTCACTTTGTCTTGCAATTTTATGTTGAATAGACGGTCGTTATTGAAGAATAAAAGGGCATATCTGGCCGGGTGTGGTGGCTTATGCCTGTAATCCCAGCACTTGGGGAGACCGAGGTGGGCGGATCACCTGAGGTCAGGAGTTTGAGACCAGCCTGACCAACATGGAGAAACTCTGTCTCTACTAAAAATATAAAATTAGCCAGGTGTGGTGGTACATGCCTGTAATCCCAGCTACTCGGGAGGTTGAGGCAGGAGAATTGCTTGAACCTGGGAGGGGGAGGTTGCAGTGAGCTGAGATCGTGCCATTGCACTCCAGCCTGGGCAACAAGAGCAAAACTCCATCTCAAAAAAAAAAAAGGAATGTCTGACTGTAGCGGGGCCAGAGTGAATAACACTTGTCATGCACTTCAAAGGCATCATTTTAAGGTTCTCCTTTTCTTAGAAAATCAGTTGTTTTACATGTAGCCACAAATATAAATTGCCTTTAATATCAATATTCACTCATTGTAGGAAGAACATTCATTTAACAGATTGTCCATGGCAGATTCCTTTAAACCATTTAGTATGGAAATCTTCAACCACACACAGAATAGGGAGAGTAGTGTAGTAAGCTGCTGTGTGCTCATGACCAAGCTTTGGGTCGTTGGCATCTAATGCACCTGCCATCCTGCCTTAGACCTCTGTCAATTACAAAGTTGCCAAAAAACAAGACAACAACAAAAAGTTGTAGTATATATGTCAGCCAATAATGTAGATAATTCAGAATGTACTTTTGGGGAGTAAATGAATCCAAATCCATGGACTGTTTTCAAAGTTATACCTCTACCTGTTACTTTATCAGTGACTGTTGTAGGTTTTTGTGCAGTGGTGTGAGCGTGTCCAGGTTTCCCATTTGGGATGAAGTGTGAAAGCCTGGCTCTAACATGTTTTCCCTTTGTGCCTCTTAGGATTGAGCAGTACTACGAAGCCATCTTGGCTCTGTGGAACCAGCTCTACATCAACATGAAGAGCCTGGTGTCCTGGCACTACTGCATGATTGACATAGAGAAGATCAGGGCCATGACAATCGCCAAGGTATGTCCTCAGGGCCACTTGGGCTGCCTGGAGGGAGGGCAGCGCTGCCCCCCGCAGTGCCTGTGTCCAACAGTTCAACCTTCTTGCTGTGTAGCAGTGCTTTTGTGTCTCGTCAAGCAAGTCAGCTCAGCCCTCCTTAGAGGTTCTGGTCTGTCCAATAGAGAACGGGAGGGATTAGCATATGGCTGATTATGAGAGAAAGAAGCAATACTAATTCAGGTGGCCTGACAAGCAAGCCAGAAGTGCCTGTGGAAAAGCCATGCACTCCTGTAAGATTCTGGACCCTATGCTCCTTTGATGTAATGGAAAGTTAGGTCATAAAGGATTAACTGGGTATCACAGAAGTGAAAGGTGGGATAGAATTCTTGGAAGAGCGCCCAAAGCATTACTTACTCTAAATCAGTTGTTTTCAGATCGTGGTCTGAAGAATCCTAGCAGGAGAGGGAGATCCTTTAGGAGTGACAGGGATGGAAGAGAGGAGAGGGGCACAGAAAGTACCTTTTGGGGTCCCCCGAGCCCTTTTTCTCTTTTTAGTTGGAGCAGCTTTGCTGGGCTCTGCTTTACATTTAGGGCTTCTGAATAATATTTCATTTGAAGAAAAATATTCTGTAGGCAAAAAAAAAAAAAAAAAATAGCAACCCATTCCTGTGGTTCTTGGGAACAATGTCTAAAACCTAAAAGACCTTTTATATCTTAATGAGCCTGTGATGAGTGTTGCTTTGAGTCCCATCTAGTGGGTGGCATTTTTTGGCCAACTCTTCTTGATTGCATTGTGGGGCAGTCGTAAATCCCAAATCACTTCTGCCTGTCTCCTTTCAGCTGAAAACAATGCGGCAGGAAGATTACATGAAGACGATAGCCGACCTTGAGTTACATTACCAAGAGTTCATCAGAAATAGCCAAGGCTCAGAGATGTTTGGAGATGATGACAAGCGGAAAATACAGTCTCAGTTCACCGATGCCCAGAAGCATTACCAGACCCTGGTCATTCAGCTCCCTGGCTATCCCCAGCACCAGACAGGTCGGCTTGGGACATCTTTCTCTTTGTATCAACCATCCATACCATTTTAAAAAGAAAGGAGTTTGCATAAAACTGGTTTCAGAACCATTTCTCTGAATGCTATATAGCCAGTGTTCTTCGTGCACTAAATTTTCAGAATTGATTCTGAAATTCAAAGGAAGAAGGTATACTTTTAGGTAGTATGGGTGTTTTTTGAGGCCTAGCACCTTGATACCTAGGTATTCTCTGATTTTTGTGGCCCTAACTTCTTTTTACAGTGACCACAACTGAAATCACTCATCATGGAACCTGCCAAGATGTCAACCATAATAAAGTAATTGAAACCAACAGAGAAAATGACAAGCAAGAAACATGGATGCTGATGGAGCTGCAGAAGATTCGCAGGCAGATAGAGCACTGCGAGGGCAGGATGACTCTCAAAAACCTCCCTCTGGCAGACCAGGGGTCTTCCCACCACATCACAGTGAAAATTAACGAGCTTAAGGTGGGTATCTGCTAGTATTTTGCCTGGTTACCCTGTATATTTTTATTTACCTGCAAATGAATAAAAAAAATCCTGGTTTAAATGTTTCTAGGCAAAAATATTAACTTTCAAGAAAACAGCCTTCTGGCAGGATTTTCTTATGTATTATGTTTCCAAATTTGTAGACGGTTATCAGGCTGGGGGTTAAACTGTTCGTTTGTGTGTTGTTGAATCAGGCTACCGTCCATCTCAAAAGTTTTCACAACCATTAATTTGGCTTCTTGCAGAGAACAACCTATGATACGGGTTAGACAGGGGGAATGATCTTTATTTGTAGACATGACACTGACATGAAGAGATTTGGTTGGTGAGATACGATCTCAAAGCCATAGACAGAGCGTGACTATGGCCCAGGTGTGTCAGCTCCTAACTCGGTGATGTTTTCTGCTCAACCAAGCCTGGGCACGCTGCATTGGAAGGCCTAAATAGAGATATTCTAAGAGGATCACATTTACAGTGCTAATGAGGCCATACTCAAGAAAGAAATAGAAGGTCAACTCCTCTCTCTTCCTTGAATCCTTTACTTTTGATGGATTTTTTAAGGGCAAAAATGATCATAAGATTCACACAGCTACAATGCAGAGTACTAACCTCTGTGTGATCAGTATGCCAAAACTGTGGAATGTAGTTGTGTTGCTTAATGACAGGGGTACATTCTAAGAAATGCATGGTTAGGCGATTTTGTCATGCAAGCGTCATAGAGCATACTTACACAAACCTAGATGGTATAACCTACTATACACCTAGGCTACAAACCTGTAGGGCATGTTACTGTCCTAAATACTGTAGGCAATTGTGACACAATGGTAAGTGTGTATCTAAATATATGTA
The DNA here is from genome assembly GCF_029281585.2 of Gorilla gorilla gorilla. NCBI lineage: Eukaryota > Metazoa > Chordata > Mammalia > Primates > Hominidae > Gorilla > Gorilla gorilla. Next base: position 25,198,275 of record NC_073229.2, read on the forward strand.
AACTTCAAAAAGATACAATAAAAATACAGTATTATAATCTTATGGGGGCTGGATGCAGTGGCACATGCCTGTAATCCCAGCTACTTGCTTGAGCTCAGGAGTTGGAGGCTGCAGGGAGCTATGATTGTACCACTGTACTCCAGTCTGGGCAACAGAGCAAGACCCTTCTCTTTAAAAAAAAATGTGTGTGTGTGTGTGTGTTTATATGTATGTATGTATATTTGTGTGTGTGTGTATATCTTAAGGGACCACCGTTGTGTATGCAGTTCATCATTGACCAAAACATCATTAGTAGACACATGACTGTACACACACACAGTGGGGTACTATTTACCTTTAAAAAAGAAAGAGATCCTGGGGCCAGGTGCGGTGGCTCACGCCTGTAATCCCAGCACTTTGGGAGGCCGAGGCGGGTGGATCACAGGGTCAGGAGTTCAAGACCAGCATGACCAACATGGTGAAACCCCATCTCTACTAAAAAGTACAAAAATTAGCTGGGTGTGGTGGCATGCGCCTGTAATCTCAGCTACTCAGGAGGCTGAGGCAGGAGAATCGCTTGAACCCAGGAGATGGAGGTTGCAGTGAGCTGAGATCACGCCATTGCACTCCAGCCTGGGCGACAGAGCGAGACTCTGTCTCAAAAAAGAAAGAAAGAAAGAGATCCTGCCATTTGCAAAAGCATGGATGAATGTGGGGGACATTATGCTAAGTGAAATAAACCAGACACAAATACTGCTTGATTTCACTTATGTGTAAATTCTAAGAAAAAAGTTGAATGCATGGAAACAGAGAGTAGGATGGTGGTTACCAGGGGTGGGGAGGGAGGAGGAAATGGGAAGATGTAAAGGATACAAACTTGCATTTGTGTGGGATGAATAAATTTAGAGATCTAAATTCAGCGGAAGACTACAGGTAGTAATCTTGTAGTGTGTATTGAAATTTTGCTGAGAGTAGATTTTAGGTGCTCTTACCACACATACAAAAAAAGATAACCATGGAAGTTGACTGATGTGTTAATTTACTTACCTGATGTAATCATTTCACTGTGTCTATGTGTATTAAAACAGCATATTGTACACCTTAAATATATACAGTAATAAAAAGAATCAGCTAAATCAAAAGAGCTTTCCTTCATTTTTGACAGAGTGTGCAGAATGATTCACAAGCAATTGCTGAGGTTCTCAACCAGCTTAAAGATATGCTTGCCAACTTCAGAGGTTCTGAAAAGTACTGCTATTTACAGAATGAAGTATTTGGACTATTTCAGAAACTGGAAAATATCAATGGTGTTACAGATGGCTACTTAAATAGGTAAACTCAGCTAACACTAATCTCATATTTTCCTTTTCTCAAGCTTCTTTTACTCGGACTTCATTTGCTTTGGATGCTTGCCTTACAGTTTCTCTGTTACTAGAGATTTACTTACATCCTTCTGTGGTTTGGAGAGCATGTTAATTCCGCTAGCCTTGCATGTTAATTCCACTATCCTGAACTATAATATTATCTTAGAACTAAGTTATGCTCTAAGGGCCAGAACTTGAGAATTCTTCAGCGAATACAAAATGTTGGTCTGAATCACAATAGACAAAAAAATAGACAAAATAAATTTTTATCTGCTTTGACATTGTTCTCTTTCATTACTAGCTGTGAGAGGCAAATCTTCACAGACTAATTATGTCACTGGCAATTTTATGTGCTTCTTTTGCTCTCCAGCTTATGCACAGTAAGGGCACTGCTCCAGGCTATTCTCCAAACAGAAGACATGTTAAAGGTTTATGAAGCCAGGCTCACTGAGGAGGAAACTGTCTGCCTGGACCTGGATAAAGTGGAAGCTTACCGCTGTGGACTGAAGGTAACTTGAAAGCTTATAACAGTGGCCCAACTTACAGGAACTAATTCAGAACTGAGCTCCCAATTATAAAGCCTCACTGGGTTTTCATGAGTTTTGAGGATTATTGGGTTTCAGTGGCCACACAGGTTGACATCAGTTGTCATCTCTGTAACTCTGTTTTCCAGACTGTGTTAGCAGGAACTATATAAGAAAGTAATTCGTGATGGGATTAGTTTGGGGAATGCTGAGTTAAACTGGTTTCTTTACTGTGGGACTTCTTAGAAACTTTAATATGTTCATATACATTATTATTATAACAGGATAGCACAAGGAACTAGATTATTGGAACAAATACTGGGAAATGCAATTCAGTAAATATATTTCCCTGGATTGACTGTTAGCACTTTAAATTATGAATATTCTAAAGTGTTTTATAAACTTTGCCCCCCAATTTGGTGACTTGTAGTGTAGCATACAATGGGAGAAGGGATTAATTTGCAATCTTTTTTTTTTCATCTTGCAGAAAATAAAAAATGACTTGAACTTGAAGAAGTCGTTGTTGGCCACTATGAAGACAGAACTACAGAAAGCCCAGCAGATCCACTCTCAGACTTCGCAGCAGTATCCGCTTTACGATCTGGACCTGGGCAAGTTCGGTGAAAAAGTCACACAGCTGACAGACCGCTGGCAAAGGATAGATAAACAGATCGACTTTAGGTATGCCAGCCTCCTCCTGCTCCTTCCCCATCTTCTCCCCTTTTGGTTGTTCACAAGATAATGTCACTTGAAGGGAACCACTGTAGAAAACAGAGGTTTTGTTTTTTGTGTAAATTAGGCGTAACAGATGCTCTTTTCATGGACTGCCTGTATGCAGCTTTGTTAGAAATGGAAGGAGAATGCATCACAATAGCCAACCCTGTGCAGGCCAGGTGCCATCCAGGGTCTTAGAGAAACAGCAGAAGCCCTTTAGCCAGCTCTTTTGTGTCCTATAAACTCTTGTTATGACTCTTGGAAGGTGTAGCTGCCTTGAGTTAGCATTCTCCAAAAGTTTATGAAAATTAAATCTTAGACCAAAAAAAAATGCCTTTCTGCAAATAAGAGTTTAAAAAATCTCTGGAATATGAATCTGCCTATTCTGGAAATTTTATATGACTGGAATCATACAATATGTAGTCCATTGTGACTGGCTTCTTTCAATTAGTATCGTGCTTTCAGAGTTCATCTGTGCTGTATCATGTTTCAATACATCGTTTTCTATTTTTTTCATGTGTTTTTATGATTGAATAATATTCCATTGTTTGGCAGTGCCACATTTTGTTGATCCTTTCATCCGTTGATACCTGAGTTGTTTCCAGTTTTTGGCTGTGATAAAAAGTGCTGCTATGAACATTCATGTATAAGTTTTTATGTGGGAATATGATCAGTTTTCTTGGGTATATATCAAGTGAATTTCTGGGTGATTCTATGTCACATATTTTAGGAACTAATAAGATAATGATTTTATTGTATCTATTTCCCCCCAGATTATGGGACCTGGAGAAACAAATCAAGCAATTGAGGAATTACCGTGATAACTATCAGGCTTTCTGCAAGTGGCTCTATGATGCTAAACGCCGCCAGGATTCCTTAGAATCCATGAAATTTGGAGATTCCAACACAGTCATGCGGTTTTTGAATGAGCAGAAGGTATAAGCCAACTTTTTGTTCCATAGCTGTTTTGAGATTAATTGGGTGTAATTCATGTTTTCCTCTGGTTTTTGTATCAGTGCCTAGGTTTGAAATGATGAATATTTAATATTACTAATCCATTTTGTGAAGGCTTAAAGAATGCCCAGAGGAAAAGCAACTGAGATGTTTACAAGGAAATACAAATTATGAACATAGAAATAACGTGATATTGTTCTCTTCATGTTATCATAAATTATCTTTATAAATTGAGGGGATAGGCCCAGAAAACAGGCTGACTAGAAAGTAACCTCTTACAGATAGTAAGTTAAAGGGCTTGCTTCTCTTCTCTGAATGGAAAAAATGCTCATCTCCTAAGCTGTAACTATAAGAATATGAGACAAGTACATGTAGTAATAAACTGAAAAAAGGGTACAAATAACAGTGGTAAAAGAATGAAATCACATTTATTTAAAAATATTTGTATGCATTAACATTGGTAAATATTTCACTTTTTGTATAGAACTTGCACAGTGAAATATCTGGCAAACGAGACAAATCAGAGGAAGTACAAAAAATTGCTGAACTTTGTGCCAATTCAATTAAGGTATGTTGGTTTCATAAAGAATGTTGGTATTTCACCAAGATTATTATTAACTGCATGACTTGCTGATTTGTTGTAAAGAGTATACACTTCCTGAGGATAGCAATTATGGTCTGTATATATTCTTTTCTGAACAAACCATAAAAATTAAAAATCTATTAGCTTGAATTCATTCCACATTGGCAGTATCCATTTGAATGGCTGGTTTCTATTCTTTGACTGGTGGTAGGTGCTGCATTCTCCATTTAGCATACAAAGATGTACTGCTTGGTTTAATAATGGTTTTTGTTTGTTTGTTTGTTTTGAGAGAGTTTCGCTCTTGTTGCCCAGGCTGGAGTGCAGTGGTGTGATCTCGGCTCACCGCAACCTCTGCCTCCTGGGTTCAAGTGATTCTCCCGCCTCAGCTTCCTGAGTAGCTGGGATTACAGGCATGCACCACCATGCCCGGCTAATTTTATATTTTTAGTAGAGACAGGGTTTCTCCGTGTTGGTCAGGCTGGTTTTGAACTCCCGATCTCAGGGGATCTGCCCGGCTCGGCCTCCCAAAGTGCTGGGATTATGGGTGTGAGCCACCGCACTAATGTAGTATTAGTTGCTTGGCCACTAGTGGTGCATTGTCTTTGGAGTGGGCAATTAGACATGCAGCCCAATGATTTAAAACTGTGGAACGGTAGCTGTTAGTGATGCTTTTTAAGTCTATGAAGGACACTTTTCTTAAACTTCATTATGCTGCAGGATTATGAGCTCCAGCTGGCCTCATACACCTCAGGACTGGAAACTCTGCTGAACATACCTATCAAGAGGACCATGATTCAGTCCCCTTCTGGGGTGATTCTGCAAGAGGTATATATGTCATCACATATCTCTTAAAACCTGCCCCTCCTTCTGCTTCTTCCCTTTTCCCTGTCTCCTGCCTCTTCCCTTTTCCCTGTCTCCTGCCTGTCTTCCTTACCATTGCTGATTTCATCCCGTTACAGGGTACCACTTTAAGAGGTTTAATAGCAGGTTATGTGCCCTCCAGTGTGAGTCACTGATGTATGATACATTTTCAGAAATGATCAGGAATCTGTTATTTAGAGTCTTTGTAGAAATTGGGCTTAAATTTCTGGGTTTGATGAGAGAGACTTCTAAAAAGTGGAAAATACAGAAATTTCTAAAAGACAGCCTCTTCTCAAAGATGTCAGAGACTATCGTACCTGTCAGATGGTTTAGGGGAAACAGCCTGGAGAGATGAGAATGGGATACATTTTTGGCCCTTTGTTTTGCTGTACTTTCTTTTGCTGATTTTGGAATGAACACACTAAAGAAGAGAATTCACTCTTTATAATTTCACTATTTTAGAAAACAAAATCGGTCAAATTACATAGGACTTTTTTTTTAATGCAATATCTTTTTCTTTCTTTCCTTCCTTTTCTCCAAGGCTGCAGATGTTCATGCTCGGTACATTGAACTACTTACAAGATCTGGAGACTATTACAGGTTCTTAAGTGAGATGCTGAAGAGTTTGGAAGATCTGAAGGTAATTTATACTGTCTTTTCTTGGAGCATCAAAAAAGAAAATAGAATAGAACCTTATTATTACTTCCACATTATAACATGGATTTGGACACATCCTGGTGAAACTGTATTTCCTCTAAAGGTTTAGTGTAATACTGCTTGTTTGTAAGTCTGGGGTTACTTCCATGCTCCAATACACTGCTTTAAATGAACTTAAGTAATAGTCATAATATTACAACAACTTTGCCAAACAAAAGTCACTTGATTTAATGTTTGGTTAAGGAATTTGCTTTATTTCTCTGTGTTAAAGATAACATCTTGGACTAGGTATATTTGAATTTTTTATATTCAGTGATTGTTCCCTTTATTCCTCATTTATGTTACTTAAATTGAGTTTATATGTAAACTTATTTTAATGTAAACTTGAAATAAAGGGAATATAATTTATGAAATCGTAAGCTTTTGATTTTGAAAGAAATTACCTCATTTTACAGATGAGGTAGCTCAGACTCAAAGATAATATATCATTTGCTAAGATCATATGAGCAGCTGGTGCAAGAATTATGATGAGAATCCAGATTTCTTGAATTTTTGCCTAGTCACTCTTTACATGTATGTCCGTGTGTGTAAAGAGAAATGAGAATGCACATTGGTCTGGGAGGGGAAAAGTACTGCTTCTTTCTTGGAATGTGAGGTGTTTTTCTTTTGACATAATTTCTGATTTCATTCCACAGCTGAAAAATACCAAGATCGAAGTTTTGGAAGAGGAGCTCAGACTGGCCCGAGATGCCAACTCGGAAAACTGTAATAAGAACAAATTCCTGGATCAGAACCTGCAGAAATACCAGGCAGAGTGTTCCCAGTTCAAAGCGAAGCTTGCGAGCCTGGAGGAGCTGAAGAGACAGGCTGAGCTGGATGGGAAGTCGGCTAAGCAAAATCTAGACAAGTGCTACGGCCAAATAAAAGAACTCAATGAGAAGATCACCCGACTGACTTATGAGATTGAAGATGAAAAGAGAAGAAGAAAATCTGTGGAAGACAGATTTGACCAACAGAAGAATGACTATGACCAACTGCAGAAAGCAAGGCAATGTGAAAAGGAGAACCTTGGTTGGCAGAAATTAGAGTCTGAGAAAGCCATCAAGGAGAAGGAGTACGAGATTGAAAGGTTGAGGGTTCTACTGCAGGAAGAAGGCACCCGGAAGAGAGAATATGAAAATGAGCTGGCAAAGGTAAGAAACCACTATAATGAGGAGATGAGTAATTTAAGGAACAAGTATGAAACAGAGATTAACATTACGAAGACCACCATCAAGGAGATATCCATGCAAAAAGAGGATGATTCCAAAAATCTTAGAAACCAGCTTGATAGACTCTCAAGGGAAAATCGAGATCTGAAGGATGAAATTGTCAGGCTCAATGACAGCATCTTGCAGGCCACTGAGCAGCGAAGGCGAGCTGAAGAAAATGCCCTTCAGCAAAAGGCCTGTGGCTCTGAGATAATGCAGAAGAAGCAGCATCTGGAGATAGAACTGAAGCAGGTCATGCAGCAGCGCTCTGAGGACAATGCCCGGCACAAGCAGTCCCTGGAGGAGGCTGCCAAGACCATTCAGGACAAAAATAAGGAGATCGAGAGACTCAAAGCTGAGTTTCAGGAGGAGGCCAAGCGCCGCTGGGAATATGAAAATGAACTGAGTAAGGTAAGAAACAATTATGATGAGGAGATCATTAGCTTAAAAAATCAGTTTGAGACCGAGATCAACATCACCAAGACCACCATCCACCAGCTCACCATGCAGAAGGAAGAGGATACCAGTGGCTACCGGGCTCAGATAGACAATCTCACCCGAGAAAACAGGAGCTTATCTGAAGAAATAAAGAGGCTGAAGAACACTCTAACCCAGACCACAGAGAATCTCAGGAGGGTGGAAGAAGACGTCCAACAGCAAAAGGCCACTGGCTCTGAGGTGTCTCAGAGGAAACAGCAGCTGGAGGTTGAGCTGAGACAAGTCACTCAGATGCGAACAGAGGAAAGCGTAAGATATAAGCAATCTCTTGATGATGCTGCCAAAACCATCCAGGATAAAAACAAGGAGATAGAAAGGTTAAAACAACTGATCGACAAAGAAACAAATGACCGGAAATGCCTGGAAGATGAAAACGCGAGATTACAAAGGGTCCAGTATGATCTGCAGAAAGCAAACAGTAGTGCGACGGAGACAATAAACAAACTGAAGGTTCAGGAGCAAGAACTGACACGCCTGAGGATCGACTATGAAAGGGTTTCCCAGGAGAGGACTGTGAAGGACCAGGATATCACGCGGTTCCAGAGCTCTCTGAAAGAGCTGCAGCTGCAGAAGCAGAAGGTGGAAGAGGAGCTGAATCGGCTGAAGAGGACGGCGTCAGAAGACTCCTGCAAGAGGAAGAAGCTGGAGGAAGAGCTGGAAGGCATGAGGAGGTCGCTGAAGGAGCAAGCCATCAAAATCACCAACCTGACCCAGCAGCTGGAGCAGGCATCCATTGTTAAGAAGAGGAGTGAGGATGACCTCCGGCAGCAGAGGGACGTGCTGGATGGCCACCTGAGGGAAAAGCAGAGGACCCAGGAAGAGCTGAGGAGGCTGTCTTCTGAGGTCGAGGCCCTGAGGCGGCAGTTACTCCAGGAACAGGAAAGTGTCAAACAAGCTCACTTGAGGAATGAGCATTTCCAGAAGGCGATAGAAGATAAAAGCAGAAGCTTAAATGAAAGCAAAATAGAAATTGAGAGGCTGCAGTCTCTCACAGAGAACCTGACCAAGGAGCACTTGATGTTAGAAGAAGAACTGCGGAACCTGAGGCTGGAGTACGATGACCTGAGGAGAGGACGAAGCGAAGCGGACAGTGATAAAAATGCAACCATCTTGGAACTAAGGAGCCAGCTGCAGATCAGCAACAACCGGACCCTGGAACTGCAGGGGCTGATTAATGATTTACAGAGAGAGAGGGAAAATTTGAGACAGGAAATTGAGAAATTCCAAAAGCAGGCTTTAGAGGTATTCACAAATACTTGATCACAGCTTCACTGTTTCTCAAATTATTCATCACATTATTATCTCATCTGAACTGTGCTCTTTCTGCTTAAATAGATGCTTATAGAAAATCTAATTTTTCTTTTTATTGCTCTACTACTTCCTGTCATAATCCAGGTAACTGCTTTAAAATAATTTCAATGCTGTGTGCCCTGCTGTTCTTTAATTGCATCAAATGCTGATCTCTGGGTAGCCTGTGTTTGGCCCTGCTTTTAAGAACACTAATACATGTATAACTTCCTCTGAATGTTCCATTCTACTTCTTAGAAGTTAGCTCTTATTTAGTGAGCTATGACATACATTTGTAATGAAAATTTTCTTAAATAGAAGCCATACTAAAGTGTTTCCCTATGCAATTTTTAAAACACTTTTTCTTTTGCCTGCTTAGATGATTTTTTTGCATGGATTATTTAGTGTTCGCATTTGATTATGGCCCTAGTGTGTTTCCTTTTGTTTGACTTTCCTTCTCCTAACCCTTAATTTAAAAATAACTTATTTAACTTCTACAGACAATATTTGTGTGTGGCTGGGTTAGTGTGTGTGTGTGTGTGTGTGTATATATATCTATATATTATATATATAATTATATAATTACATAATGTATATTTATCTATAATGTATATTTTATATAATATATATCTTCATATATTTGTATTGCTTCATTAAGTATGTTCATCTAGCTGTAACAGGTGAGATATAGGTGTAGCAGGTATGATAACCTGAAACAAAACTCCCCACATTTTTTCAAAGCATAATTATTGTTAAGAGTAAGACAGGTCTGCAACTTACAGTTCCTTCTATAGAAAAAAATAGTAAGTATGAAGCCATTTATTGAAGTGGCAACATATACAGAATTTTTCCCACAAATTTGTAAAATAACAAGCTCACAGTGTATCCAGGGACAATATAGAAAGAAAAAATAAGCAAGGCTTTTTTTTTTTAAAGATAGATACACAAAAGGAAGTTAAGTCATGTTAGTAATATGATATGATTCAAAACATTATTTTTTCCCATTTCTTTCTTCTTCAATTCCAGGCATCTAATAGGATTCAGGAATCAAAGAATCAGTGTACTCAGGTGGTACAGGAAAGAGAGAGCCTTCTGGTGAAAATCAAAGTCCTGGAGCAAGACAAGGCAAGGCTGCAGAGGCTGGAGGATGAGCTGAATCGTGCAAAAGCAACTCTAGAGGCAGAAACCAGGGTGAAACAGCGCCTGGAGTGTGAGAAACAGCAAATTCAGAATGACCTGAATCAGTGGAAGACTCAATATTCCCGCAAGGAGGAGGCTATTAGGAAGATAGAATCGGAAAGAGAAAAGAGTGAGAGAGAGAAGAACAGTCTTAGGAGTGAGATCGAAAGACTCCAAGCAGAGATCAAGAGAATTGAAGAGAGGTGCAGGCGTAAGCTGGAGGATTCTACCAGGGAGACACAGTCACAGTTAGAAACAGAACGCTCCCGATATCAGAGGGAGATCGATAAACTCAGACAGCGCCCATATGGGTCCCATCGAGAGACCCAGACTGAGTGTGAGTGGACCGTTGACACCTCCAAGCTGGTGTTTGATGGGCTGAGGAAGAAGGTGACAGCAATGCAGCTCTATGAGTGTCAGCTGATCGACAAAACAACCTTGGACAAACTATTGAAGGGGAAGAAGTCAGTGGAAGAAGTTGCTTCTGAAATCCAGCCATTCCTTCGGGGTGCAGGATCTATCGCTGGAGCATCTGCTTCTCCTAAGGAAAAATACTCTTTGGTAGAGGCCAAGAGAAAGAAATTAATCAGCCCAGAATCCACAGTCATGCTTCTGGAGGCCCAGGCAGCTACAGGTGGTATAATTGATCCCCATCGGAATGAGAAGCTGACTGTCGACAGTGCCATAGCTCGGGACCTCATTGACTTCGATGACCGTCAGCAGATATATGCAGCAGAAAAAGCTATCACTGGTTTTGATGATCCATTTTCAGGCAAGACAGTATCTGTTTCAGAAGCCATCAAGAAAAATTTGATTGATAGAGAAACCGGAATGCGCCTGCTGGAAGCCCAGATTGCTTCAGGGGGTGTAGTAGACCCTGTGAACAGTGTCTTTTTGCCAAAAGATGTCGCCTTGGCCCGGGGGCTGATTGATAGAGATTTGTATCGATCCCTGAATGATCCCCGAGATAGTCAGAAAAACTTTGTGGATCCAGTCACCAAAAAGAAGGTCAGTTACGTGCAGCTGAAGGAACGGTGCAGAATCGAACCACATACTGGTCTGCTCTTGCTTTCAGTACAGAAGAGAAGCATGTCCTTCCAAGGAATCAGACAACCTGTGACCGTCACTGAGCTAGTAGATTCTGGTATATTGAGACCGTCCACTGTCAATGAACTGGAATCTGGTCAGATTTCTTATGACGAGGTTGGTGAGAGAATTAAGGACTTCCTCCAGGGTTCAAGCTGCATAGCAGGCATATACAATGAGACCACAAAACAGAAGCTTGGCATTTATGAGGCCATGAAAATTGGCTTAGTCCGACCTGGTACTGCTCTGGAGTTGCTGGAAGCCCAAGCAGCTACTGGCTTTATAGTGGATCCTGTTAGCAACTTGAGGTTACCAGTGGAGGAAGCCTACAAGAGAGGTCTGGTGGGCATTGAGTTCAAAGAGAAGCTCCTGTCTGCAGAACGAGCTGTCACTGGGTATAATGATCCTGAAACAGGAAACATCATCTCTTTGTTCCAAGCCATGAATAAGGAACTCATCGAAAAGGGCCATGGTATTCGCTTATTAGAAGCACAGATCGCAACCGGGGGGATCATTGACCCAAAGGAGAGCCATCGTTTACCAGTTGACATAGCATATAAGAGGGGCTATTTCAATGAGGAACTCAGTGAGATTCTCTCAGATCCAAGTGATGATACCAAAGGATTTTTTGACCCCAACACTGAAGAAAATCTTACCTATCTGCAACTAAAAGAAAGATGCATTAAGGATGAGGAAACAGGGCTCTGTCTTCTGCCTCTGAAAGAAAAGAAGAAACAGGTGCAGACATCACAAAAGAATACCCTCAGGAAGCGTAGAGTGGTTATAGTTGACCCAGAAACCAATAAAGAAATGTCTGTTCAGGAGGCCTACAAGAAGGGCCTAATTGATTATGAAACCTTCAAAGAACTGTGTGAGCAGGAATGTGAATGGGAAGAAATAACCATCACAGGATCAGATGGCTCCACCAGGGTGGTCCTGGTAGATAGAAAGACAGGCAGTCAGTATGATATTCAAGATGCTATTGACAAGGGCCTTGTTGACAGGAAGTTCTTTGATCAGTACCGATCTGGCAGCCTCAGCCTCACTCAATTTGCTGACATGATCTCCTTGAAAAATGGTGTCGGCACCAGCAGCAGCATGGGCAGTGGTGTCAGCGATGATGTTTTTAGCAGCTCCCGACATGAATCAGTAAGTAAGATTTCCACCATATCCAGCGTCAGGAATTTAACCATAAGGAGCAGCTCTTTTTCAGACACCCTGGAAGAATCGAGCCCCATTGCAGCCATCTTTGACACAGAAAACCTGGAGAAAATCTCCATTACAGAAGGTATAGAGCGGGGTATCGTTGACAGCATCACGGGTCAGAGGCTTCTGGAGGCTCAGGCCTGCACAGGTGGCATCATCCACCCAACCACGGGCCAGAAGCTGTCACTTCAGGACGCAGTCTCCCAGGGTGTGATTGACCAAGACATGGCGACCAGGCTGAAGCCTGCTCAGAAAGCCTTCATAGGCTTCGAGGGTGTGAAGGGAAAGAAGAAGATGTCAGCAGCAGAGGCAGTGAAAGAAAAATGGCTCCCGTATGAGGCTGGCCAGCGCTTCCTGGAGTTCCAGTACCTCACGGGAGGTCTTGTTGACCCGGAAGTGCATGGGAGGATAAGCACCGAAGAAGCCATCCGGAAGGGGTTCATCGATGGCCGCGCCGCACAGAGGCTGCAAGACACCAGCAGCTATGCCAAAATCCTGACCTGCCCCAAAACCAAATTAAAAATATCCTATAAGGATGCCATAAATCGCTCCATGGTAGAAGATATCACTGGGCTGCGCCTTCTGGAAGCCGCCTCCGTGTCGTCCAAGGGCTTACCCAGCCCTTACAACATGTCTTCGGCTCCGGCCTCCCGCTCCGGCTCCCGCTCGGGATCTCGCTCCGGATCTCGCTCCGGGTCCCGCAGTGGGTCCCGGAGAGGAAGCTTTGACGCCACAGGGAATTCTTCCTATTCTTATTCCTACTCATTTAGCAGTAGTTCTATTGGGCACTAGTAGTCAGTTGGGAGTGGTTGCTATACCTTGACTTCATTTATATGAATTTCCACTTTATTAAATAATAGAAAAGAAAATCCCGGTGCTTGCAGTAGAGTGATAGGACATTCTATGCTTACAGAAAATATAGCCATGATTGAAATCAAATAGTAAAGGCTGTTCTGGCTTTTTATCTTCTTAGCTCATCTTAAATAAGTAGTACACTTGGATGCAGTGCGTCTGAAGTGCTAATCAGTTGTAACAATAGCACAAATCGAACTTAGGATTTGTTTCTTCTCTTCTGTGTTTCGATTTTTGATCAATTCTTTAATTTTGGAAGCCTATAATACAGTTTTCTATTCTTGGAGATAAAAATTAAATGGATCACTGATATTTTAGTCATTCTGCTTCTCATCTAAATATTTCCATATTCTGCATTAGGAGAAAATTACCCTCCCAGCACCAGCCCCCCTCTCAAACCTCCAACCCAAAACCAAGCATTTTGGAATGAGTCTCCTTTAGTTTTAGAGTGTGGATTGTATAACCCATATACTCTTTGATGTACTTGTTTGGTTTGGCATTAATTTGACTGTGCATGACAGCAGCAATCTTTGCTTTTCTTTGGTCAAAGTTTTCTGTTTATTTTGCTTGTCATATTCGATGTACTTTAAGAAGGTGTCTTTATGAAGTTTGCTATTCTGGCAATAAACTTTTAGACTTTTGAAGTGTTTGTGTTTTAATTTAATATGTTTATAAGCATATATAAACATTTAGCATATTTTTATCATAGGTCTAAAATTATTTGTTTACTAAATACCTGTGAAGAAATACCATTAAAAAACTATTTGGTTCTGAATTCTTACTAGAAGGTGGTCTTTTGAAGTTAGTCCTTTCAGTACTTCTCAGATGCCTGTCATGTACCCGACGGAGTCCTTGGAAAGAAGGCCTGTGTAAAGAGGCCAGCCTGGAGGTCAATACCCTGTTCTAGTTTATTCTGGACATTGAGTACCAAGTAGCATTGGCAAAAGTCACCATCATAGCATTGAAAAAACATGAAGTTGCTAAGATGCTTTTTGGGTATCCTCAAAATAGATAGTGTTTCACTTTGTCCCGTAAGAGGAAATAATTGTCCTGGAACCCATGAAAACGATTTCTGAAGAGTTCTTGGCTCTCTGTTGAAGGACAAGGAAGTATAAGCCTATTCATTTGGATCAAAGAGAAACTACTGAAATTCACACATTTGTCATTAGATTAACATGACTTCACTGAATACCTACCATGTCTAGTATTGGGTTAGGTACTATGAAGACTGAGTAGAATTTACGAGCCCCCGACAACAAAGCATTGGCAATGTGGGTGGGGACAGAAACAGATAAAGCAATCAGTGGGACAACTTTCAAATGTCAGCAGTATATATTAATACAAATTTTATAGTACAGATAGAAAATAGGAAAACATGCTAATTGTATAGAACAAAAATCAAGATTAGATTAATTATTGGGGGCTTTTGGTACTTAGGGTGAAAGTCACCTCCATTCTCATTGCATGGGCTATTTTTCCTCCACAGCACTCTTTTCTTCCTTATTTCACCTCTTCTTCCTCTTACTCCCTCTCCTAATTTGGAGGAGTTGAAATTAATTTTATGCATTAAACTGAGTTCGCGTGCCATGCATTGTGCCAGAAGCCATGGAGTCTGTGCTAGAAATACATGGTGAAAAATAGCCCTCATAATCCAAAAGGAAGAAGAAAATGTGGTAAATGCTGTATTGGGAAAAATGAAGGAAATTCCTTATGCTAGAGCTGGGAGACTATATTAGTCACCTCACCCTGCCATAACAAGATGCCACAGACTGAGCGGCTTAAACGGAAGTATATTTTCTCACAGTTCTGGAAGCTAAAAGTACAAGCTCAAGATGCAGGCAGGGCTGGTTTCTAGTGAAACCTGGCTCATGGGTGGCTATCTGTCTTACCTGATTAGAGTACCCACCCCTCCTTTATGACCTCATTTAACTTTAATTACCTCTTAGGGCTCTATCTCCTTATACAGTCACACTGTGGGTTGGTACTTCAACATAGGCATTTTTGAGGGACTCAATCCAATCCATAACAGAGGCCTAGCCTAGAACAGGAGTCTGGAGACCACTCCAGGAAAGTGATATCAAAACAGATCAGCAGCATCAGTGTAGAGCAGTTCCTCGGTCTGAAACAGTAACTAGAGAGTACAGTCAATTGACAAATCTTTCCTACTCCCTCCAGGCTTGTGCCAATGTTGTCATGAAGCTCTGAGATGACATGGGGCTGTATCCTGAAGAGAGGATATGTTTGACGTGGGCTAAGTTTTAATTTGGTTCACATATACAAACAGGGAAATATACACTAGAACTTTTTATCAGGAGTCATGTCACATCAGAAATAGTCTCACATTTTTCCAGACCAACCAGCTAACTATGGAAATGCAAATAAAAAGTAAGGATACTGGGCTGGGTGCGGTGGCTCACGTCTGTAATCCCAGCACTTTGGGAGGCTGAGGCGAGCGGATCATAAGGTCAGGAGTTCGAGACCAGCCTGGCCAATATGGTGAAACCCCATCTCTATTAAAAATAGAAAAATTAGCAGGGTGTGGTGGCATGTGCCTGTAGTCCCAGCTACTCGGGAGGCTGTGGCAGAAGAATTGCTTGAACCCGGGAGATGGAGCTTGCAGTGAGCTGAGATTGCGCCACTGCACTCCAGCCTGGGTGGCAGAGCCAGACTCCGTCTCAAAAAAAAAAAAAAAAAAAAAAGGATACTGTAGGCAGAGTATGAATACATTAACTTCATACTCCTCTCTTACCAGCTTCTAGCCACTTCTGTATTTTATGGTGCTGCCTATTTATAGTCTTATGACTATTTTTTTAAGTGAGAACTGTGCTATTTGCCTTTAGAAATAATTGTTCACCAAAAAATTCCCCCACAGTTCCTTCACACGGGTAAACAAAGTGCAAAAGGAAACCAAGGTTTGACACTTGGGCTTGAAAAAATTTTAAAAAGTAATATAAAATGGGTTAGATTCTGGGAGTTAAAACCATTTGGGGAAACTACAAGGGCTAATTCCAGGTGTTGGGTAGGAAATGTACAAAGTTAAGCTTGTGTTATCAAAGCAAGAAAGCATTCAAGGACTAATAGGGATACATGAAAGACACAGATGGCTTAATGTGGCTTCCACTGGCCACATTTGGGACAATTTGAGCATCAACAAGAATTATGATGTTAAAAGAGTATATTATATTGAATTAAAAAAACCCTTAAATCAATAACTTTAAAAACACCTTGATTCCCATAGTGAAGCAAACACTAAAATGGAGGTGTGGAAAGAATGCCAGTTAATAAACATAAAAGGCATGATACTATTACGGAATCATTTATAATTCCTAATGTAACAACAGATTCAGTGAAGGACTGTATCAAGGAGTTGGGGAACAGGGTATTCTTATGGACTCAAGGTATGATCCACAGATTGCTTACCAATTCCTAAGAGGAAAATGTACTATTAGAATGAAGAGATGTAGCCACCACCTTTACCAAGTGATCAAATTTAGCATTACTAATATAACTGAGTTATGTGTCCCTGTGAGTTGGCAACATTTCTTAGGTAGTATTCTTGCAAAAGTGCTCAAACTGAATCTAATCATGAGGGAAACAAAATCTGACAAATCCAGAATGAGAGAGATTCTACAAGACAACTGGCTTAGGCTCATCACAACATGTAATGATTTAATTTAAAAAGGAGGGGGAAGGAGGCTGATCTGGATTAAAAGAGACAGTAATTATAGCTTATGAGTTGAAAAAATAAAACTGCTATAGAAATAATTTTGGGGACAATGGGGAAATTTGAATATGAACTGTATAATGATTTTATGGACTTACTAATTTTCTTAGGTTTGATCATGTATTGCGGTTACACAGGAAAATGTTCTTATTCTTAGAACATGCATGCTAACATATTTGGGGGTGAAAAATCTGCAACTTACTTTCAAAGAATTCAGCAAAAATCATTGGGTGGGGCTGTGAATGTGGAGAGAAGAGACGGAGAGAAATCAAACCTGGCGAAATGTTAACAATGAGCTGAAGGACGGCTAAACGAAAGCTCACTGTACTATTTTTAAAACTTTTCTGTAGCTATAAGCCGTTTTTTCTGAGGAAGTCGAGGAGGGCGAATATCTTTCTGGAAACGCCAGAGCAAATGCACGCAAGAGCTGAGAAAAGATTGGAAAACGCCTCTCAAAATAACAGTCCCGCCCTTCCCGGGACTCTTCCCTATAGGCTGTTCAAGTCACGTGGCGACTGTGACCCCGCCCACACCTCCCAGAGGCCCGCGCGTGCGGTCTGCAGTTCGGCCGCTTCCTCTTGGCGGGTGGGCTGCAGCTATGGAGGGCGAGCCTCCACCTGTAGAGGAGCGGCGGCGGCTGCAGGAGGAGCTGAACGAGTTCGTGGAGAGCTGCTGCCGGACGCTGGAGGAGGTGACGGCGTCCCTGGGCTGGGACCTAGATAGTCTGGATCCCGGGGAAGAGGAGGCGGCGGAGGTGAGGGGCGCGGCCGCGGGGCCCTTTCGGGGACTGTCGGCCCGGGGTCTTCTCTGGAAGAAGTGCCAGATTCGCACTGGCAGCCGCGGAGGGAAGGGCGAGGAGTCCTCGTCCGTGTGCAGAGCCGCGTTGGGCGCCTGGGACCCGAGGGGAGCCGCGGGCCCTGCAGCAACCCTGACGTCCCTGGGTCCCGGGCTGGGGCGCGCGAGGGACTCCCGAAGGCTCCACATCGATCTCCAGTGCGGCGCTCCTCCCGCGCAACTTCGAGTTTAAAGAAAACCGGGGGCCGGGCGCGGTGGCGCACGCCTGTAATCCTAGCACTTTGAGAGGCCAAGGCGGGAGGATCCTTTGAGCCCAGGAGTTCCAGACTAGCCTGGGCAACATGGTGAAACCTCTTCTCTACCAAAAGTACAAAAATTAGCCGGGTGTGGTGGTGTGAGCCTGTGGCCCCAGCTATTTGGGAGGCTGGGGTGGGAGGATCGCTTGAGCCCAGGAGGTCGAGGCTGCAGTGAGCCGAGATCGCTCCACTGCATTCCAGCCTGGGCGACAGAGCAAGACCCTTCTCAAAAAACAAACAAACAAAATCCAGGAAGATGTGTTGAGTGAGGAGGGAATGGCAGATTTGGTATTTATTTAGAAAATAAGTGAATGTGTCTCAGAGCGCTGCAGAGGGATTGGCGGTTTGCATTGTCATCTGTCATATGGATTCCGCAGTTGCACCAGATTGGGTGTCAGGAGAGCTGGGAGTTTGCCAGTTCGCCTTTCTATGCCTTAAAATTGGACACTTCTGACTGGGACAGCACCAATTCTAGGATTATTACAGGTTGTCACCAAGAGATGGTAACTGGCAACTCCTGTGGACATTAGAATTGCTTTTTTAAAAATGTAGGCAAGTGTATTTAGAGGTGAACAATCGTGATTTTTGTCTTTTTGTGGGGTATTTTTGGTGGAATGAGAGGAAGGGAAGTGCTCCAATGTGGGGTAATTCATTATCTTTACTATTACTTCTGGGTTTACCATGCTGTGATAACTTCTCCTGGGTTTAAGTTACATGACTGATTCCTCAGAGACATTTAAAATATATTTGATTTCTGTATATACCATTCATTATTTATTGTATTAAAAGCACAGAGGAAATTAAAAAATCTTTAATATTCATTTAGAGGGGTATTTGAAGCTGGGAATTCCATTGAGTGGGGCTTACCAGACCCTTCCAGACATTGTTTACTCAGCATTGCGGTAACATTGGATTCCTTGTATTAACGTTTAAATAGCACTTTGTTTGTGCCACTTACATTACTTCATTTAATACTCAAAATAACCCTATGAGGTAGGTATCTTTGGCCACATTTTATAGACGAGGAAAGGAACACAGAGGTGATAATTTGTCGAAGGATACACTGCTAGTAAATGGCAGTTAGGATTTCTGCCGGTGTTTTAGTACTGAAATTTAATGAACAACAGTTACAGTTCCTGGTCCTCACAGAGCTTATTGTCTGGTGGTGGTGAGGGGGAATACGGATAACTGAACCATTATATTATCATGGGTCTGTGATGGGTGGGGTTGGAATTGCTATAGTACAGTTTACTGTAGGCGGTGGTGGACAAAGTGGTGGTCAACAAAGGCTTCCTGGACAAAGTGAATTCTAAGCTGCTAAATAAAAGTGAGTTGAATTGGCTAGGGGGTTGGCGGGTGCGGGGAAGAAGCATCAACAGCATGTGTAGAAGTTCAGAGACAGGGAGTGACCAGATCAGGAAGCCTCAAGTAGTTAAGGATAGCTAGAGCATAGGATGTAGAGTTAGAGTAGAATGATGATGATGGGTAGAGGTCAGATCTTAAAGGTCCTTGTCAGCCATATTAGAAAGTCTAGATTTTTTTTTTTTTTTTTTTTTTTTTTTTTTTTTTTTTTTTTTTTAGTGAAGGCAGTGGGGAGGTATGGAATTATTTTAAGCCAGGGCATATTATAATCACATTTACCTTTTAATAAAATAATAGCATACATTTGTTGAATGCTTGCTATGTACCAGGCCCTATTTGAATTCCTTTATGTGTATAAACTTTGGTATACTTTTTTAAATCTTCACAATCACTTTGTGAGAGAGGTCCTGCTATTATTTTTATTTTATATAATAGAAAATGAGGCAAAGAGAGATTAAGTACCTCACCCAGTTTCATGCAGCCAGTAAGTGGCAGAGCTGGAATTCAAACCAGCTACAGGATGGAAACTGAAGGGGAGGGCAGCAAGACTGGAAGCAGAGAGAGAGAGCAAGAGTGAGAGAGAGCGAGCGAGCGTAGTCAGGAGATGGTGGTGTATTCCAGGAGAGAGTTGATGATACCCTGAGTTGGGGAAGTGGCAGTGGGGATGGAGGATGTTGAGGGATTTTCAGAAATATTTAGGAGTTAAATTGGCAGGACTAGGTGATTGATTGGATGTGGGTGATGAGGGAGAAGAAGTAGTTTCTTGCTTGAGCAAGGGGGACCTTTCACTGAAATAGAAAAGTACAAGAGGAATAGATTTGAGGGTTGGGAGACGATGAATATAATTAATTTATTTTTGTTCGTGTTGAACTTTTAGTGTCTTTAGTATACGGTACTGGAGAGAAACAAGGTTTAAAGATCTAAATTTTGGGAGTCCTCACTGTATAGTGAGAGTTGTAGCTTTGAGATCTTTCAGTAAGCATATATTAAACAGCAAAAGGTCAGTGGTTATATTAATACTTACATGAAAACCAACATCTAAAGGGGGACAAATAGAGCAAGGAAGACAGATATTTAGGATATTTAGAGGAGACCAAGTAGAAGAAGCCAGAGAGGTAGAAAGAACATGAGGGGTGTGTCAGAATCACAGATTGACAATTGGAGTGTGACCTTCCAAGAGTTCAGATAAGACAGTGACATGTTCTTTGGCTTTAGTAGCAAGGTTATTAGTGACCTATTGACTGGTTTCAGTGGGGTGATGGTGGCAATGAGTGAGGAATTGTTATAGGTGAGGTGAGGTTGTTTAGACAGTGAGTGTAAATACATCTCTCAAAGAGTTAGGCTTTGAAGGAGTGGAGAGAGGACGGGCATTTAGGGAGTTAGGGGTTGAAGGAGTTTTATTTTTCTTTAATACACAACTACATGGGGGTTGAGAGAGGCCTGCAGAAGAGGATGCACTATACAGTACTGGTACATAATTAAATGGTAAACATTTAATGGTAATTATTTATTTAAATATTATGTACCTATTTTCTTTGTTTCTGTTTGATTTTTATAGGATGAAGTTGTGATATGTCCATACGATTCCAATCATCACATGCCTAAATCATCTTTGGCAAAGCACATGGCATCTTGTAGATTGAGGAAAATGGGCTACACCAAAGAAGAAGAGGTACCATATATTTACTATATTATATATATATATATGTCATGCATTTTACGCATTAATTCACAATTTTTGGAAGTTACAACGTGAGGTTCACTGACAAAATAATAGCCCTTACTTGAAGGGTAGGATGGTACTTGCCTAATTGCACAAATTATTGTGAGAAATAATTAAGTGATACTCATCTATTGCTTAGGTCAAGTCTTAAAATAGTCAATTATCTGATACTTAAGAACACTAAGATTCTTTTTTTTCAGGATGAAATGTATAATCCTGAGTTTTTCTATGAAAATGTGAAGATACCTTCGATTACTTTGAGTAAGTATTAAGTTATTATAATTTAAAAATATCTTAGTGTAGATATTGATTTTTCATTTCTGCATTATCAAAAGAATGGATTGTATAAGCATGCTTATAACAAGGACATTTAGTACCTTAAGAGAATGTAGAATTAATTAATGTACAAGGCAACTAATTCACATAATCTGAAGTTTAGAGACCAGGCTTGTATTAATAGGCAGTGAAAACCTTACAAAGCTTTGTATAGTAGAGCAGACACCTTCTTTCTCAGTTACAACAAAAATTTGAGAATGTGACACAGATTGAAGGATGAGACTGAAGATGGACATGTGTTCCAGGGATTCACAGCGTATGTAGAGGTTAAAGTCTTGGGCTCTGGAAAAAGAATGTCCTGATTCAACTCCTGTTTTTATCATGAAAGATGTGACTTTCAGCGAGGTAATTAACCTGTTTGTTGCCTAAATTTCTTTATGAAATGGAGATGGTTGTAATAGCACTTTGCGAAGATTAAGTGATATATATATATAATATTCTTAGAATAGTGTCAGGCACTTAGCTGGAGTCAGCTAGAGGGTCACAGAGTTGTGACCATTACAGCACAGGCTTCAAGAATGTTAGCTATTATTGGTCAGTAAAATTTGTCGCTGCTACTGCTGCGTGCCTAATTATAGGCATGAACTGCTTGAAGTCTGATTACTTACTGGGCTGTAGATAAATCTGAAAGGATTCTGTGTTCAGATTTCATAGACAGGGATGTGGATGTTTCTTAAGATTCTGGAAGGTTTGTCCACGTGCCCAAAGGGCTTGGATCAGAAACCAGTTAATAATTTAATTATGGTCACTGATGATTCATATTGTATTTATGGATTTTTTTTTTTTGACAGGTAAAGACTCACAATTCCAGATAATTAAACAAGCTAGAACTGCAGTTGGGAAAGACAGTGATTGTTATAATCAAAGTAAGTGGCATTACAGTTTAAGTGAATTAAAGAATGAAATTATTTTTTTCTCATAAGCATGTTACTAATTTTCTTCAAGAAAAACCTGTGAAAACTGTTACATGGGAAAGGTAAAGTTTTACATTTAACATTGGGCTAATTTGCTTCGTTTCAACTTCATTTGTTAGATATTTCCTGTTGAGATACACCAGAGTCTCACTAAGACACTATCTTAGCTAGGGGTTCATCCTTTGGAATTACCTGGCGATTTAGAGGTGAGATTGTCTTGTGGCTAATTAAAAAAATTATCATTTAGTAAATACAGATGGTCCCAACTTAATGATGATTTAATTTAGGATTTTTTCAATTTTATGGTGTTGTGCAAACAATACACAATCACAAGGTTTTTTAGACTTTAAGTACTAGTGATTCTTTTATCAGACGCTGGGCTGCATTTTCAACTTAACGGTATTTTCAGTTTATGATGGGTTTATCGGGATGTAACCCCATGTAAGTCAAGGAACATCTATAAATCCCACTGAGTGAGGCTCTTTTACTCTGAGATTTCCTCTCTTCAGAGTGTTGAAATGCAGTGTAAAGAAAAGGCTTAGGCTAAAAGAGATTAGTCTCCACAGCTACCCTCAGATTGCTACCCAGTAAGTGAGTTGGTTTGAGATGATGAATGCTTGGGATCCCCTTCTCAGAAAAAAAGTACAAACACAAAAGTTTTACATATAATTTCAGAGGATTCATATTAATAGATCCTTTCACGCCCAGCTTTAGAGCTGGGTTAAAGAGTTTCTCCCTGGGAACCTCAGCAGAGAGTAGGTTAGACGTTTTAAGCATAAGCTTTTAGGAAATTGAAAGAAAACTTAATCCATCAAAAACATAGACATAGGCCAGACACGGTGGCTCATGCCTGTCATCCCAGCACTTTGGGAGGCCGAGGCGGGTGGATCATCTGAGGTCAGAAGTTCAAGACCACCCTGGCCAACATGGCGAAACCCTGTCTTTACTAAAAAATACAAAAATTAGCCGGGCATGGTGGCAAGCACCTGTAATCCCAGCTACTCAGGAGACCGAGGCAGGAAGAATTGCTTGAACCCAGGAGGCAGAGGTTTCATTGAGCCAAGATTGCGCCAGTGCACTCCAGCCTGGGCAACAGAGCGAGACTCCATCTCAAAAAAAAAAAGACACATAGACAAACGAGTTAATAAAAGTTTAAATTTCTAATGAATGTAGATATGACATCTAGTCAAAACCTGAACAGCTTCTCTTGTAAGGATTTCTGCATTGTCTTCTTTGAACCTTCTGTAGGTAGCTTTCTCTGGACAACTTACCTTTTTTTCCTCATTCTTTATTCTAGCTGAATTATATTTACCAGGCTGTAGTCATGGTTGGTTTTCTCCCTCATTGAAATTGAGGATCTTTACCAAATACTGTTCTAAGCCAGTATCTGGACTTGATTTCTCAGAGTTGCGCTGTGGCTTCAGAAGAAAGACCATCTTCTCCTTAGTTGACTATATTACATGGGTTCTCTACAACAGCCAGAAGCACATTTCTTGTATTTTTTGTTTTGAGGTTCCTACTTTTGTCCCTGTCAGGGAAATTCCAGGTTTTTTCCTTTGAGGGAGACAGTTGACTCTCATTTTATTTATTCGGGGAGATTGCTGAGCTATGACTAGTCAAGCCTTTTTTGGCCTCTGCTATTGGTTCTACTCATATCCCCTGGTAGTGTACCCATAAAAAAGTTGAGGTTTTTGGTTTTTGAAAGGGTTAATAATACTTAAAGGACTTTATTTGAGTCTTAAGTGGTTAGATTTGCTGAATTTTAGAGTTGAAAGAGAACTTGGAGATCATCTAATCCAGTGTCTGCATTTTACAGATAAGAAAAACTCTGTCTGATAGAGACATGATAAAGTTCTAGTGTGTTTGTTCTAAAGGTCCTCCGTATTTTTATTTTTTAAAAGGTTATTTTTTAAAGCTCTTTTATGAATTACATTTCTCTTTCACAACAAACTTGTGATAAGTTGAACGATATTTTCCCCTCCATAATAGGTGAAGAAACAGGCACACAAAAGTGAAGTAACTCACCTCTACTAGATAATAGCAAAGTAGATCCAGAACTAAGTTCTGAATTTTGACACAAACTCTGAACTGAGTTGTTTGATTTTCTGTTAGAAACCCTACATTTAGTAAAATTTGTGGACTAGGATTCTAGATATTGCTCAAATTTATTTATGATGTCTTTCATGATTAAGTGGAAGAATATCACAAACTTCATATCTCTGCATACTAATTGTGACTATCAGTGCTGTTCATTGTTTATTCTGCTTTGTGTAAACCTGTTTTAAAGAAATAAAAGTAGCTGCTTGGCCATGTATTAATGATGATAACTGAGTTTTTGTTTCCTTATCTGTAATACAAAACTCTCATAGAGTTGTTGAGAGGAACAGAGATAATGGATGCTAAACAAGCCCTAGCTCCAAAAATTGGCAGCTTCTATGGTCTAAGTGAAAATTAATGTACAGAAAGTAATATTAAGATAATGAAATGGATGAGTTTTATATATATGAGTCATTTAGAAAATGTTCTGCTTTTTAATTTTTATAATGGTAATAAGGGAGATTTGGACATTGAGCTTAGTTCTTTTCAAAAGCAAAGAATTACTTTGAATGAATAGTTAAGAGGAACTATTATATTATTTTGATAGTTAAGAGGAACTTTAATTTTGAATTCTTACACTATCTTAAATTAAGATTTAATTGTTAACCGTAACTTTTTTTTTTTTTTGAGGTGGAATCTTGCTGTCTCGCCCAGGCTGGAGTTTAGTGGCGCAATCTCGACTCACTGCAAGCTCTGCCACCTGGGTTCACGCCATTCTTCTGCCTCAGGTCCCGAGTAGCTGGGACTACAGGCACCTGCTACCACGCCTGGCTAATTTTCTTGTATTTTTTTAGTAGAGACAGGGTTTCACTGTGTTAGCCACGATGGTCTCGATCTCCTGATCTTGTGATCTGCCCACCTTGGCCTCCCAAAGTGCTGGGATTACAGGCGGGAGCCACCGCGCCCAGCCAACGGTAACTTTATATGATCTTCAACCTTCGTTAAAAATTTTTTTTGGCCACGTGTGGTGGCTCCCGCTTGTAATCCCAGCACTTTGGGAGGCCCAGGTGGGCAGATCACCTGAGGCCAGGAGTTCAAGACCAGCCTGGCCTACATGGTGAAACCCTGTCTCTACTAAAAATACAAAAATTAGCCAGGCGCTATGGTGCGTGCCTGTAATCCCAGCTACTCGGGAGGCTGAGGCAGGAGAATCACTTGAACCTGGGAGATGGAGGTTGCAGTGAGCCAAGATGGCGCCACTGCACTCCAGTCTGGGCGACAGAGTGAGACTCTGTCTCAAAAAAAGAAAAAAAAAATTTTTCTTTATATCCTCTGTAGAGTTATGCGATTTCTCAACAGATTATTTTTGTGGCTCACTTATATCTTAGACATTTTAAGATCTTTTCCCTCAGGACAGGACTTTCTTTAAATATCTTATTGATGTATTTACTTTTACGGGAGAATGACTAACATGAAAAATTTTACATTTCTCCATCTAATTCGTATTTTGTTTGTTACACACTACAATGTAAGTTTTTTGACAAGGTTTTATATGTATGTTTTCATTTCATCTGTCATGTCAGGCCTAAACTCAGTGTACAGAATTCTCAATCTTAAACTTTATGAAAGCTCATACAGCTATTCAATCTATATACTTATTTTCAGATATACTTACTTCGGTTAATTTTTTAACCAAGATATTTCAATCATAAACAATCATTTTATGTTTAGTGGTTTATCTTTTTCTTTCAATATTAAATATTCAGGTTGTATACTTCAGTATCGTGAAGTGTGTTTGAGTCATGGCCATGATATGAAGATCAGTGTAGTATCAAAGAAACTTAAAAAGACAGGATAGGATGGGCTTTAGATCCAGTCTGTTCCTATCACTTGTGAGACTTTGGGCAAGTCATGTTACTTCTATGACACTTAATTTCTTTATCTGTAACGTTAAGGAATTGACTCTGAATGAATTCTCCCTAAAATTCTGAATTTGTATCTTTGTGACAACACCTACTAGTACTATTTAATGTTGAATGTTATATGTTTAAGATCCCCTTTGATGACAAAAGTAACAAGAATGAGAATTGGCATTATTAAAACAATAGATTAGAGTTTCAATTTGGGGTGACGAAAAAGTTCTAGAGATGGATAGAGGTTGCACAACAATGTGAATGCACTTCATGTCTCTGAACAGTACACTGAAAAAATGGTTAGAATGTTAAATTTTATGTTATATATATTTTGCCACAAAAAACCTACAAAAACAGGCAGCCAAAGGGTCTTAGAGTTATTATAATTACAGCACATTCATATGTACCTTTAAATCATTTAGAAACATGCATTTTGAAAATTTACATTTTATGTAAATATAAGTTTATTTAAGTATGTTTATCCTTTTTGTTGTCAGAAATATCTATGTTCCGAATGAATTGAATGCAGTTTGTTGCTTAACCTTTCCTGTACTTTTTCTTTTTCAGTAATTGGGGTGAGTATAAAGAGGAATTAGGAACCTGAATGTACTCCTTATTTAAAGATATGCAGTATCCTTTTTGCAAATGATATCCTTTTAAAAGTATCACTCAAATTTCTAAACTTTATCTTAATACCTGTCACATATTATAGTCTTGAATTGGAATTTTGTTGAATTAAAAGGAATTTAAGTATCAGTCTTCATCATAAAGAAATTTAAGATGAATAAATTGAAGAAAATGCTAAAATAATTTAAGAAGGAAATTATATTTCTTTGTTTAAAAATAACAGGCAAAGGTTTATATGGAGCTTGTTTGTAATACGTCATTATTTTCTAATCTGTGTTTTTCTCCCAAATTTTTATAGCCTATATTCAAAGGAATTAGGCTTATCAAAGCTGTTTTTATAATTTTGTATT
Source organism: Gorilla gorilla gorilla (assembly GCF_029281585.2). Lineage (NCBI taxonomy): Eukaryota > Metazoa > Chordata > Mammalia > Primates > Hominidae > Gorilla > Gorilla gorilla. The sequence goes on from NC_073229.2 coordinate 25,225,346, forward strand.
ATGAAATGCCTACTATAATTAGAATAAAATTGATTGACTTGAAAGGGAACCCTTTTTTCCCCATTAATTCAAAACCCTTTGATGAGTAAAAATGGCCATATATTGTTATATATAGCCGTGTTAAACCATGGCCTCAGATTCACTGCAGCTCTCCTCTTAATATGTAGACAAGTAGTACCTCTTTTTTGTTGTAATGCTTAGTTCATAGTATGCTCTTATTTGAATTCTTTTTGCCTCTACCTAGGAACTTAATGAGGTTAGACTTTATCAAATATAAGTATCTGGAAAGAGCTACTGATTTTATGTTGTTCTATGAACCAGTTACTACTTTAGAATAAGTTAGCAAACAATAAAAGGATTCCTTTAGTAGCTCATGTTCTTTGTTTGCATTAGTGAGTAATGAAGTCTAGAAAGAATTGTTTTAAATTGCTTTTTTTACAGTTCCAATCATTTTTTTATTTGAGAAAATTTGAATCTCAAAACAAAAATTTTCTTCAATGTTTAATACATCATATCAAGGTATTGTATTTACTTTTTTTCACTAATGAGCAGATTTTAGAAAATTCTGTAACTACCGGGGGGCACTGCTATTAACTTTTTTCAATTAATTTGGTTAAGCCACTATGCTTCCTCCTCAGGAAATTAAAATGAGTTTAATTTAATCTGTGCTTTCCTGGCGTGAGGAGGTGTGGGATTTCTGCTACTTAATTATTTTGTGGCCCCTAGCTCTAAGTCCTTGCACAAGTGGAATATATTTTGAATATTGACCATCTAGCTTGATGTCTCATACAAAAAGATATTTTTTACACAGTTTTTAATATTTCCATAGTTTATTTTCAAAGGGACTGTAATGCATATTACTTATTAAAAGCATTTTTTCCCCCAGCTTTGATGGGGAAAAGCATATCAACAGATACCTACTTTTGTAGATGGCTATAAAAATTGTTACCCAAAAGGCTTAGAGCAAATTGTCTCTTATGATTATTCCTGCCTGCCTCCATGGGATCTGTCTTTATATTGTTGGAGAGAATAGCAAGCATCCATAATACATTTTTTTTTTGTGGATATAACATTCAGGATAGAATTGTTGTTTGTCATTTATTGCTTAGATTGATATTTTGTATACTTAGGGATTATGAAAAGAGTTTGTGTTAATATTGCATTATTAAAGCACATGTTTAAAGATAATTATTAGATTTTAAGTTCACAATGCTTCATGTATTGTTTATTCTTGTGATTTTATTTTTACTTTAGGGATTTATTCTTCATTGCCTGTTGAAGTTCCTCTGAATCACAAACGGTTTGTTTGTGATCTAACTCAAGCTGATCGTCTTGCCCTCTATGATTTCGTAGTTGAGGAGACAAAGAAAAAGCGCTCTGATTCTCAAATTATTGAAAATGACAGCGATCTCTTTGTAGACTTGGCTGCCAAAATCAATCAAGGTTTGAGATGCACATCATAGCTTTACATTTCTTCATTATCATTTTATTCTATGAGTGTTATTAAGATGATTTAATTCTTGGGCCACTTTGAGTTAGAGTAAAATGGTTTTGTATCATTTAATATTGACATGAAGTTGGCCCTCTGTGTCTGTGGGTTCCATATCCATCAATTTGACCAACGGTGGATTGAAAATATTTGGAAAAAATAAAAGTGTGTGGTTGCCTCTGTACTATACATGTAGAGACTTTTTATTCTTGTCATAATTCCATAAACAATACATTAACAACTATTCATGCAGCATTTACATTGTATCAGGTTTTTGGTGTTTTTTTTGTTTGTTTTTTTTTGAGACTGAGTCTTACTCTGTCACCCGGGCTGGAATGCAGTAGCGCAATCTCAGTTCGTTGCAATCTCCGCCTCCCAAGCTCAAGCAATTCTCGTGCCTCAGCCTCCTGAGTAGCTGGGATTACAGACATGCGCCACCACGCCTGGCTACTTTTTGTATTTTTAGTAGAGATGGGGTTTTGCTACGCTGGCCAGGCTGGTCCCAAACTCCTGGCCTCAAGTGATCCTCCTGTCTTGGCCTCCCAAAGTGCTGGGATTACAGCGTGAGCCACTGTACCCGGCCTGTATTAGGTATTGAAAGTAATTTAGAGATGACTTCAAGTGTACAGGAGGGTGTGTGTAGGTTATATGCAAATACTACACCATTTTATATCAGAGACTTGAGCGTCCATGGATTTTGATATCCTTGGGGGTTCCTGAACAAATTCTCCATGGATACTGAGGGATATTTACTCAGTACCTGAGGTTTTACTCTGACTTTTACATTAAATTTACCTTCTTTCTGTAAGAATATTACAACTGTGCTGTTACTTTAATCTATGTACCTAAGCACTCTTATGTTCAACTAATGGCTGGAGAGAAGGAATGATATAAAACTTAGCCCGTGTATATAAATAATATACAATTTTTAGAATGTTTTTATGTGCTACTTTGAAACAAGTTAAAATATAGGATTGTGATGTATTTATTTGATAATTCATAGAATTTAAAAGCTTTGAAGGATATAATACTTTTATTTTATTCTTTCATTAGATAATAGTCGAAAAAGTCCAAAATCCTACCTTGAAATCCTGGCAGAAGTACGAGATTATAAAAGAAGACGCCAGTCCTATAGAGCCAAGAATGTTCACATAACCAAGAAATCATATACTGAGGTAAGTTTTACATAATCTTTGTTGATAACAAGAATTTCCCTTAGGTAATTTTCTAAATGTGTTCTATGAATTTCCACAATTCTTTGGAAATTTTCTGAAAGTGTCTTCAGGGTGGCCACACCTGATTTGTATCTGTTCCATCACTTCTAGATCCACCCTTTAGCAAGCAAAGGCTTTCATAGTACAAGAACCTTATATAAAACAATTGTACAATCTTAAAAGATATCTCCTTGTGAGAAAGTAGTAGTGTATCATGGTAAGAGCATGAGTTTGGGCTTTAGGTAGACCATACCTTGACTTTTGATTCTGCTGTTTCTCATTGGCTCTTTGACTTGAGCAAGTTATTTGAGCTTTTTAGATTGAATGTTTTCTTTTCATGATAATAATAATATAATCTTTGCAGGGTTGTTATGAGAATTGACTGACAGAATGCATGCAAACACAAATTTCTTCATGAATATTAGCTATTGTCTTTTTTGGCAGAAAGCATGTTTTTATGTACTCTAGTAAATATTTGGACTTAAGAAATGTATTGATATACATTATTTATGTATTAGTCTCTTGGTGTATGTCTAGACTTATTTTCAGATGCCATTTAATGGCTCGTTGGAGTTGATGAATTTTTTTGGTATATGAATTACCTTGCCCAGACTCTACAAATAATTTCCTCATTGATTCCCTAATTGTTCCCATATTATTTCTTACTTCTCTCTGATTTAAAAGACCTTCCATAATCTGGCCTCCTTTTCCCAAGCATTTCTTTTGCTTTAGTCAAGCATGTCTCTTAAACTATATCTGATTGCATATAATTATTCTTACCTCTATGCCCTATTACCTGTTACTTTCTTACCTGAAATGCTCTGTTTTTGCCATTTTAAATCTTGTTGAGTTTAAGGGCCACCATTTCCATGAGGTGCTAGTTGACTAATCTATCACTAGTTTATTGTACTAATACTCTGTACCACACAGGTTAGCTCTAAATTTTATGCTGTTCTTTTTACAGGTAAAATCTGTGTTTTAGACTTACCTTAGCAAGTAGAGACCTGGGTCCCTGTCGTACTACCTTGGTGATTCTCATAGTCCCTAAGATACTTGGCTCATCAGTTATTTCTTCTCTCGTCTCATAACCCTTGTAATCAAGCTTAAATGTTGCTGCTAGCATTCTTTACGGTTTTATAGTTGATATTTTATTGTGGAAATATTCAAACATATACTAAAGTGGATAGCATCGTCTAAGGAACCCTTATGTACCCATCACCCAGCTTCAAAAATTGAAATAAAAGATTGGCAAGGGCTTCATAGAGAAGCATTTGAGGGAAAGGGAGAAGCAAGGAGGAATCAAGGAATGCCTGCTTATTGACTCTTGCCTATGCGGTGGAGCCTGAGCTAGGTGGGTTCTGTGCAAATAGCAGGCTTCAAGGCGCTTACGTAGAGCTGCTGACAGGGAGGCTTGTAGGCCTGCCAGGGAAGTTCGAGGGCTGGAACTTGAGATAGGTGTGTGTGACTCATGTCACTCCGCTAGGTTGGACCTTGGCATATCTTAGGTTTTCCATGGGAGAATATAGTGGAGGAGAAGTGGTGGATAAGGATTTTCCAGGTGGAAGAACTAGCATTCTGAAAAGCAGATAAAAGTATAGGAGTTTTTCAGAGACTCATTAGTAACCCAGGGTGGCTAGAGCTTAGGGCTTCTCCGTTGAGAGATGAGGCTAGGTTCTATCTTATGTAGGAAAATCCTGGAGGGCTCTGAAGGCTTCATTAAGGAGTTTGGATATTGTTCGATTTTACTTTGAGAGCCATTGAAAGTTTCTTTAAGGTGGGGAGAAATGCAGTCAGGCCTGAATGATAGTGTTTCTGAGATTGCCCCGTGTCCCCTATACCTTTTTTCTGAAAACATTTTCTATTTAATCATGAGGGAAGTGTAAGCTCCTATTTTAGTTTTGTCTTTGCCTCTGCAGTGACTAACCCTGTGCTTGGTGGCATGGGTAAATAGGAAAGGAAAAACTTTCAAATGGTTTTTACCTATTTGAAAGTTTCTTTATAGGGTCATTCAGAAAGTATCTGTGAAGTGACTGTATGTTTCATATTTTGTCTTATTAAGTCGTATGATTAAGTCAAGATGACTTAATTATAAGGTTTTTAAAAAATCATTTGTAAATAAGCTCTAATAGAGAGATAAATTGCAAAACTAAAAATAGTACCAAGAACTCCCATATTGCCTTTACCCAGATCACCCATTGTTAGCATTTTCCCACATAGCTTCTCATTGGCACTCTCTCTCTCTCTCTCTGCACATTTTTCACTCTCTCGATCTCGATCTGTACATATTTTTTTCCCCCGAATTCTTTAAGGGTTAAATTACATACCTCATAACCCTTTATCCCCAGTATGTATTTCCTAAGAACAGAGATATTTTCTCACATAAAGGTAGTACAGTTATAGCAACTTCAAATTTAATATTGCTGTAAAACTTTTACCTACTATTCATATTCCAGTTTGACCATTGCCTTTTCTGTGTTCTCTAAACTGCACAAGTCCCACAGTCCATTATGTCATAGCGCTTAGTAAATATTTGATTGTTAGCACTGATTTTTCTAGCGTTACAGTCTTAATTTTTTGAGCAGTTTTCTTACCTGAAGTTCGGTGCTTACCTCTCCCAAGGTGATTCGAGATGTGATAAATGTGCACATGGAAGAACTCAGCAATCATTGGCAAGAAGAGCAAGAGAAGGCAGAGGATGATGCCGAAAAGTACGTCATTATCTTTATTGGTGAAAATACTCTTTCTTTGATAACAGATAACAATTAACTTATAATTGTTAAATTTTAGCATTTCCAAAACCCTTGAAAGCACACAGTAAACTCATGAAAATGCTTTTTGTTTTTCGTTGTCAGTGCCCAGGGTTATTGTACCAGAGTTGTTCTGACATTACCCTTTGACAGTTTTCAGGGGATAGCCATATTAGTGAAATATTTAAATAGGAAAACATACTAACATTTATGCCTAGTATTCCATTATGGGAACACCAAGCATGTGGGAGTTATTTATGTCCTACTGCTCAAGGTCATCGCCAAGGTCTCATTGCAAAAATTTAAAAAATTGCAACCTCAGGCATAAATGGGTTAAGAGCTGTGTTTATTTGTCCTTTTATATGGGTTATAGGATTGTGCATATTTAGACCATATCTACCATTGGTTTGATATAGAATATTACACTTTAGACTGGTGTGTCTATGTATGTATACTGGAGACCAGTGGTAACACAAACTGATTAACATTCTTTTCTATGTTTTAGGAATGAAGAAAGGCGATCAGCTTCAGTAGATTCACGGCAGTCTGGTGGAAGCTATTTGGATGCTGAGTGTTCACGACATAGAAGGGATAGGAGTAGAAGCCCACATAAAAGAAAAAGAAATAAAGATAAGGATAAAAACTGTGAGTCGAGAAGAAGGAAAGAGAGGTGGGTCTAACCCTGCATCATCCAACGTTGAATTCTGTACTTTTTAAAAATAGAACAGGCTCTTCTGTTGTAGACCATGCTGAGAAAATAGATTTTAAGAATAAGCTAAAGTAAGGAGAGTAAACAATTGATGATGATTCTTAACATTCATTATAGTTCAGTTCAAATAACCACCACTCTAGTGACATAGATCTCTATATGTGTGATTGGATGTTTTTTTCCCTTTTTTATCTCTTACTTGCTTGCTTCCTAAACAGGACATATGAAAGTATTGTCTAGGCAGGACATTAACTGTTAAACATGGTTTTCCTAGATCCCTTTCTTCTGCTCATTCCTTCCTTCCTCTTTCTCTTATTCTTTCTTTCTTTTTCCTGCTAATTCCTCAAATAAGGGGATGTAGGGTCAGAGAGAACATCTAAATTTTGACAGTCAATTTTGCCTTTGTTAGTAAAATTTTGATAGCTTGAGAGATGTGAATTAATACCGAATTAGTAAATGTAAATCATTTGAGGTCTATTTCTGTAGTCCAGCTGCTTACAAGGCATGTACCTGGATCTCAAGTTCATCAGGTCTAGAACTAAACTTACCTTTTTCTCAATCTGCTCCTCTTTCCCCAGCATTACTGTCCTGGTTAAAGAGATGACTCTCATCTATTAACCTAAGCCAGAAATCAAGGAGTCATTTTAGATACTTCTTTCCACTCCTTATCATCTGGTCAGTTCCTAATGAAATGATGGTCATTTTCCTAATTTTTCTACTTGTCTCTAAATTTACTGCATATGATTCCATTCCCTTGTATACTGCTAGAGTGAATAGTCACCTCATAGAACTCTTCCGTGGCGGTCTGGCATGGTGGCTCATGCCTATAATCCCTACACTGTGGGAGGGTGAGGCAGGTGATCACTTGAGCTCAGGAGCTCAAGGCCAGCCCGGGCAACCTGGCAAAACCTCGTCTCTACAAAGAATACAAAGATTAGCCGGGTGTGGTGGTGCGTACCTGTGGTCCTAGCCACTTGTGGGGCTGAAGCAGGAAGATTGCTTGAGCCTGAGAGGTTGAGGCTGCAGTGAGCCGTGTTCTCACTCCTGCACTCCAGCCTGGGCAACAAAGTGAGACCCTGTCTCAAAAAAAGTGAGAACTCTTCAGTGGCAAAATTCACATTCTTTTGAATGGCTCTCAAGACGTCTGGGGTCCTGGCTCCTACCTACTTCTTGTATTTTGCTACTACTCCATGAAATGCATAACTTGTGCTCTAGCCAGCCTGAGTTACTTAGAGTTCCTCATCCACACTGTGCCACATCTATGCCTTTCCACTTTTGTGTTCTGCTGCCTACCTCTTTTTAAAAGCCTACTTGGTAAACTCCTCCTCATCCTTTAAGACCCATCTCAGCCATTTCCTGAAGCCTTTTTCTCACTTGTTCAAGCAGAGCTGATCATCTTTTCCATTTTGTTGCCACCCTACCTAGCTTATAGTTGTTCTTGAGCTTAATAGTTATTATTATCGCTGCTAGACTGTGAGCTCCATGAAGGCAAGGTCTGTATCTTACTTAGTTTTATACACAAAGTACTTTCAAATATTAGGCTCTCAAATAATATCCTGTCTCTCCAGGGCCACTGGTAATCAGGAATTAAAGCTTATTGTGTTGGTTTGGTAATTTTGTTCATCTTACTATCATTCAGTTAATTAGGTTTAAAGCCACCTATGACTTAGTCCTTTTCTTATACAAATGAAATATTTGCTTAGTAATCCTTTTTGATTCATATGCTGTTTTATAATAACTATAGTGCTTCTTCTACTTAAGTAATTTTTGACATCTCTAATCAATCCCTGTTGACTTAAATACATTAGAAGTCCTCAAAATCTAAACATTAAATAGTTTTTATTTAAAGAAGATAAACTGGATATAAGTAAGAAATACTTCTCAACAGGCTAATCTTTGATATCCAACCCTGGGGTGGACTGAATTATAGGGACTTGGTTTATCTGACGTAAACCAGAATAAGTAAAACATTCATTTCGAATTAAAGTGTTTTTTTTTTCCCAAGAGTATGTATAAAAAATGCATTATTAAAACTAAGAGACAGGCCGGGCGTGGTGGCTCATGCCTGTAATCCCAGCACTTTGGGAGGCCAAGGCGGGTGGATCACCTGAGGTCAGGAGTTCGAGACCAGCCTGGTCAACATGGTGAAACCCTGTCTCTACTAAAAATACAAAAAATAGCCAGGTGTGGTGGTTCGCACCTGAAATCCCAGCTGCTTGGGAGGCTGAGGCAGGAATCGCTTGAATCCGGGAGGCGGAGGTTGCAGTGAGCCGAGATCGTGCCATTTGCGCTCCAGCCTGGGCAACAAGAGTGAAACTCCATCTCAAAAAAACAGAAACAAACAAATAAAAAAACTAAGAGACGAAACTGAAATAGGAATAATCAAAGTGATTTTTTTTTCAATTACGCTTTGAAATTCTGCTTTAAAATTAACTTTGAGTGTATGTAAATGATAGATAACCAGAAAATTCATTTCAAATAGAATGTTAAAGTAGCATATTACTGTTGAAAGTGGTGTATTACTGTTGAATTATTTTAAATCTCTGATATTAAAATGTCCATCATTTATAACCTTTTTTTTATACCTCTTTTATTTCAGGGATGGGGAAAGACACCATAGTCATAAAAGAAGAAAGCAAAAAATATAAATGAAGTACTTGTACCTATATTAATTATGCTTACGCCATGATAACCAATATACAGATATATTAATTGGAATTCCTTTGCATAGGAGAATGTTTTTATGATCTGTTTAGTGCTTATTATTTTCCAGTAAATATGCTTCAAACCATGAGTACACTATTAGGCCCTACAACTTTGTTTTCCTTATATTTTATTAGATGATTTGCTTCCTATAACTGATCTTGTTTTGTTCGTTTTGCTAATAGATGTATCTCAAAATTCTTTAATTAAGTCAATATTTATCATATGTAAATTAAACATGAATACATTCTCATCTTATAACTACATCTTATAAATAAGGCTAATAACCCTTAGAACACCACCTGCGGTTCTGTCCTCACCCCAGTGGCAACTACTGTTTACCACTACACTGGTGAATTGTAGTAGGGAAAAACAATCTAAATATTGAAGAGAAATGGCCTAATTAAAATATGATGTAGTCATAGGATAGATTATTGTATTGGAGTTAAAAGAAATAATCTAGATCCATATTAACCTGGATTGGTCTCAAAAACATAATGCTCAGTGAAAATAGCAAGTTGTAGAAAGTTATATACAAATTATATATATGTACAAAACAATACTATGCATTCTCTATGGCTATATAATATACGTAAATCTATTTTTAAAGGTTCAGAAGAATCCATACCAAAGTTCTAACAGCGAGTAGGGGGTATAGATGAGAGATTAAGGGTGCAAATCAGGATTGGGAGGGTGGTCAGAGGGAACTTTAGCTTTATCCGTAACACATTAATTTTTTTAAAAAATAAGGTCTTAATGTTTCATTTAATTTAAAATATACTGTCATGTTGTGTTTTGTAAATCAACTGAACTGAGGTACTATTTACTTAGATTTATTGCACCCTTTTTAAGTGTGTTTTTTATTGGGTTTTGACAGATTCATACCTCTGTGCAGCCACTATCACGATCAAGTTACAAATATTTTCATTGCCCCCAAAATTCTCATACCCCCTTTCCCAATCAATTCCTCTACCCCTAGCCCTAGGCAGCCACAGATTTGCTTTTGGTTACCACTGATTAGATCTATCCATTGTAGAATTCATGTAAATGGAATGCTGTAGTATGTACTCTGCCTTCTTCCTCTCTGCAGATTTTTGAGATTGATCCCTGTGTGTCAGTTGTGCATTTTTTTTGTTGCTGAGTAGTATGTTCTATCGTATGTCAGATCATTCACATGAGACTTTGGCATGAAATGTTAAGCATCCGACATCTAAATAGCAATATTTTGAATACTGGAAACTCAGGTTAAAGATTTCATTTCCAAGTAGAAATGAAATCTTATTATTTTAATAAGTAGCTGACAATGACAGAAAGATTGGATTTGGATCAGATTGGCTGTTAGGCTTCAGGTATGGGAAACAGCTCTCAGATTTATAAATTGGAAATCACCAGGTTACTTGCCAATATATAGTCATATTGCTGCCATTGTACTTAATTTCTAAATATATAAAATCCACATTTAAAAATTATAAAAGCAAGGACTTGGGAGTGACTGATGAATCATGAAATTGCTGCTTTTATAGATCAAAACTACTTGAATCATCAGGAATTTCATATTGTTTCGTATTGTGTGACAACTTATAATTTTGTTTTAAATTGTGATTTCATTGATTTTACTAACTGGAAGGAAGAAGAGTAAAATTGGCATATTTAGGTTTTTTGTAGAAGAAAGATACAAGTGAAAATTAGGAGTGGATTGGAGAAATTGGGGGAAAATAGAACGGTACGGAGAAAGGAAGAGATTGAAAATGTTACCAGAGTTCTTTAAAGCTCACATTTTATAGTATCACTGCTACAAACTATTTAGTAAAATGTGGCATCGGGTGAAAAGAGGCATTTGTTTGATCCTTGAACGAATTAATCTTACATACTTCCCTGTTTGTGTTTTGAACCTTTCACTGGATATGAGCTACTTGAGAGCAGGGTTTATACCTTCATCAGTGTGACCCCTGTGCCTGCAACCTCATAGTTGTTCATCTGTAATTTTAAATTTTGACAAAAGCATTTTCACAGCTCTGTCACATAAGATCTAGTTTTTACTTCTAGAGTGCTGCTATGAATAATTACTATAGCTGCTGTCCATCTTGCCCATCCATTAAGGTACCTTCTCACAAACATTTCTAATCTACTGGCTGGAGTGCAGTGGTGCAGTCTGTAGCTCACTGCAGCCTCAAACTCCTAGGCTCAGGCGATCCTCTTGCCCTGGCCTCCCATGTAGCTGCAACTATAGGTGTGTGCCACTACACCTGGCGAATTTTTTTAGTTTTTTAGAGATGGAGTCTTGCTATGTTGCCTAGGCTGGTCTTGAACTCCTGGGCTCAGATGATCCTCCTGTCCTCAGATGATCCTCCTGTCCTCAGCCTCCCAAAATGCTGGGAGCCACCAGGCACCAGGTGTGATCTACCACACCTGTCTAAAAAGTATGTATTTTTAAATTTTTTTGTAGAGACAGGATCTCACTATGTTCTCCAGCTGGTCTCAAGCTCCTGGCCTCGGCCTGCTAAAGTGCTGGGATTACAAGTGTGAGCCACTGTGCCTGGTCACTTTAATTGAGATATTGACAAGTCAACTGCCATGCAGAGCCCAGGGCACTGGTTATATTCAGTAAGAAGCTGAACTGAGCACTCAGAATTTTAAATTATATCAATGATCTTCAAGTATTTGCCACTTTCAAGTACAGCTAATTGGATAATCTCAAACCCTTTAGTGAAAATTCATTGTCAAATGGTAAATTTGAGATAAAATATCTTAAATGCATTGAGAATATTTTCTAATTACCTGTGTATGCTACAGTACAGACATTAATTCTATAAACATGTTCATAGGTCTTCCCCCTCGCCCCACCTGTCTTCTAAGGACATTTTCTGTTTCTTTTTAGTGAGTTCATGAATGTTTAAGGGTTCTGGTGCAAAGCTTTCTTGCATTCTGAGCGTAAAAATAATAAAACCCACTTATGTTTGCTTGAGTGTGTTTACAAGTCAATTTCCTTTTATGTAGCTTGCTTTTTCATTTGCTATAATTGATCCTGCAGGTGTGTGAATTATTAAACTAACGCTCTTTTAAACCACACTTGTTTTATTAGTGATTTTACTTCCTGCTGTGGTCACAGATTTAGGAGTTTTTGGTGTTACAGAAAGTGCTCATAGCTTTTGGATATTTGGACTGGGACCAGTGATTTCTAGAGCTCCCTTTCAGGAAAGAAAAAATAAGATTTGTCAGATGTAAGGGGCTCTGAGCTAGATTCATCTCTATTGAATAAGTCAAGTCACTTTCCCATTTTAAAAACAAGTCCGCCTAAGAAAAAAGAGGCTGCCTTAAAATAGAATATAAATTCCTAAACTAGTTTTTAGTCCTTTGTTTTAGTATTATAAAGCAGGGGCACTTGCTACATACAGCCATTGGGAGAATGGTAAATGAAGAAAGGCTGCAGGCTCCAGGGAGTCCTTCCTTAGGAGTTTCACATCTTGTGTCACCAGTTAAGGGATCTGGGTTTGAGTTACTTGAGTACTCTTTATGAGGATAATTTCCCGTAATTGTGGAGCTTTAGTAACCCATGTTCCTCCAGCTGCAAGCCATGACTCCTAGTCTAGAATGAGAAAGGTAATTAAAGGGAGCGTCAGGAATACAGAGATGAAGCAGGAGCCTGGGCTTTATTCGGTAATGCCGACACAATTAAAAAACCAATACTTTAACGTAATAAATTCTTCACATACTGACAGAATAACTGATCAAAGAGGGCAGTAAGATGAGTCAGGTACAATACAGGCTGTGTAACCCTGGGCAGACTCTTAGTCTCTCTGTGCCTTCTCCATACTGTATGCCCTCAGAAGATTGTCAGGCATAATGTGATTTGGCCCATGCAGTGTCTGACATGTCGCAGGTACTGAATGCCCACTGTTACTGTGATTTGTTACAGATGTCAGCTCATCCTTTCTACTCTGGCTCCTGTGACTGGTTTGGATTCTCAGATCGGTGTTCTGTCTCATTCTGCATGCTCTGCCCAGCAGCTGTGACCCACTCTTAGTTTTAACTATGCCGACAGCCAATTCCATGACTTCAGCCCAGACCTCTCCTCCAAGCGCCATGTCTATGCGTAAAATAGCACAGCTTCTCCTAGTGCTGTCCACATACTTCTGACTCCACACTGCAGAACTACAGTTACCACCCTTCCGTCAAACCTCTGCCTCCTCACTCTGTCTTTCTGCATTTGGTTCACGTCACCATCTTCCTTTTCGATCATGCTAAAGACCAGAGAGCTGGCGAGGTGCAGTGGCTCATGGCTGTAATCCCAGCACTTTCAGAGGCCAAGGCCGGAGGATCACTTGAGCCCAGGAGTTCAAGACCAAGTTGGGCAACATAGCAAGACACCATCTCTATGAAAAATTAGCCAGGTATGGTGGTACATGCCTGTAGTCCCAGCAGCTGGGGAGGCTGAGGCAGGAGGATCACTTGAGCCCAGAAGGTTGAGGCTGCAGTGAGCTGAGATTGCACCACTGCACTCCAGCCTGGGTGACAGAGTGAGACCCTGTCTCAAAAAAACAAAAAACAAAAACAAAAAAAGGACCTGAGAGTCATTCTCGATTTCCCCATTTCCATTACCACTGTAGATTACCTCCTAAGTATCTTGTACAGGTTGAGTATCCTTAATTTGAAAATCTGAAATCTGAAATACTCCAAAATCCAAAACTTTTTGAGTGCTGACATGCTCTTGAGCCTCGAGGAAAATTCCACACCTGACCTCATGTGATAGGTCTCAGTCAAAACTTTGTTTCATACACAATATTATTTGAAATATATGAAATTGCCTTCAGGCTATGCATATACGGTATGTATGAAACATAAGTGAATTTCATGTTAGATTTGGGTCTCATTCCCAAGATATCTCAATCTGCATATGCAAATATCCCCTAATTTGAAAAATATCCAAAATCTGAATTGGTCTCAAGCATTTCGGATACGGGAAACAACCTGTACTGAGCCCACCCTGTCTTTCCATACTACTATTTTAGTAAGAAAAAGCCAGCGGACTGTTCTGTCTTACTATACTGTCACCACAGAACACTTTCGTGACCAGATGTGCGTGGATTTTCCCCACTCGTCACTTCTCTGGGGGACACCAGCTGGGCATCCTACAATTTAACTCATTTCTGACATTGTCTACCTGGAATTATCATCAGATCCCACAAGTTAAGGGCTCAGTACCACAAGACTAATCCCCACTGCAGATACAGTCAGATGCAAGTCTGGGCCCCTGGTACTTCTGACGAACTGGCTATAAATTGGGGGTTCCCACAATCCCCTTTGCAGTTTGATCATTTGCTAGCGCAGCGCATAGAACTTGGGAGAACAAACACTTTACTTGCTATTGCCGATTTATTACAAAGAATATTTTAAAGGCTACGAATGAACAGCCAGATGAAGAAATACACAAGGCAAGGTTGAGAAGGGTCCCACTCACAGGACCCTGCGTCCCCATGGAGTTGGAGCGCACCACCCCTTCTGAATGTAGATGTGTTCAGCAACCCAAAAGGAAACTCTGAACCCAGTATTTTTAAGTTTTTATGGAAGCTTCAATAAGTGAGCATGGGCGGGGCGTGGTGGCTCACGCCTGTAATCCCAGCATTTTGGGAGGCTGAGGCGAGTGGATCACCTGAGGCCAGGAGTTCGAGACCAGCCTGGCCAACATGGTGAAAACCCATCTCTACTAAAAATACAAAAATTAGTCAGGTGTGGTGGTGGGCGCTGGTAGTCCCAGCTACTCGGGAGGCTGAAGCACGAGAATTGCTTGAATCCGGGAGGCGGAGGTTTCAGTGAACCAAGATTGCTGCTGCCCTCCAGCCTTGGCAACAGAGAGAGACTCTGTCTCAAAAAAAAAAAAAAAAAAAAGTAAGCATGATCGATGATATCATTGGCCATTGGTGATCAACTCAACCTTCAGCCCCCCTCCCCTCCTCAGAGATGGGGCGCAGGGAGGGCTGAAGGTCCTAACCCTGTCATCATGCTGCCAGTTCCCCTGGTAACTAGCCCCCATGCTGAGGCCATCCAGGAGCCCCCAGCCACCCGTCAGTTCATTAGATACAAAAAGACACCTATCACTGGAGATTGCAAGGAGTTTGGGAGCTATGGCTCAGAAAATGGGACAAAGGCCAAATATATGTTTATTATAAATCACAGTGTCTTACTACCCTGCCTAGTTCGAGTGGCAAACATCTCTTGCCTACACTACTACAACCGTCTCATTGCTTTTCCTGCCTCTTTTTGCCCTCAGGCCAGCCCCACTTACAGTTGCCTAAGTAATTGCCTGAATTCCTCCCCCGAGCTCTTCCCTCTGTCTCCATTACGGCCACATATGCTTTCGGAGTCTGAACAGTTATCACCTCCTCCAGAAAGCCTTATGGACCTACCTGGAGAGGCTAGGACCTATCCGGAGAGGCTAGACAGGGAAGGACTGACTGGGAAGATGCTATTTAAGACGAGGCCGGGCCTGTAATCACAGCTACTTGGGAGGCTGAGGCAGGAGAATCACTTGAACTAAGGAGGCGGAGGTTGCAGTGAGCCGAGATTGCACCACTGCACTCCAGCCTGGGGAACAGAGCGAGACTCCATCTCAAAAGAAAAAATATATATATATGAGGCCGGAAGGATGAGGAGCACATTCTTCAGAATACCTGCCATGCCTTTAAAAACATATACTCAAAATTGACTTTAGCCTTTGCCATTTTCCCAAAGGTGCTCACTAAGGGTTGTTTGGTTCATACACAGCTGGCTACTGCCACCTTATGGCAAAAAGTTGAACAGAAACTTCCATGCATAAAATTCTGCGAACTTATAAAAGCCTGACAATTTTCCAGTTCATCTCACCTGGTACAATGAATGAATTATTCTGCATTTGATCTAAGAATATCATCTCTTCTCATGTGCTGGAGACCGTCCCCTCTCACCTGCTCAAAGATGTTGTTCATAATATTTCCCTTTATCTTGCATCACCGACTGTCATCTCTATTGACTCATTCTCACCAGCACTCAAACCTGCTGATAGAATATCTGAAAACAAAGAAACAACAAAGACCTTCCCTTAGCCCTACCTTTCTCTAGTTACCACCCCACTTTTCTGCTCTCCTTGATGGCAAGCCTCTTCAAAAGAGTTTTCTATACTTGTCATCCTCACTTTCTGTTTTCTTATCTCTTGAGTCTATTCTCAATCAGATTTGCCCCAGCACTCCACTCAAACTCTCAGCTAAGGCCAGAAATGGTTTCCACACTGCCAAATCCAGTGGGGGAGTCTCAGTCTTCGCCTTGACCCAACCATAGGTGGCGTTGCTCTCTCCCGGTTCTCCCTCCACTTCACAGGCTGTTCCTTCTCACTATCTGTGGCTCATTCCTCCTCTTATCTCTGAGCTTTAAGCATGGTAATGCCCACAGTTCACTCTTTCCACCTCTCCTCTGTCTGCATTCTCTCCCTAAGCCCCCCACCTCCACTTTTTTTTTTTTTTTTTTTTTGAGACAGAGTCACTCTGTTGCCCAGGCTGGAGTGCAGTGGCCGATCTCAGCTCACTGCATCCTCTACCTCCCAGGTTCAAGCGATTCTCCTGCCTCAGCCTCCCGAGTAGCTGGGACTACAGGCGCCCGCCGCCACACCCAGCTAATTTTTGTAATTTTAGTAGAGATGGGGTTTCACCACGTTGGACAGGCTGGTCTCAAACTCCCGACCTCAGGTGATCCTCCCGCCTTGGCTTCCCAAAATGCTGGGATTACGGGCATGAGCCACCATGCCCCGCCTAAGCCGTTTTTGTACTGACTAATCCAAACACCACCAGCTTTTCCCCCTGAATTCCAGACTGGACACCACCACTTGGATACCCAATCTTATTGGCATCTGAAAGCAAATACATTTAACAGCAATTTTTTTATTTCTTCTCCACTTCCCATCCTAACCAGCCTTTCTCTGGTTTTTCTCATCTCAGTAAATTGCAATTTTATTCCAGTGGCTCATCTTTCACTCTTTTTCTCATATCCGCCTCTAATCCGTTGGCAAATTCTACTGATTTCAGTGTTTTCCCATTTCTTACTACCACGCTTGCCATCAGCCTAATCAAAGCCAGTATCATCCCAGACAATCGGAAAACTTTCTTCTGGGTCTGTATGCTTCCAGCTTGTCTCCCTTCTTGTCTATTTCTCTGTGTAGGAGCCAGGAGCCTGCATGGTCCTATAATAATGAAGGTAAGACCATGTCACTTCTCTGCTCAGAACCCTCCAGCGGGTCCCCATCTCACACAGAGGAAAGTCCAGATTTCTCACCAAGACCTAAAAGGCCCGCATGGCCTGTGCCCACCCCTCGCTCTAACCTCACCTCCCACCGTGGCCTCCCTCACCCATCCTGCATCCACTCCTTGCTCCCCAAGTGCATGAGGTTTGGTCCCATCTCATATTCTCACTCTTCCTCCTGTTGAAAATCTCGTTCTGCACATCCTCTGGTTCTCTATTCCAGAGTCATCTTTTCAGAGCCGCCTTTCCAGACCCTCCTATTTAAAATTGTACTTTCTCCACCCTTTCCCCTTCCATTGTTTTCCCCTGTAGCACTTTGTAGCCTAACATAGCTTATGAGATTGTAAGTTTCACAAGCGCAGGGACTTGGTTTTTCTGCTCCCTGCTGGATGCCCAGTGCCTGGCAGATGGTGGACGCGTCACAGGTATTTGTCAGATGAATGAATGAGGACCAGTGTCCAAGGCGATCCAATTTCGAAAAAAAGGAACATATTCTCTCTAACCTGTATACGTTCTGGTTGACTAAAGCAACAGTATTTTAAATCAATTTTTAACTAATTGATGACTTATTTATATGGAGAGGAGCTGCCATTGCTCATTGTTTCTCTGTCGGGACGGAGACAGCAAGGCAGATTTTCTCTGTCCTGGGAAGAATTGGGTGAATACATTTGCTTCTGTGGACGTGCAGCAAGCTTTGTCCTAGAGGGGTGGGCCAGGGCCTCTTTGGCGATTTCAGGAGGCTGTCCCTTTCTTTGGTCCCTCCTTCAAGTGTAGGGAGATAAGGAACTTCCTTTGAGGGAAGAAATGAAAACCCCAATCATCTCCTTTTTGAGGTTGAGCATTATCCAGACTTCTACATTTGGAGATAGTGCCTGCTGAGGCGGGCCTACTGACAGAAGTAAGCTCCAAGGCCTCCCTCAGACGGCTAACCTGGTGACCTGGGATCCATGGGATGCCCAGATTGTCATGGACATGAAAAAGGTTGTGGGCAGTGCTGGGTGGAGCACCTCTCTGCCTGGGGTACTTGCTTGTGAGTAGGATCCTGGGGATCCAGGCTTATTCTGAGTGTGGGACTTCCTGGGTGGAAATATTCTGGAAAAAGTGGAATTTTGCTGGCTTAAAGAATCAGTAAGTCTTGGAACCCGCAGTAGTGCCCATGATCTCTTTGAATTAGACAAGAAGAGTGCTTGATTGTAGCTCTTGCAATCCTCACTGCCTGGCAGGGCAGCTCATTCCGGAGCAGCCTCGTTCTAGGGTAGCTGTGGTTTTCTTCAGCCCCAAGGGCATTTGCTGAGTTTTGCTTTATGTGACTGGATGGGACTGGCCTTGGAGACACTAATAAGCACATGGGGGTTTTTGGACAATGCGAAGAGTTGGTGCCAAGCCACAAGTGGGAGATGTTGAACTTCCTGCGAATCTGGTGTGTTGTAGCCTGAGTCGGTTTCAATATGAAAAATAAGAGTGACAGTGCCTTCCTTGTATGCTAATCTGGCGAAGTGGCTCATGCTGGCCATGTAACAACCTGGCAGTCTCCTACAGAAACAAGTGGGGTGTGGCATTCCTGCTGTCTGCATCTTCTGTTTGTCACCTCGCCCACTCTGTGGCCATATCCCTTGTCCTGATGGCTTCCATCACAGCAGCCGGGGGCAACTCAGCCTGGACTCATCCAAGCCTTTCTCTCTGTTCCTACCTGTGTGCGGCTAGAGAGCATCACAAGACCCCAACCTGGTGCCACGAAGGGGTAAGGACCCCAGTCACTCCCCTCCACACCTTTAACTCCCCTCTTCCTGTCTTCTTTGCTTTCCTCAAACTGACAGCCTGGCCACTTCCCACTTCACTTAGAAAATAGAAACCAGCAGACACAAACTTCTTTCCCACACTGCCACAAAGGCTGTTCCTTTCTGGGCATCTGGGATGATGAGAGCTGATGGGTACTGAGTGCCTCCAAGGAGCCAGGGCTGCCCTCCAGGCCTCACACGCTAACTCATTTAATTGTTTGTTCTCTCCTACATAAAAACCCCCAACCCCAAACCAACCAACAAAACCCGACGCACAGAGAGATTAAGCAACTTGACTGAGCTCACACAGCACTGGGATGAGACCTCAGGCAGCCTGACTCCAGAGCACCCAGCACCTGCTACGGAACCTAGAACACAGAAGGCACCCAGGAAAAACGGGTTGAATGATTCCATGCAGGAATCTAGGAGGCTGAACTTCAGCTTTAGAGTAGAATGCCCGTCAGCTCAATATCAAACACAAAGGGAAAATAATGATGATTTTGGGGAGGAAGAAGTGGTGAGACACAGTAAATTTATACTTAAATTTTATTTTCCAATGCAAAAAATATCTTCTAAGTGAAGAACATGTGACAAATTTGCACAAGTATAAAGAAGGAAAATAAAGCCACTAGGAAATGCAGTACACTTTGTTCCGTTTTGAAATCCAAATATCTCTGGGAAAAATACTTCTACAGGCCACTCTCCTTTACATCTTTGTCACAATGAATTTCAGATCCCCACTGACATTACTGTTATAAGTGTTTAAGATTCAGAGGTGCCAAAATGGAGATCAAAGTCCTAACTGTGGCAGGATGCGCGGTGGCTCACACCTGTAATCCCAGCACTTTGGGAGGCTGAGGTGTGTGGATCACTTGAGCCCAGGAGTTCAAGTTCAGCCTGGGAAACATGGCAAAACCTCCTCTCTACAAAAAAACAAACAAACAAGCAAGAAAAAAAAAACAACAAAAACAAAGTCTTGATTGTATTAATGACAGCAAGGCAGGTGCTCACTCAGTCTCAGGTTCTTGTGAGACCAACTTGGAGACTGAATGTGGACTTCTCATGTCCTCTCTCAGTTTGAAACTGTGTGGCTCTGCCCTGGGCTCACTCACTGTATTTGTCAGGGTTTTTCCAGAGAAATAGAGTCAATAGGGCGTGTGGAGAGAGAAAGAGAAAGAGAGAGAGAGAGAGAGAGAGAGAGAGAGAGAGAGAGAGAGAGAGAGATTTATTTCAAGGGATCAGCTCATGCAATTGTGGAGGCTGACAATTTCGAAGTCCACAGGGTGGACCCGCAGGCTGGAGACCCAGGGAAGAGTTGATGTTACAGGTGAAGTCCAAAGACCGTTTTCTGGCAGAATTCCCTCTTGCTCAGGGGACACCAGTCTTTTTGTTCTGTCCAGGTCTTCCACTGATTGGATGTGGCCCACTCACATCTAGGAAGGAGATCTCCTTTACCCAAAGTCTGCTGATTTAAATGTTCATCTTGGTTTCAGGAACTGTGGGTTATGGTGCAGACACAGGCAAGTTCAAGAACAACACTACAAACAACCAGTCCTGAAAATAGTACAGAAACACATCAAGAAATCCTGATCACAAAGATTGATCTCTTAAAGGGATGGACCCCAAGTTCCCGAGGAACATGCACTTCGCCTAGAAGCACAACGAGAAGAGCCTGGAGAAGAGGCAGGACAACAACATGAGAGCTGAGGCTATCAAGGCCCCCCAAAGCCTATGGAAGTCAAGCCCAGTGTTCCAAAGAGCGCCAGCCACAAGCTCGATTTGCCTACACTGCCCACCCCAAGCCTGGGAAGCATGCTCGGGCCCACATTGCCAAGGGTCTCAGGCTCTGCTGGCCAAAGGCCAAGGCCAAGGATCAAACCAAGGCCCAGGCCTTGGCTTCAGCTGCAGCTCCAGCTTCAGTTCTAGCTCCTGCTCAGGCTTCCAAAGGTGCCCAGGCCCCCAC
The DNA here is from genome assembly GCF_029281585.2 of Gorilla gorilla gorilla. NCBI lineage: Eukaryota > Metazoa > Chordata > Mammalia > Primates > Hominidae > Gorilla > Gorilla gorilla. The sequence goes on from NC_073229.2 coordinate 25,246,214, forward strand.
GAAGGCTCTGGAGTAGAGAGCTTCATCTGCCAATGTGAGGACAGAAGGACTGGTGTGACCCCCGGGCTGCTGTCTGCATGGGGCTGGTGTCCTCCTGTGCTATTTGTGTGAATAAACCTGAGGCAGGAAAAAACCGCTGATCTCATCCCCAAACACCCTCACAGAAATATATAGAATAAGTTTTGACTACACATCTGGGTACCATGGCCTAGCCAAATTGACACATAAAGTTAGCTGTCACACTTAGCTAGCTGCAGGTGTCAGAGCCTGGAAAAGATCCCCTTCCATGATCAGAGGCCCTGGCTGGCAGGGAGGGGGCTACCACATGGAGGCTAGAGGTGGGGAGCTCATTGTCCTTCAATTCAGGTGGTCTAAAGGCAATAGGCTGTGCTGGACAAGGGCAGGTCCTACTTGGACATCTTAAATAGAATTGGGGGCAGATTCCATTTTTTGGGGGCCCTCTTTTTAAGAAAATAATACAAAATTGGGGTCTGGGTGCAATGGCTCACGCCTGTAATCCCAGCATTTTGGGAGGCTAAGGCGGAAGGATTGCTTGAGGCCAGGAATTCAAGACCAGCCTGGGCAACATAGGGAGACCCTGTCTCTACAAAAAAAAACATTTTTTTTAATTAGCCAGACGTGGTGGTGTGTACCTGTAATCTCAACTCCTTGGGAGGCTGAAGTGGGAGGATTGCTTGAACCTGAGAGGTTGAGGCTTAAGTGAACCATTATGGTACTACTGTACTCCAGCCTGGATAACGGAAGCTGGAGTGACAGGAACTAGGTGACAGAGAGTGGGAAAAAAATTAGGTATCAGACCTTGAAAGGAACTCCAAGCATAAATTTCATTACCCCATAGTAAATCATCTATGAGAAAGAACGCAGATAGAAAGGAAAGACGAGAGTGGCCTACTTCTCCAGCATTCCTGGAGCAGGTAGAGAATAGGTTATCAATAATTGCATTTGAATAGGTGACTGAGGGAATGAAACTTTAAGGGTGAAAGTTGGGTGAAGTTTTTGGCCATTGGCCTTGCCGTGCTTCTGAACCATGACTCACCACCTCCATGGATGGACCAGTGTTTGAGCTCGTCCAAGTTCATATGTCTTTCCTCTGAATCAGGGGTTGGCAAGCTTTTTCTGTGAAAGATCAAAGGGTAAATATCTTAAGCTTTGTGGGCCATACAGTTTCTGTGGCAATGACTTGACTCCACTTTTGTAGCACAAAGCAGCCAGAGACAGTTGGTAAATGAAGGTGTGCGGCTGGGCACCAGTGGCATTTCATTCACCGAAAGAGGTGATGAGCAAGATTTGGCCCTCAGGCTGCCATTTGATGAGCTCTGCTCTAGGTCACTGCTTTTCAATATTTAAAAACAGGATATTTTTTTCAAATCACCTTCAAGAGCATCTAACACATAAGCCTGATGAAAACAGTTGCTGCAGTTTAAGTTTGCGTGGGTGGGGGTCAGCCTAGAGCCCGGTCCTTCTTATGGTGACACCAAAGGAAACTCCATGGAGCTCCCTGGGTTCTGAGGAACCCGGAGTGAAGTCCACTGCCCCACCCCACATTGCCTGTCCCCAACACGCTTCCAAATGATCCTTCCTACATTTGTTGTGATGTTACTTATTATCCCCACAACTAGATAGTAAGACCCTTGAGAGCCTGGGCCAAGGCCTTGCCAGCTTTTTCCCTTCTCTATGGTGCCAAGCATGAGCCGAGACTCAGGCACAGCTGTTTAACGTGGAATAACCTGGGAACTTGGTCTAACCTGAGTTAGTCCCTGACTCGAGGTAATCAGTCGCTGAAGTACAGATGCTAGAGCTGGAAGAAGGCAGGGGTTCACTTTCTTCTCCGTGTGGGCCCCATCCCCCAATTTGTCAAGTGAGAGAATGAAGCCCATTCATTCATAATGTCATTCACATCCAAATTTGTGCTTTGACCAAGATTTTACTTTCTCACAGATATTAAGTTTGGGTTTATCCCCAACTAGGTTTATCCCCGGTGTTTTTGGAAATAAGCTTTCAAGGTTGTTATGGAACTGTTAGAAGAAAAACAGTGGGTGGCAGTGGTGGTATGTGTGTGAATGGGTTGGGGTGGGGTGGGGAAGTCGGTCAATGTGTGCAGTTCCTGCAATAGGAAAAGAAGCATGTGCTTCAGGTGAAGGGAATGCCGCTGACAAGGGTCCTTACTTATGCCTAGAATGATGCTGGGCAGACATCCTCAATATTGGGTGAATTAAATGGAATGGTAGCCTCCAGGAGCCCTCACTATCCTACTACTCATTTTCTGAGTTCCTGAAGTTATAGAGTTAGTTACACAAAAAAGCAAAAATAGACACATCATGAAAATATTTAATGACCACAAATAAAATCTTCCCCTGCTCGGCCAGGCACGGTGGCTCACGCCTGTAATCCCAACACTTTGGGAGGCAGAGGCGGGTGGATCACTTGAGGCCAGGAGTTCGAGACCAGCCTGGCCAACATGATGAAACCCCATTTCTACTAAAAATACAAAAATTAGCCGGGCATCGTGGCACACGCCTGTAATCCCAGCTACACAGGAGGCAGAGGCAGAGAATCACTTGAACCTGGGAAGTGAAGGCTGCAGTGAGTCGAGATTGTGCCACTGCACTCCAGCCTGGGAGACAAAATGAGACTCCATCACAAAAAAAAAAAAAAGAAAGAAAGAAAAATCTTCCCCTGCTCAAACAACATGTGTCCCAGATGCCAAATATCTCTGATGACAGCCTGGTGTTGTAAACACTCAATGCCATGATGGCAGAACACAGGGACTGCATAATGACAAGGTCCATCTAGCACAACAGGTAGGGGTTTTTCATGAAGTTGATGAAAATGATGATGGATCACCGTTCAACCCCCCTGCAAAGCTGTCATGATGCAAATGAGGCTCCGGAAGAGGGAGAGACAAGTTGAGAAATGAAAAAGAGAAAGCTGACCAAAAAATCAGGATGGATTCTTGAAAAGGGGATGATTTGAACATCAAAAGATGCAGAGAGACCCTCGGGAGAACTCATAAAGCAAATTTTTTTTGTTGCTGTTAAAATGACCGTGCTGTAAAAAAATAAAGGCAATGATCTTACACAATCATAAAATTTTATCAGAAATATTACCTTCTTTTGAAAAAGTCTGATTTACCTCTTGTTCATTTTGAAAATTAGTATATGGTTGAAATTATAACAAAAATTTTGTTAGATATAGGATTAAAACACATTTAATTTCATGTCCCCCATAAAATTTCAACCAAAACTCTTTTTTGATTATTTCAACCCAAAACTCTTTTTAAAAATTATTTGTTATGAAAACATTTTACCCCTTTTAATGGAGCTCACTCTAAGCCATCTTTCCTTGATACCGAGTATACTTGGATAATGAGGACTGTTTTCCATAATGTTGGTGTAGAAAAAAACCTTCTTATAAGCAAGACACAAAATGCCAGAGGAAAAGACTGTGAGAATTGATTAGTAAAATGTTAATACTTTTGCATGATGAACTAATAGGCTACAACACCCTGGGTGAAAATATGTATAACAGATATAATCACAGAGTGGTTAATAGCCGTGCTATAGAGAAAGCGATACGAGTCAAGAAAAAGAAAAGTAACCTGGAGGCAAAACGGGCCAAAACCATAGTTGGTGGATTCACAGAAGAGGAAAAAGGGAGAAGGACTGGAGCACGGTTAACAAACATGTGAAAAGATACCCACTTCTACCGGTAATCAGGTAAGGGCAAAATAACGTATCAAACACCACTTCACCCATATGTGTGTGTCCTTTGACTTCACTACTAGAAGTAGGAATGTATCCCTTAGAAATACTCACACAGAACTATTTACAAGTTGTTAGCATATTATAATAGCAAAAATAGGAAATATTGCATTACTATTGTGAAAGTTGTCATAATCAAAATGAAGTCACTAATGTTAAGATAACTTCAACAAATAGAGCTGAGGAAGGCCACGAAGAGAGGGTTTTCATGGTTGTATACCTGATCACAATAAAGATGGAAAAAACCACAAAGCTTCTTGGATAAACTTCTCTTGCACAAAGGCCATCACAACCCTATACAAAAAATACTTCCTCAAGGACATCTGCCCAGCAACTGCCTGTCCAACCACAGACCGGTATCATCCTTGCTGTTGATCTTTGTGGCCAAGGATAATTATTGAAAACAATTATGTAATCTTCCTCATTTTTTCCCTTTAAAAATCTTTGTCTTCCTTTACCTCCCTGAATACACACATGTTTTACTATGGCACACATATTCCTATTGCAGTGCTTTACTCCCAAATAAACATCTTTTCTTTTCAGGAGCTGCTGTTTGTTATTTTGGTTGACACTATTCATAGCTGATACTTGCATAAGGCCTTCTATGGGTGGGCACTTTTCTAAGCACTTTACATAAATGAGCTCAATCCTCCATGACAACCCTGTGAGAAAGTACTTTTATTACCCTTAGTATGCAGACAAAGGACCCAAAGCACAGAACAGAGCGGTTTATTCAGGGTCACTCAAACAGCAGGAGGCAGAATTGTGATGTGCCCCAGGCAGTCTGGCATGCATCTGTGCTCTATACTTCTTACTATACAACTTACACCCAGGGTAGGATTGGCTAAATAACCCATAGAAAATCCTTACAAGGAATAACAACACATATTGTAAAAGGAAACAAATGGGTGGCAGTGTAATCCTATTTTTGAAATATGCAAACTGTGTATGTGTGGTTTATGGGGTGTGTGTGTGTGTGTGTGTGTGTAAATGCATGGACGACAGCAAATGGAATAAAGACACAAACTCAATAGTGGCTGCCTCTGCTAAGGAGCATGTGATGGGGGTAGATGCTGGGGGAGGCGTGGTGCTGGTATAGAAAGACTTCTAATTTCTGCTGCGTAAATTTTTGGATTGTTGAATTTTTAGGAGAATGTGTATTACTATAGATAGATTTCTTTTCTCTTCTTTTCTTTTCTTTTTTTCCTTCCCTTCCCTTCCCTTCCTTTTCTTCTTTTCTTTTCTTTTGGGATGGTCTCACTCTGCCACGCAGGCTGGAGTACAGTGGCATGATCTTGGCTCACTGCAACCTCCGCTTCCCAGGCTCAAGTGATTCTCCCACCTCAGCCTCCCGAGTAGCTGGGACTACAGGCACGGGCCACCACACATGGCTAATTTTTTATATTTTTTAGTAGAGATGGGGTTTTGCCATATTGCCCAGGTGGGTCTTGAACCTGAGCTCAGGTGATCCACCTGCCTTGGCCTTCCGAAGTGTTGGGATTGCAGGCATGAACCACTGTGCCCAGCCTGTATTACTACATAATTTTTAAGATGTGCAAATGAAACACGAAGGGGTTATAGGCATGCCTGACCTGGTCTATGAATGGTGTCATTTGAGGCTCAATGATTGTTTATATGTTTTACCCAGGGATGGATAGCAGAGTGCAGGGAGGAAAACCTGGGTGGCTGGGGAAGTGGCCCAGCTGGGCGAGCGGTGGGCTGGCAGCTCTCTTCCTCCATCAGTACTCTTTGATTGGATTAAGCCTCAGTCATAGGGATGAGAGAGGAAACAGGGATGTTTCTCATCTGGGAGGTGTATTAACACTAGTGCCCAAGCAGGCAATGACATGCTTAGTATAGCTATGCCATTGTGGATTGGCAAACCCAAGGTCATTTACAATCCCCCTTGCTTTCCTCAACTATACAACTATAGAGGTGTTTTTTTGTTTTATTTTGTTTTTTTTTTTTCCAAGAAGTAGTTTCACTCTTTGTTGCCCAGGCTGCAGTGCAATGGTGCAATCTCGGCTCACTGCAACCTCCACCTCCTGGGTTCAAGCGATTCTCCTGCCTCGGCCTCCCAAGTAGCTGGGACTACAGGCATGTGCCACCACACCTGGCTGGCTAATTTTTGTATTTTTAGTAGAGATGGGGTTTTGCCGTGTTGGCCAGACTGGTCTCAAACTCCTGACCTCAGGTGATCCACCCTACTCAGCCTCCGAAAATGCTGGGATTACAGGCGTGAGCCACCGTGCCCAGCCTAGAGATTTGAAAACAAAAATATCCACTTTCCCAGACTCCCTTGCAGCTAAATGGTGGCTGTATGACCCAGTCCTGGTCCATGAGATGTACATTGATGTCACTGCTTGGACTTCCAAGAATGCTTCTTCCAGGTGCAGACTAGACTCGAATGGTCCATCAGATGTTTGCTCTTTCCCCCTTCCTCCTGACCAGACCACAGATGTGATGCTTAGAAATGTAGTTGCCATCCTGTGGCCATGAGGATGAAAATCACACACTCTTTTGGTGTCGTAGGGCTGCTGTAACAAATTGCCACAAACGTAGTGGCCTGAAATGGTAGAAGTTTATGGGCCGCACGCGGTGGCTCATGCCTGTAATCCCAGCACTTTGGGAGGCCGAGGCGGGCGGATCACGAGGTCAGGAGATTGAGATCATCCTGGCTAACACGGTGAAACCTTGTCTCTACTAAAAATACAAAAAATTAGCCAGGCATGGTGGTGGGAGCCTGTAGTCCCAGCTACTCAGGAGGCTGGAAGTCTGAAATCAAGGCATCGCAGGGCCATGCTGTCTCTGGAGACTCTAGAGGAGGATGCTTTCTTGCAGCGTTCTCCCCAGCTCCTGGTGCTGCCAGCAATCCTTGGCTTGGAGATACATCACTCATTGCTCCAGTCTGTGCCTCCTTTGTCACGTGGCTTTCTCCCTGTGTCTGTATCTCTCTTCTTCTTATAAAAGGCATTAGTCATATAGATTTAGAATCTACCCGACTCCAGTATGACCTCATCTTAACTTAATTATATCTGCAAATACCTTATTTCCAAATAAGATCATATTTACAGGTACCAGGGGTTAGAACTCAAACATAATCTTTTTGGAGGACGCAATTCAACTCACAAAACACACTAAGGATGGAGAACGGGAAGACAGAAGCCCCTGATAGCCTTGTGCAGCCACTCCCAACCTTGGGCAGCCTACTTGTGACTTCTTGTTGTGTGATTCAAATAAATTCCTTATTTACTGAAGCCACCATTTAGGTTTTCTTTTGCTCGCAGTTGAACACATTTCTAACTGCCACACTTTATCCATCCATCCGTCTATCCATCCATCCATCCATCCATCCATCTATCCAGTCAATCAGTTTTTCGGAAGTACCTATATTGTGCTAGTGATGTCTTACTCAGAGTTGAGGCTGGCACTGAGAAAGTACTCAATATTTATTAGTTAAGCACATGAATGGAAGGCAAATTCCTTTCATGGAACTTAGAGTTTGGACACACACACACAAAATAGACAATTGAGGCTGGGCGCAGTGCCTCATGCCTATAATCCCAGCACTTTGGAAGGCCGAGGCAGGCAGATCACGAGGTCAGGAGATCGAGATCATCCTGGCTAACACGGTGAAACCCCATCTCTACTAAAAATACAAAAAATTAGCTGGGGGTGGTGGCAGGTGCCTGTAGTCCCAGCTACTCAGGAGGCTGAGGCAGGAGAATGGCATGAGCCCGGGTGGCAGAGCTTGCAGTGAGCCGAGATTGTGCCACTGCACTCCAGCCTGGGCAACAGAGCAAGACTCTGTCTCAAAAAAAAAAAAAATAGACAATTGAAATGTATGCAGGGCCTTGTATAATACCTAACTCTGACTTGGGGCTTAAGGAGTTTTCCTGGTGACTAAGAATGGTGGTAGGAGAAAGTACAGAAGCCAAAGAGAGATGGAGAAACAGAAAAACTGACTGTGACTGACTCATGGAAGGCAGGGAAGTGGGGAGTGAAGAGAGGGAAAGGGGAGGTAACGGAGGGAGAGAGAGAGATTGTGTGGGTGTGTGACTATTAAAAGGTCGGTCTGGAAAGATGAGGCTAGAGACAGAAGCATGAACACTTGGGATCATTCTTTAATATCTAAGCCCTTGAATGCAGGACTACTATATGTATTTTAAGGGCAGGGGGTCTGTGAGTGGGATGTCTTTTAATCTGTAAATTACCTGACTAATATGACAATATGTACAACATACCACAGAGAAGAAAGAACCTTACAGTGTGAGCATCGCTCTTTCGTATGGTTGGATGCTGCCCTGGTAAATATGTGATTCTTGGGTCAATAGAGTCTGCAAAGCTCAAGTTGTGTATTTTATGTAGCATGTGTTAATACTTAAGGGCTGTTTCCAGTAGGTCTTGCTCTAGCACATCATCCTTATGCAGCTGTGTTTTTTGGATGAGGCCATGGAGAGCTGGTTGACGCCAAATGCTCACTCTGGATACTCGGATTCTCGCCTCGCTTCTGGCTTGACAAAGGGACAGGCATAGACAGCTATCCTTCCGTGGGCTTCCTTTTCTGCATCTCTAAAATTAACTTAAAAATTTCAGAAAAAAGACATAAAACAAACAGTGCCTTGTGCGTAGTAAGTGCTAAAAATTGATTAAAAATGTACGTAAATTAAATTTAACATCATCTGTAATCCCATATAATCCCTTATCATTGTGAGAGGGTAAGCAGAAAACAGGTTGCTTTTGTGTCCCATGGCTCCTTGTGGTGAGCTGGTCCCTGCCCTGGCCCTGGATTAATACTCAGGCAGGATTGTGGCTTTTCTGGTCATCTTCACTGGTAGTGACTCAAGGATGTAGCATTGGTGTGCTCCAGACTTGGCAGATGTTTAAAGCTGAGTATTTCTCTTGAGGGTTCTTTTGTGGGTTCTTGGGAGAACCCCCATTAACGTGGATCCCTCACCTTCATTCTCTTGACAAAGTTGAATACATCTCTATACTAGCTGGTCCCCTGTAGCCCCTTCACAGCCCCTGGGCATCTGCTACTCCCCTCTGGACTCTTGTTTTGGGGTCTTCTTGCCCCTGTAGAGCAGCCTTTTTGGGGCAGGATCTAAGACAGCACCTCCCAGCCTTATCTCACCCATGGCCCCTCCTCTGCCCATCACACATCCTTTGCTATGTCAAGTTCAGGGCTCTCAGGCCAAGCCAGTGTGGCAACCTCTCCTTGCCTCTGCCCACAGCTCAGGAACTAACCCTGCTCGCTTTAGACGATGCAAGTCAGACACCAGTCCTTTGGGTCCCCCAAACTACAAGGGACACACTAAATGCTTTCTAAGTGATCCCACTACTCCATTCTTTAGGCTTGAGGCAAGAGGTAAGCATCCCCATCCTACCCCAGTGAGGGGAGGGGTAGACAGACAGCACGTCGAGAACTCTCTATACATCCCCCTTTGTCAGCACCCCCTGCCCTTCCACTCTCCATGTGGTTCAGGAACCCAAGAGTCATGAATCAGTTTTGAGAAATTTATAATGTACTGTTGTGTCCTTCCAAAATTCATATGTTGAAATTCTAATTTCCAAGGTGATGGCATGAGGAGGTGGGGCCTTTGGAAGGTGATTAGGTCATGAGGGTGGACCCCTTGTGAATGGGATTAGTGCGCGTATAAAAGAGGCCCCAGGGAGCTCTCTTGCTCTTTCCACTGCTGTGAAGACAAGAGGAGAAAATGACCATCCACAACTGGAAGTGGTCTTGGGGCCATCTGGGCAGGGATCTCAGGGTTCTGGGTACCCAGAGCATAGAAGATCATGGCCTCTGAGGGGGCATGTTTCCTTAGTCTTATGGACTCATCACCCTGTGAGATGGAGCATGTCTAGAAAGCCAGAGAAGGGCCCTTAAATCATGGGGCTCAGGGCAGTGGATCCTCTTACCTGAGTCTAATAGCCATTCTTGACTGTCAAGTAGGGTTCCTAAATGAAGCTATATTTCAAGAGAAGATACGTTGGCTGCTGAAACACACACACACACACACACACACACACACACACACACACACACAAAACAACAGACAAGAAAGAAGGCTGGAAGAATTGGCAGGATGAATAGCTCAGTTTAGTGGAACCAGGTGCAATTGTTCCAAGTATGGGGTGAGGCTGTGCTGGACCAACCCAGCAGCTCTTCTCTAGCAGCCCACCCTGGACCTGTGAGTGCTGGGAAATAGAGGATTTTCACAGAAAGAAAGCAATCATATCCAACCTAATTGCTCAACAGCTCTGGCGTGGGGAACCCCTCTGAAAGAGCTGGCCATGCAGATCAGGAAGCACCTTCCATAGGTCCGAGGAGGAGCGCTGTGGAGGCCGGAGGTATAGCAGGCTGGTGGGTATAAGGAGGGGAGGGGCCTAAAGTTAATTGGGCCGGGGGAGGCAACAATGAGAGGGCAGAGAAATAACAGTCAGTGCGGCAGAAGATCAGAGAGAAGCTGGTGGACCCCGAAACAGGGCCTGGAGAGCTGTTGGCAGCAACCCTCACTGTAGGTGAACTTCTTGGGACACTAGAAAGAAAGGCTCAGAACAACCTGGTGAGAATCCCTGTGGGGAGTTTGGGGACCACTGAGAGGAGGATTCTGGGGAACGACAGGCTTGCTTGTAATTCAAGGTGATTGTTCAAGCGCAGACTCTGAGCTTCTAGATGTGGAGCCAATCGAACTTGATTAATGTGAGCACCTAGGCCAGTGAAGACTGGGGTTTTCTAGTTTCCTATGCTTTTTCTTGGGTAGGAGGGGAAGGTAACCTAAAGAATGGACTTACGTTTTATAAAGAGGAGTCTGGGTGCCTTATATACTCATAATATATTCTTATTGATGGTTTGTGGAATAATGGGGCAGATACACAGCAGAAATTGCTTCCTATATCCCGGAAGCCCTTGAAATGGATGTTCCTCAGTTGTATCTCAATCCTCACTTGTAACCTTTCTCCAGTTAATTCTCAGAAAGACAGATGTTTCCAATTTAGCCTTGAAAAGTACACAGTAATAAAATAATCTTCAAATTAGCATGTCGGCAGGGCCTAGTGTTTACAATCCATTTTGAAAACAAGTCCCCGCCTTTGCCTGTTTGCATTTCCATCGGGAAGATGGGATTGCCAAGCAAGCATTACTGTGTTATCTTTTCAGGTTTTATGTTCACGTTCTGGTTCAGACATAACATTCTTCCTTTGAAGCTCTCTGCAGAAGAGTATTTATACTTTTTAAAACATAAAGTTCCTTCTTCTTTTTTGGTGATCAAAAAATCTGCCTTTCTGATAAGACCTCATTACATCTTATTTGAAAAATTTTGAAATGCTTTAGAAGATGGTAGAGACCTGTTTGATTGGTTAAGCCTTTAAAGATGTGAGAGATTCTCAGAGAGGTTCTTGATCTGTTTAACTTGAAGGAGGTTTGGATGAGTGGTGGAGAATGACAGAAACTGTGTAAGGATAGGAACCTGGCCGTCGTTAAAGGTGTCCCATGGAGGTACATAAGAGAACGTGACTTCTAACACGTGGCCTCTGCTTCAGATGTTTGGTGGAAAATCCTTTCTAGGCTGAGGCCAACCACCCCAAGCTTCTCGGGAGCAGGATCTGAGTGCAGCTTGCAGTCCACTCACGAGAACTTTGAATTCTCGTTCTCTTGTGCCTCCATCTTCATCCGGGCTCCAGGTCTGTGCTCATCCTCAGTGGGAGGGCCTTGTGATGGATGCCATTTCTTTGGCGCTTCTCCTATCAATAGGTAGTGTCAACATTCCCCTCCTTGAGTCTGGGCTGGTCCATGACAGCTCCACAACAGAGTGTGATGGAAGTAGTGCTATGGCAGTTCCAGGCCTTGGCTTTGAGAGGATGACAGCTTCCATTCTGGTCTCTTGGAGTCCTGGGCTGCCACGACTCCAAGAAGTCCACCTACTGTTTTAAAAAGACCACATGGCAAGGCCCTGAGACCACACAGAGAGAAAGTGGGGATCCAGCTCAGCTCAGTCTTCCAAATGTTTCCATCGAAGCACCAAGCCTGTTAGTGAAACATTCTTAGGCTCTCCAGACCCAGACCAGCCTCCAGCTGAACACCATTTAGTGACCCCAGTCAATATAGCATGGAGAGCAGAAGGATCCGCCAACCGAGTCCTGCCCAAGTTCCTGACCCACACAATTGTGAGCAGTAATTGTTGTTTCAAGCCATTGCATTTTGGATCATTTATTTATGCAGCAACAAATAACTGGAACAGGCATGAAGGCCACCCAGGAAGTATGCAGAGAATTGAGACATCGTTATGTTGCATGTTCATGGAACCCATTTGTGGGGATTGCACTGTAGGAAAACAAACCCAGGAAGAGGGATTCCTCTCAACATTTCCCCTCTCTCCAGGGGAGAGTCACAGACACCAAAATTGAAGGATACTAGCATCCAGGTTACACGTGTCTGCCTAAGTCTGTGCTTTTTGCTAAGTCTTAGCCTCTCTACAACTAGACTCCAAGTGGATGGGCTCTAGCATTCCATCATGCTGTGCAGGTCTGAATCTTGCTGGTACATACAGCCTGTGCTCAAGCCAAAATCTGCTGTCAAAACAGTATCTCTTCCAAGAACAAAGGTCTATTAAAAAAAAAAAAGAAAAGAAAAAGAAAACAGTATCTTACTTGTACCCAAGTCAGCATCTCTGATCTGTCAAATGCTCCTTCTCCATTACCATGAATCAAATGACTCCACCATTACCATGGTGACAGAGGAGTTTAGGTGACATTGGTCTCCCATCAAATGTAAACCTGATCTATATCACAATTGTCTTTGGCTGGGAGTATTCACCATAAGTATTCACCATAAGAATCCTCATAACAAGTACGGCTATTGTTTGTGGGAAAGAAAAGAACAGTGGAATGCAGCTTTGTAGATAAGAATACAAAATATTTTAACGAAAATGTACCAGCTGTTCGACCCTCAGTATATATCACACAGACAATAAAATAAACACAATCAGCATTATTTACTCAGTGTGAATGACTCCTGGCTCTGGCACCCTGGCTGTTTAGTTGAGTTAAGCTGGCTTTAGCTGGGTTGTGTCTGCCAGGTTGCCTTCTGAAGGTAATGGCTTATAAAACTGCATGAAAAAATCTTAAGGAGTAGTCTTATTTTTAAGGCAATAATCCTCACTAAGGAAAACTGTGTTAAATAGATTAGTGTAATGAACTCAACTTAAGGATTTTATCGATTCTTTTTCCATTGTTAGGAAAGGTAGCGTGACACTGAATTTTCTCTCCATTATTATTATTGTGTTTTTGACAGAGTCTTGCTCTGTTGCCCAGGCTGGAGCGAAGCGGCGTGATCTAAGCTCACTGCAACCTCTGCCCCCTGGGTTCAAGGGATTCTCATGCCTCAGCCTCCCAAGTAGCTGGGATTACAGGTGTGCACCACCACATCCGTCTAATTTTTTGAATTTTTAATAGAGACAGCATTGCACCATGTTGGCCAGGCTGCTCAAACTCCTAACCTCAAGTGATCTGCCCACCTCAGCCTCCCAAAGTGCTGGGATTACAGGTGGGAGCCACCTTGCCAGGCTTCCATTAATTGTTTCACGTTTATTTTTTGTGACTTAACATTTGGATGTGAAGGATTTCTGGATAGAAAGCAAAACAAACAAAAACTCAACTGGTTTAATTTCCCCAGAAGTGGTCTCAGATCACCTTTGTTACGCTTTTCTGTTCAGTAGGAATGTTCTGGCAGTGTGTTGAGTTGGCATATTTCGCTTCTGTTACAGTAGTGTATATATTCTAGGAGACTCATGAGTTCTCTGTGAGATTTTCATATTTTCTGTTTTAATTTATATCACATAAGAAAATTAATATTAGCGTATCTGAATGTTCTGACTACATAATCACCAAATACTGCCACATGGTTTCAATGCCGGTACTAATTTGAATTTAATATATTAATTTGTTTTAATTTTATAGTTGTATAAAACAATAGTTATGCTTTAGTCCTGTCTATATGTTTGTGTATTTGTTATTTTATTAAGCTCTTTTCTTTGTGCCAGGTGCAGATCTAAAAACTCTACATGTATTATCATTGCCTTGCTAATATTATTTCTTTATTTCTTTTTTTTTTTTTTTTTTTTGAGACAGAGTCTCACTCTGTCACCCAGACTGGAGTGCAGTGGCTCCATCTAGGCTCACTGCAAGCTCTGCCTCCCGGATTCACGCCATTCTCCTGCCTCAGCCTCCCGAGTAGCTAGGACTACAGGCACCCACCACCGTGCCCGGCTAATTTTTTGTATTTTCAGTAGAGATGGGATTTCACCACGTTAGCCAGGTTGGTCTCAATCTCCTGACCTCATGATCCACCCACCTTGGCCTCCCATTGCTAGTGTTATTTCTATATTGTATATGAGAAAACAGTGACACAGAGTGGTAAAATTTAAGTAACAGAAAACTCAACTCAAAATTTCTTAAATGAGAATAGAGGTTTGTCTACTCACATCATTGAAAAGTCCAGAGGTAGAGTGAGTTTCTGGTGTGGTTTGGCTGGGGCTCTGCCTCAGTTTCTTAGCAATGACTCTGGCCTGATTCTTTCTATGGGGCAGCTTTATTTTTTGGTAGGTGTTTCCTGGTTGGGTAATAAAATGGCTGCCTTTGTCTGTCAGGACCACATAGTTCCTCACCTACATCTAGGGAGAGTCACTTCTACAGCTACTACCGGCTTTACTGTGATTTGCAGTCACATGGTCTGGGAGATGCCCTGCACTGATTAGTTTAGGCTTGACGTCATCACTCTGCCCATGAGGTTGGGGATTATCGTGATTGGGATTGCACTGCAAACCCATGGAGCTAGAGTCTACCCATGGAGTTTGAGGGCAATTTATTCCCACACGAACTACCTAGCTGCTACACAAGGATGTTCTGCTGAAATGGAGGTGAGGGTGGACGCAATCACAATTTCACCCTACTTAGGAAGTTGCCCAAGGTCATGTGGTTAATAAGTGGTAGCTGTGATGCCCATCCAGCAGAACCACTCCAAGTCAGCAATCTTAACCACTATCCTATAGATCTAAATAACTTCACATTACAAATTATTTGAGTGGCCGGGCACGGTGGCTCATGCCTGTAAACCCAGTACATTGGGAGGCTGAGGTGGGTGAATCACTTGAGGTCAGGGGTTTGAGACTGGTCTGGCCAACATGGTGAAACCCCGTCTCTACTAAAAATACAAAAATTAGCCGGGCGTGGTGGCAGGCACCTGTAATCATCAAGTCCATTCAATACTCAATTTTAAGAAAGACTATGGGAGAGAATATTTTATAAGAAGAAAGAGAAAAGATTAATAATCCTGTATCAGTTATCTATTATAATGAACAAATCATCCCCAAACTTAGTGGCTTATCTTTTATGGTTTCTGTGGGTCGGGAATTCAGGAAGGGCTTTGCCGGGTGTTTCAGGCTTCCATCTCCAGTGTGGTTGTGATCAGACAGTGGCTGGAGCTGGAACAGCTGGGGCTGGTCAGCCATCTCTCTTTTTTCACATCTTTCTTTTTTCACCAGGGACTCTGCATGTGGTTTCCGTGGAGGGGAGAGTTTGTGCTTCCTCCTAGCATGGAGGCCTTAGAGCAGGTAGATGGTTGACATTGTGACTCAGACCTCCAAAGGCAGGAAGTCCAAGAAAACCAGGGAAAGCCGTAACATTTTTTGCAAACCAGTCTCAAAAGTCATACAACATCCCTTTCATCACTTACAAGCCTACCCAGACTCAAGAGATTTCACCTCTCTGTGGGAGGGCTGTCAAAGTCACATTGCAAGAAGAACATGAGGGATGTGAGATAATTGTGGCCATATTTGGAAAATACAATCTGCCACAATTTCTGTACTTCTGTTATTGATGGGTTCTCATGATCTTTAAAACAGAATTAACACCTAATGAGTAGCCTAGACAGTTGCTTATGGACACCCTATTGCTTGCTTTCAAATTTCAAGTGAAATCTTTAAAACGTGGTTTCAAAGGAGTGTAGTAATTTCTTCCCCACCACAGTCATGTCACGCCAAAATGTACTTCTGTGTACCATTTTCAACCGTGAAACTTTGTTTCTTATGTCTGCAATTTAGAAAAGAATAACATTGGGAGGTTGGTGTCTTAGCTCATTTTTTGTTTCTTCTAACAGCATACCTAAAACTGGGTAATTTATAAAGAAAAGGAATTTATTCTTCACAGTTCTGGAGGCTGAGGAGTCTAAGGTTGAGGGTTTGCGTCTGGTGAGGGCCTTCTTGCTGGAGGGGACTCTGCAGAGTCCTGAGGTGGTGCAGGGCATCACATAGTGAAGGGCTGAGCATGGTGGCTCAGGTCTCTCTTCCCCTTCTCTTAAAACCACCAGTCCTGGCCGGGCGCAGTGGCTCACACCTGTAATCCCAGCCCTTTTAGGAGGCCAAGGCAGGCGGATCACGAGGTCAGGAGATTGAGATCATCTTGGCTCACATGGTGAAACCCTGTCTCTATTAAAAATACAAAAAATTAGCCGGGTGAGGTGGCACGTGCCTGCAGTCCCAGCTACTCAGGAGGCTGAGGCAGGAGAATCCCTTGAACCCGGGAGGCAGAGGTTGCAGTGAGTCGGGATCGTGCCATTGCACTCCAGCCTGGGCGATAGAGTGAGACTCCATCTCAAAAATAAATAAATAAAATAAAACCACCAGTCCCCATACCATGATAACATATTAATCTACTAGCCCATTAATCTATTAACACATTAATCCATTTACCCATCAATCCATTAATGTATTAATTCATTCATGAGGTCAGGGCACCCACGATCCAATTACCTCTTAAAGGCCCCACCTTTCAAAACTGGCACATTAGGGTGACTCAACATGAGTTTTGGAGGGGACAAATTCAAACCATAGCAGTTGGAAATAGAAATAGAAGATAAAGTGAATGGCAGACCAGGAAGAGAGGTTTTTTTCACTAAAACTTGGGAGAAAAAAAAGGAAGGGAAAGAAAGTTTAATCTGGGATTTAAAATCTGTCCATGGGATGGAGGGAGCTGAGACATTAATCAGAGGAGCTGACAGCTCCAAATTAGTCTTGAAGTGATGCTGGGCAAGTCAAGGCTGCATAACTCTGAGTATTGGGAAAGGATGTTAAGAACGTGTACTCACCCATGCTGCGGGAGAATAAGAAATACCTACTCAACCATGCTGCTGTTGTGCTCTGGGGCCAGTATGAAGTACAAGTGTGACTTACACACAAGCACTGCAATGTTACCACAGTCTATCTGAGAACCCGGGAGGCTGATAAGTGATTAATAGGTGGGTACCGAGGATGGCATGGATCTGCTTAACAAAGGATGACTCATGGCCCAGGCAGGTTGGCTCAAAATTTCATCATGCTGCTTAGAACAGTGTGCAATTTAAAACTTAGAAACTGTTTATTTCTGGAATTTTCCATTTAATATTTAAAAACTGCGGCTGACTCTGGGTAAATGAAACCACAGAAAGCAAAACTGCAGATAAGGGAGGACTACTGTATTTGCATACAATGGAATATTATTCAGCTATAAAAATAGAAGGGAATCCTGTCCTAATCTACAGCATGGATGAACCTGGAGAACATTATGCAAAGTGTAATGAACCACTCACAGAAGAACAACTACTGCATGATTCCACATATATAGGGTGTCTAAAGTAGTCAGCCTCGTAGAAACAAGAAGAATGGTGGTTACCAGAGGCTGGGGAGAGGGGGAAATGGAAGCTGTTATTCAGTGAGTATAGCGTTTCAGTCATCCACGATGAAAACACTCTAGAGATCTGCTGGACGATATTGTGTCTACAGTTACCAATACTTAGAAATGTATCAAGACGGTGGATTGTATGATATGTGTGTTTCACCACAATAAAAACATCATTGGTCATTTATTTACCCCATATGTTGCCTTTCTGCTTATTTTTTGTGAATATAAAATGTTATAATGATATTCATGTGTTTCCTTGTAATTTCTCCCTTCCCACCTTATTTTTGCCTTAGCATTTCTCAAAATTAAGCCATACCCTGAGGCTCTTAGAAAACTAGCTCTCTGTGTCAACTAAACACAAAAGGAAAAAAGATAAAGAAAAGTAGCTCTTACCCCATCTCACAGGGATGAGGTGCTACACTAATGCCAGCTTCTTGTGGGTAACTATATGTGGCTGTAATTTTTTTAAATTTAATGAATAGTGCATCTGAGTCTATAATGTGACCAATTTTCTAAAAGGGTTGGTTGTAGAAAACATGGAATTAAGTGGGAGCTCTTTTAATTAATTGCTTTCATGGTTGGTTACTCCTTCATTGCTTGTGTTTACAACCAATTTCCAGAAATAATTTTTGCACTTCAACGTGAGCACACAAGGTCAGGAGAGTGACTCAAAAATATAAGCCTGCAAAGGCAGAATATCAATATCATTAAAGAGATTTCATGTCTTAGAAAAAGGCTTCTGATTAAAGTGATTTATTCTTTTTTTAGTACCTAATGCTTTAAAAAAAATCTACCGTTCACTTCTCCACAATAGAATAAAAAACATAATTTTAGAACATGAGAAACTTTTTGACATTTTCAGAACAGACCAGTGACCAAGAACTTTCTGAACCGGAAAGTTGGTCTCCAATTTTATAGATTTTCCCTTCCTTTGAAAATGGATCTTATCATCTATAGCAGGGCTTTGTAGTTTTGAAAAAATATAATTATCCAAACTATTTTCTAGGTCAAGAATTATTAACAAGGAACCACTGAGGATGGCTAGAATGCATTTCAGGTTTTTAGGCCCACAAGGATAATCGAGACCCACAAGGATAATCCATTCCTATCTCTTTTCTTTTTCAAACAAAGAAAAGTGGACACTTAGTCTGGGGCCTTATCTGACAATGCAATAGAATACTGGAAATTCAGATTAGAAACCACGGAACCTGGCACACTTGGTTGCAGTAACTGTGATCTTGGCTTCTGTATTAGTCAGCTTGTGCTGCTATAACAAAGTGCCACAGACTGGGTGGCGGCTGAAACAACAGAAGTTTGTTTCTCACAGTTCTGGAGGCTAGAAGGCTGATCTGAAAAAGTACTGTCTGATCTGGTTGCTGTGAGAGCTTTCTGCCTGGCCTGCGGACAGCTGTCTTCTTACTCTGTCCTCACAGGGCCTTTCCTCCAGGCATGCACGAGGAGAGAGGGCTCTCGGGCTTTTTCCTCTTCTTATAAGGGAACTAATCCAATCTTTAGGGTCCCACTCTCATGGCCTCATCTAACCCTAATCCCTGTCTGAAGCCCCTGTCTCCAGATTCCATCACGCTGGGGGCTAGGGCTTCAATATATGAATTTTGGGAGACACCATTCAATTCATAGCAGCCTCCTTTATTACCTTTTTTTCTGGAATATAATCTAAGCTCTGAGAGTATCTTCTCAGCATCTTGGTTTTAATATCTGAAAAAATGAATCTTACTAGCAACTTCTCAGGAATGTCAAAGTTTATTTAGAAAATAATTGCATGTTATAAAAGACCAAATCTATTCTGATGCGTTAGATGTAAAAGTAAACCTGAAGAATATTTTAATGATTGTTATCACTTTGATTGGGAAATTGTTGCTACAAACACACATTCTTGTTATCATTCCCTTTAACTCGTGGGGTCCCCTTGGTGTAGTAGATAGAATGAACTGTAGTCTATGTCTCAAAGCTCAGGTTCTAGCTCTGCTCTGGAACTTGCAAATCTAAACTGTCAGTCTTTCCACCTTTTTTTTTTTACGGTGGAGTCTCGCTCTGTCGCCCAGGCTGGAGTGCAGTGGCACTATCTTGGCTCACTGCAAGCTCCGCCTCCCGGGTTCACGCCATTCTCCTGCCTCAGCCTCCTGAGTAGCTGGGAATGCAGGCGTACGCCACCACGCCCGGCTAATTTTTTGTATTTTTAGTAGAGATGGGGTTTCACCATGTTAGCCAGAATGGTCTCGATCTCCTGACTTTGTGATCTGTCTGCCTTGGCCTCCCAAAGTGCTAGGATTACAGGTCTTTCCACCTTTAAGAAGTCCCTTCCCTCTATAATATTGGGGAAAGAGGGGTGGATGTCTCCCATCTGCTCTCATTTGACCTCTCAGAGTTATATTCTCACCTTTTCAACTTTACGCTTCACTTCCTTCACTGCTGGTCTCAGTCTGGAACCCACTGACTACAGTGCCCTTGCTCTTTGCATATGCACGTGTGTGTGTATGTGTGCCTATGGGTGTACATGTGCATGTGTGTGCACAAGAATGTATGTGAAACAATGCTGATTAAACAGGATGATTATCCAATACCAATCAACTTGGATAATCTGATTATCCAAGGAAACTCAGAGGAATGTATTGACTCACATGAAAAGTAGTACAAAGGTTCTTTATCACTGGAGTCTGGTGAGAAAGAACAGCCGCATGAGTCAGGCAAAGCAACTTTATTACTCACAGATAGGTGGCGAGGATAAACAGAAGCCTAGGATCCACGGCAAGCCAGTTCCCCCAGGCTCAGGGGGGCTTCCCTGGGTGGCTGGAGTCTTGTCTACACATGACCCATGTTGCATTGCAGCTAAGGGACCGCAAAAGCACTCCACTCTGAGTTTTATGCCCTTGGTGGAACTTGGATCACTGAGTTCAAGTACTGCAGGCCATCCTGTTCTAGGAGGGATGAGGACATAGCCCAGGCAGTTCTGGACAGTTGCCCCTTACCTTAGGATGTTGCGGTCTCTGTATATTCTACAGTTATTCCAAGAACTACCAGCAGGAGTAGGGAGAGCCGGGTAGTATAAAGCCATCTGGGCACCTGTCCTCCTGTAGATAGAAAACACAGGGTTACCCAAAACTCAGGCTCTGACTTTTACCTCTTTCTTTCTACATGCCATCGTTCTCCTAAACTGTTTCACTCCATAGGATTAAAATTACAGCTGCTGGCAGCATTGGGCACAATCTTTCCAACTTTCCCACCTGATAGGAAAGAGCTTCTTCCAGCTTTAGCTGAAAAAACCTGGGCAAGGGTTCTCATTGGCCTGGCTTGCCTCCTGGGTCAGCTTGACGAGCCTACCTAGGGCCAAAAGCCCTTTTGGCTCTGCAGTTGTCCTCTTTATAGCCCACCACACATGGGTAGATAGGATTTACTGAAGGACTGTGGAAAACTAAAGGGAATGACAACACATAGTGGGAAGAACTGCAAACCATAAGCTGGCAGTGCCCATAGTCTAAGGGCAAGCATGCAAGGCAGTCCACCTCCCACAGGGACCCTGTTCTGACATACTGGTTTCTTTTCTTTTTTGTTTTTGTTTGTTTGTTTTTGAGACGGAGTTTTGCTCTTGTCGCCCTGGCTGGAGTGCAATGGTGCAATCTCAGCTTACTCCAACCACCGCCTCCCCGGTTCAAGTGATTCTCCTGTCTCAGCCTCTCGAGTAGCTGGGATTACAGGTATGGGCCACCACGCCAGGCAAATTTTTGTACTTTTAGTAGAGATGGGGTTTCACCATGTTGGCCAGTCTGGTCTCAAACTCCTGACCTCAGGCGATCCACCCTCCTTGGTCTCCTAAAGTGCTGGGGTTACAGGTGTGAACCACTGTTCCCGGCCTGTTGTTGTTGTTTTGTTGTTGTTGTTGTTGTTGTTTTTGAGACAGAGTTTTGCTCTTGTTTCCCAGGCTGGAGCACAGTGGCGTGAAATTGGCTCACTGCAACCTCTGCCTCCCAGGTTCAAGCGATTCTCCTGCCTTAGCCTCGAGAGTAGCTGGGATTACAGGCACCACTGCCCCCCCACCATGCCTGGCTAATTTTTGTATTTTTGGTAGAAATGAGGTTTCGCCATGTTGGCCAGGCTGGTCTTGAACTCCTGACGTCAGGCGATCTGCCTGCCTTCACCTCTCAAAGTGTTGGGATTACAGGTGTGAACCACCGTGCCCAGCCTGAGGTACCCAGTTTCTGCCCTCAGGCCCTCAAGCCTCTGTGCCATGCACCTCCACCCTCTAAGCTCCAACTTGACTCTCCTGCCATTTGGGAAACCTTGTCACATGCATTGTTATGCCCCAGCATACACCTTCCTCCTCCCAGCAGAACTTCTGCAAAGTCTCAGCAAGTCAGTCTGGAAATAGCATCCCTGTAGCTCAGGGAGGGACAGGCTGTGGTGGCCTTTGCCATCCAAGTTCTGCAGAATTGTGCCGGCGATGGACTTTGGTTTTACTGCTCCTGAATATGCTGTGTCAGACTCTCCTATGAGACTGCCTGGCAGACTTGTTTATGCCCTGCCTAACAGTGTGAGTTGCAGATGTGGATGTGGTCAGCTCTCCATATCCGTGGGTTCCACGTGCATTGATTCAACCAATTGCAGATTGAAAATATTTTTAAGAATCGTGTCTGTATGGAACATGTACATTTTTTTCCTGGTCATTATTCCATAAACAATATAGTATGACAACTATTTTCATAGCATTTACTTTGCATTAGGTATCACAAGTAAACTAGAGAGGATTTAAAGTATATGAGAGGATGTGCATAGGTTATATGCAAATACTACGCCATTTTATATCAGAGACTTGAACATCTGTGAATTTTGGTATCCTTCGGGGGGGCCATGAACCAATCTTCAGTGGATACTGGAGATAATTGTATTTATTTTCCTGTCTAGCAGAGAGAAAGAGATCAATACTTTCCTCACAGTTCCATCACTGCAAGTCCTACTTACTCACAATAGGATTCTGTTCACCTTGCATTTTAAATCGTCTCCCTGTGTGTCTGTTGGGGATAATAAACAGGCCCATTGCTCAGCCATACACAGTGGCTGTTTCTTGGCTATTAAGAATACCTTGCCAAGTCACTGAATTTTCTGCTGAGAGGATTAACTTCTTAGATGAGGATCATGCTTCCTCATCTCTGCCTGAAAGAGAAAGTTGTTATTATTATTATTATTATTTTGAGATGGAGTTTCATTCTTGTTGCCCAGGCTGGAGTGCAATGGTGCAATCTTGGCTTACCACAATGTCCACCTCTTGGGTTCAAGAGATTCTCCTGCCTCAGCCTTCCGTGTAGCTGGGGTTACAGGCATGTGCCACCATGCCCAGCTAATTTTGTATTTTTAGTAGAGACAGGGTTTCTCCATGTTGGCCAGGCTGGTCTCGAACTCCCAACCTCAGGTGATCTGCCCACCTCGGCCTCCCAAAGTGCTGGGATTATAGGCATGAGCCACCGCGCCCAGCCAAAAAAGGTGGTTTTTTTCCTCTTTGTTATGCAAGTTATTTTAGTTTGGGTCTCCACAGCAAGCTTGAATATTTCTTTGAAATTTATGGCTTATCTTAAAATTATTGCAAACTTTTCAATCTACTCCATTATATATCTGTTTGTTATATAAGTAATGTTTTAAATTACTTTCTATTAAGCAAAATAGATTTTCTGAAAAGATATGCCATATTTATCTTTTGATTCTATTATTCTCTAGCTGTGAGTTCTTCTTGGCATTGAGCTTGAGCATGAACATACGGAATTACAGCCTGACTACCCACCACCTGCAACCCCAATCCTCTGGAGCAACTTTGAGAGCTTGAGCCTTTGTAAAATTGCATCTTTGGAACACAAAACCATATCCAGCTCTTAGAGGGTGACAAACGGAAAAGAACTTTCCAGACAACCTCAGGACAGTCAGAGTCACCGCAATGCCCTGTGGCATATGCAACATCCATGCCTTCTTTCAACAACTTCCTTCCTGATTGGGACGTTGGCATCATGTACTCACTGGCCTCAGGTGAATCACTGATTTATTGAGTTCTCAGCTGAGTGCAGCAGCACCAGCTCCTGGTCAACCTGAATGTTATTTAGAAAACCAGGGATAGAGATCCTGGGCTGGGTGTGTGTGTGAGTCAGGACGTCCCCACGCCTCTGGATCTGGTTGATGTGCCTTACTGCCCAGCATCCATTCACTCTTCTCTGATAACCACACCCCAATATCCTTCTGGGGAACCACCCCTAATGTACTTCCATTCTATCTCCTTCAGGTGGCCTTGGCTTCTTCGGGGTGTGGAACATATGACTGAGGTCTGAGCAATCAGGATATTTCAGTTCCCAACCAGGGACTGAATATGACACAACCAGGGCAAATAAAGTAAAATCCTATTGAGCTTAAAGCCTAAAAGATACACAGTCTAGATCTTCTGTAGAAATCTCAGGATCAGGAAGACAGACTCTCTGAAAATAAGGCCAAAACACAGAATAGGCCATGGCTAATTGACCATGTGCTGAAGAGAAGCTGGGTCCTGGTAACAGGGGTTGGTATTTGCAGCAAACTACCCTTGAAGCCAATGCTACCCCTGAACTTTTCTGTTATCTTAGCTAGTAAATTACATTTTTCCAAAGGCCTAGTTGGGTTGGATTTTTGGTCTTTTGGAACCAAATGAATTCTAACTATACGTTCCATGTAAGCATGGCTCTTGCTTCCACGGGCTATGGAAGAAAATAGGGAGGGGAGAGCCTCCTAGGGCATCCAGGCTGCCTAACCAAGGACAAAAGTCCAACGCCAGGCAGTAATTCAGTCTTGTTATTCTTGTTGAGCAGGCCATGACATGTGCTCTAGATTGGTGAATACTGTAGATTTTTCTCGTTCTTGCCTTTCCCAAGTGGTGGCTTTATGGCCATTCTCTTGTTCTCTCTCCACCATGGTACATTGAATGAATTAGGGATTGTCAAAATTATTATGAGGCATGATATTTTGCCTTGACTGACAAAATTGCATATCATCCAGAGATCTTAGGCTTGATGCTGGATTAGACTTGGATGATTTTTTTTTGACAAGTAGGGAGTTTATTTTAAGTAAGTACAGAAACTTGCAAGGTGTGGAAGGAAGGGTGTATGTGTATGTGTGTTTCAGGCAGCCAAAAGAGGGGATGTAATGGATTTCAGTTGTATTTTGCCACCCAGTCAGTATTTACTCTTATTCTGACAACTCTATGTGATTTCCCCTGGGGAGGTCACCTCATCCTGATTCCCTCGATGATACATTCATATCTAGATGTGGAACATCCAATTTGGTATCTACATGTGACCCAAAGAAAGCCAAAGATACACCGTGGGGCTTTTTCTAAACTCTCTGGGAAAGATATTCTTGCTCTTTCTAGCTGGAATTGAAGCTTAAAGAAGAGAAGATCTGGAATGACTATAGCCATCTTATGACCACAGAGAGAGAACTTACTTGAGTATAAAGCCGACCATAGGGAGGACAGCAGATCTATCTGAGCCAAAAGATGGCGATGTGATATTTTAAATCCATGCCTTATAGTACCCGAAGTCAATTCCATCCTTAGACTTTTCAGGTAAATGAGGCCACCCTTTCCAATTTATCAAAATATATTCTCTGCGAGTTTTCTGCCATTTTCAACTGGAAGAGTCCCATCTGATATCCTGGACAAGTACCACACTCCTGGAGATGATGTCCTGAAAGAAGAGCTTGCTCACTTGAGAACAGGTAGTTTATTTGGAAGATAATCCCTGGAAGTAGAAATGAGGGGGTAGGGAGAGTAAGACAAGAAGGATCAACCCTTCTGGGGATGTTCTGTGTAGAATGTAACTCAAAATTGTCCCACCAGGAGAGAGGGAGCCTCTGACATTTATACACTGGCCCCTGTCCCTGTTATTTGAGGGCTGCTTTCAAAGGTCTTAACTCCAGTGTATGGATTGCAAATAACTGAAGCAAAGCTGATTACGATACTTTTGGGGAAAGCTCTGAGCCAGCAAAGCAGAAGGACCCTGAGAAATGCACTTGGTTTGAGTCACTGGCAGCACACACACGTCACAGTTGCACTGAAACTAGACAAACCAAAAGGAAGGGACATGGTGTGCCACAGGCATCAGCTATAGAATCTACTTCTGATTTGTCCCTTTCAAATTTCTCCAACAACAGACTTAACATTTTTTTTTTCTAAGAATTGAAAGACCTACTTACCTCACTTTTGGGCTTGACTATTCCAATGGAATGCTTCCACATCTTCAAACTGATATCTCTAATACCATGGTGGTGAAGCAGGCCTTCATAAGAGGACTCCCAAAAATGTACCGCTCCCAGGCCTACTTCTCAAAGATGCTGGTTTGATTAAGGTAAATATATCGGTGGGATATGAGACATTTATAAAAATCAAAAATCTTCTAGCAGTGACAACCCAAATTTGGATGAGTCCAGGGCTCAACGACCATGGAATCTGACTATCTGTATCTGAAGAAGCTGAGACAAGCCAAGACAGCCAAAGCTCCCATGAGACGAGGTGAGTTCTGTTCTTGAAAGACTTGCCTTCCAAATCTAATCTGTGCTACTGTAAGCTGGAAACCAGGTCAAGAGCCATCACAACAGAATGTGGGGAGGTGACTGTAGGCTTTTGGCTTAGGCTCCGTCCCTCTGGAAAAATAACATGTAATGAATGTCTCTTCCCAGCAGTCTGAAAATAATTGTGTGTGCCTATGCGTCAAATAATTAATCAATAAGTTAAAAATATTTTTATGGCTAACTTGACTCACAGCTGCCTTACCAATCAGATAGATTTGTTTCTATCTTGTCCTTGAGATAAGTCTGAGAGGGGAGCGGGATGAAATCTGTGCATGAAATGATGAGATCATGACTTCAATTGTATGAGCCTCAAGGCCTCTAAACTACCAGGCTGTAATTTACCTAACTCCGGGGTGTGAAAGTCTGCCTTGGGTAAAGGCACTGCCTTGGCCAGTGGGATAGCAGACAGGGAGTAGACTGGGTACATGTGTGCATGTGTGCATGTGTGTGTGTGTGTGTGTGTGTGTGTGTGTGTGTGTTATTAAGGCTGGATGTTCCTCTGGGCAGACTTATCAGGCTGCCTCCTACTCAGCTGATGGTGAAGATAATGTCTCATTGGCAGCCAAGCCTTCGCAGATGTTACTGTCAAAGTAGTAGATGCAGCCACTTAGTGGTATCTTCTTTCTTCCCTCCTCTTTGCTAGTTTCAATGCTTTTGCTTTTAAATGGCCTCAGTAAAAGTGAAAGCAATCACATCCTGCCATGAGAGTTGTTTTGTCGTTAGTCAAAAATACTTTGTGGTGAAGTAGAAGCACATGGCATCTCTTGTAGGATTAAGTTACTCCCTTTCTCTGTCCCTTCTGAACAGGGAGCAGGAGGAGGTCCTACTTCAGTCTAAAAGATCTCTAAACTCCCTGCCCCCAAATTTTAGACATTCATCTCACCATTTCAAGTCCTGAGAATATTCTTCTATAGCCCCCAAAGGAGCCAACATTTAGGAAGGGATTGTTTGGCCTGATAATCTGTTAATATATCCAGGGAAAGAAAAGCCTAAGCTTCAGAGTGGCAGTTCTGCTGTGATATGATGCTACTCGGCAAAATATTGACTGTGGCTTGCAGAGCTTTCTGGAAGCTCCACATCTGGGATGATGCCCTGTGTTACAGTAACTGTGACATTTTCATCTAGGACAATGGAAGACCCAGAGAGCCTCATTCCTGAATCCTCAACTCTCTTGGGAAACATCCACCAGGATTTCACGCTACTTCCTGAACCCGCGAGAGTATTCAGCAATGTCAGGCCACCTTCCAATGATGGCTTATATCATCACTGGCTTCTACCCAGTCCAGCCTTATCACCTGTAAATAAATATGAGATTCTTTTTCAAAGAGCTCTCCAGCCATCCTATTATGGCCTGCAGTTTATATTCTAGCTCTGGAAAGTTTTGTCCAAATTCTATCATGTTTTCAAATATATTCTGGAAGAGTATTTCAATAGCTCTATTAATAATAGAAATTGGACAGAATCTCTGTAACAGAAAATCTTGTGGGCCAACCAAGAATAGCTGCAGCACATTCTTCAGGGCACTAAGAAGCTGTTTGGAGCATGAGGCTCCAGAAAACAGGAGAGATGATTTAGACAGGAGAAGTTGCTGGCTTTCTTTTTTTTTTTTTTTTTTTTTTTTTTTTTTTTTTTGAGACGGAGTCTTGCTCTGTCGCCCAGGCTGGAGTGCAGTGGTACAATCTCGGCTCACTGCAAGCTCCGCCTCCTGGGTTCACGCCATTCTCCTGCCTCAGCCTCCCGAATAGCTGGGACTACAGGTGCCCGCCACCATGCCCGGCTAATTTTTTGTATTTTTAACAGAGACGGGGTTTCACCGTGTTAGCCAGGATGTTCTTGATCTCCTGACCTTGTGATCCGCCCGCCTCAGCCTCCCAAAGTGCTGGGATTACAGGCGTGAGCCACCACGCCCGGCCGCTGGCTTTCTTACTGACACTTGTCAGGGACATATACCACCTGCTTACACCAGCCTTTGCTGAAAACTGTTTCCAGGGACGATTTGATTGATGTACGGAGGCAAAATCCACACCCCTGCATCCTGCTTGACCCATTTTCTCCTGTTTTCTGTTGGTCTCCTCTGTCGCTACCCTCCACTCATCCTTTTGTTCAGCTCTGTGGAACCAGAATACATAGTGGAAAAACCCTCTAGCTCTGTTAGCACCATGGTGTAGTTACGCAACAAATATTTGACTAATAAATGAAGACGTGTTTATTTGCATATTTTGGTAGACATTTATAACATTCCTAGACATCTAGTGCATTAAACAAAATGCACCTCACCTCTTGAATTTGGGGCACTGAACTAACACACAGAATTTATCTGGGATGCTGAATGATCTTTCCCGCTTAAAGGCTACTCAAGGTACATCTCTCATCGCTCATGCCTGATCCTCCTAGAGGATACATCTCTCAAAAGCACTGGGTGACAGCACTTCACTTGGGTTGTATTTTCTTAAAAGCAATTGCATTCAGTTTTATAGGTGACCATTTTTAGTTTTAGGTACAAGAAATACGAACTAAAAATACAAAAGGGAACCAAGCACTTCTGCCTCACCGGCGGGACAGTTTCGTAACTTTCTATGTATAAGAGAATCTAGACCAGCCTCCTTCGTTACAGAAAATCTCTTTCATGTAAATAGTAGTAATTTTTTTTCAGTCTTTTAATTTACCTGATCATTTCCCAGGCTGTCTCCATATCACCTGCCTAGTGTTGGACTTGCTTTTGATTTTCATTTTCTTTTTGTTGGTATTGTTGTGCTGAAGCTGATTTCTGGATTTTCCTATCACTGTTCCCAAATTCAGACTATGGGCTGAGCAGAAAGTGGAATTACTGTTATGTTCTCTATGTCTCTAAATGCTAATCTGTGGCCTCAGCTAAAGACAGATACTGACGAGCATGTCACCTAACAATGGATGATTTCCTACGTGGAAGAGAGTGGTATCGCTGTCTCCAGGTGCATTTGTCTGTTCTATTCAATAATATAGGTAGTTGCAACCTGCCTACAATAGAAGAGCCAAATAAGCAGTATAGGTCTTAACATATTACTTTCCAACTTAGTAATGAAGCAATTTAATTATTAGGCTCAGAGGAGGTGTTGCCAGTGTTTAGGCTAGACAGTTCTTTGATGGGATTATCTTATGCATCACGGGATGTATAGCATCCTTGGGTCCTATTCAGGTGCCTGTAATACTCCCCGTTAATGTGACCACTAAAACTGCTCCCACACCTCTCAAACACTTCACCTGGCAGAGGAGTGTTGAAGGACAAAGGACTTACTTTCGGGAGCCTGCCTGGGAATTACATGACAAATCTATACCTAGCTTTGGGAAGAACCCTGAGGATAGACAGCAGATAAATAATGCCTTCATTGTCCACTAGAAGTAGCTCATTCTGTGTAATGTGATTTGGCCTCTAAACTGGTCAGGCTTTTGATTCAACCCTAGAATGGCTCTAAGAAATTTTTCTAATTTCATTAGAGATGCCAAATTTCATTTCAGGGCTTGACTTTGATTCTAGAGTTTATTCTAAGCTAGTCTCCTTACAGGAACTGGAAATAGATACATGGGTTGAAAATGGGGCTTCCCCCCAGACCAGGTCTGATCTGCATGGAGCTT
The DNA here is from genome assembly GCF_029281585.2 of Gorilla gorilla gorilla. Taxonomy (NCBI): domain Eukaryota; kingdom Metazoa; phylum Chordata; class Mammalia; order Primates; family Hominidae; genus Gorilla; species Gorilla gorilla. The sequence continues at coordinate 25,275,916 of NC_073229.2, forward strand.
GTGCTAGAGTCTCTGGACCCTCCTAGCCTGGCCCAATTTCCTGGAGTGGGGCACTAATATCCCTAGTTCACTTTTTGTTCCTCTGTAGGCATCCTAGTATAGGACTGCTGTATTATATGGGGGGAAGAATGATCCTGGCTTTGTTAGGATAAAAAATTTTCAAAACTAATGGAAATGTAATGCTTATGACATGTGATTATTAAAGTGAAGCATTGTTTTAGAATGCTGTTGACACAGGTCTTGGAACTGCATGTACATAAACATAGCGCTCTCATGGGTGGAAGAAATTCCAATCTAGGTTATTTTTGGAGAAAATTGTAGTTCTTTGTTTCTCCTAAAATAGAAAGGATCCCATTTCCAATGTCTTTGTGGCTGTATCATGTTAATGAGGATAGTGAAGTATGTGGCCCTAGCTGTGGTTAGATAGAGTCCTCATTCCAGAGGGCTGGCGGTAAGCGCACGCAGAGCTCCTTTTGAAAGGCTCGACACTCATGTATTGAGTATGTGTTATGGCTAACACAGTGCCAAGTGTTCACGGAATACAGAGAGGCAGGCTACATAAGGTGTATTTGTTCCTTTCCCATCAGAAGTTTCAATGAGCCACATGCACACAAGGGATGTTAGGAAGCAAAGTCAGGCAGTGTAGGATCATGTGCCACCAGGAAGGTCAGTGTGGCAGTGTTCGGAGAGTCTTCCGTTGGCCATTGGCCATATCACAGTAGCTTCATCTCCAGGCCACGTTACCATAACTCCCATGTTGCTGGCTACATGCAGATTCCAGCTACTGCATCTGTAGGGGTCATTCCAACAAATGCTTCTAACAGCAGATTCAATGTTTTGAGATAAAACCTTCTACAATATAGTAAAAAAAAATAATTCAAATAAATAGAACCTGAGCTATCCAATACCCTTACATTGTTCTGGATGGCCAAGTTTCCCAGATAGGTATGGGTCCAGTCCTTTGAGGGGTTGAGGTGAAACATTTTCTGCAATTTGTCACCCTGGGATTTCTGATTCAGGGTTTCTGGTCACTTCAATCTCAATTAAATTCAGCAAACACTTAATGAATGACAGTTTTAGGTAACGCTGCTATGGGAGATACAAGGATTACTTAGTGAGCCTCAGGCTTTCCAGGATCACGGGCTACACCAGTGATTCTCAACCCTGGCTATCTAGTAGAATCATCTGTCAAGTTCGAAAAATATATAGATGCCTGGGTTCCATTCCAGATTAGTTGAATATGAATCTCTGAGACTGGGAGCTAGATGTCACCCTTTTTTCTTTCTTTTCAAATAAACAGCTCCTTAGATGATTCCAATAGGCTTCCGGGGGTGCTGATCTAGGCAAGCACAGATCAAAACAACAACAACCTGATTATAGTATAGTGTAAATAGAAATAAAATGTAAGATTAATTTCAAATAGGAACATTGAAGAACTTTGGAGAATGCAAGTTTGGAGCTGAGCCGGATTCATTTTTTTTTTTTTTTTTTTTTTTTTTGAGACGGAGTTTCGCTCTTGTTGCCCAGGCTGGAGTGCAATGGCACAATCTACGCTCACCACAACCTCTGCCTCCTGGGTTCAAGTGATTCTCCTGCCTCAGCCTCCCGAGTAGCTGGGATTACAGGCATGTGCCACCATGCCCGGCTGCTGACATTTTTGAGTTCTTATGTCTGCCTTTCATAATTTTTTTCCTATCAGTAGACTCTTAGCTGTCCTTCTCACAGTTGTAAGCGTATGTCTATAGCAGCCCATTTCTAATGTAATATTTCTAAGCATCTGCGGCTAGGAAATTTAATTTCTAAGTTTGTTGGAATTGAATGTAAATTAAGAATAAATAGGTTCTACTTCCCACCAAAGGAACTAAGACTCCTTGGAGAAATGGCTGGTTCCAGGTCTGGGGCAGGAAATGTATTTGGTGAACCCAGGGCAACTTGTTATACCAGAGAGCAAGGAAGCTATCAAGACTAATGGGGTCATGTCACAAGTACACAGTGCCAGCTGGAGTTGGCATCTCCCCCAGGCCAAAGAAGGGACAACTGGAGTATCCATAAGGATAATGACAGCAGTGGGCCGAAATATATTAAATACATAAACACCCAATGGTTTGTAATGATACCAAAACAAACAAACAATAAAAGCAAAACCACCCAAACTTCAGTGTTGAATGGGAATGCTAGAGCACTAATTCCTTATTCTGAAAATTCATAAGGAAAGGAAAGTATCAAGTGTTTGTCCTTTCTTCTACTGGCTCTTTCAGGGTAAACAAATAGCTATTAGGGGAAGATAGCTGTGTTTGCCTAGATTAGTACCCCCAGAAGTGTATTGGAATTATCTATGGAGCTGCTTTTTTTTTTTTAAATAGCAGATTTCTAGTTAATTACATGAAGAAGAAATTAGAAAATCACATTTTACAATCCTAATGAGCCTAGGCACAGTCATCAATAGATGCTACCTCAGCCATCTATGGATACGTCACAAACTATGTCATATGGTGGCAGTTGGGGTCACTCATGCAACCACATTCTTCTGGGAGCCCAGCCAGGGCTGGAATGTCCACAGTGGCCCCACTCTTGATATGGGGCCTTGGTGCTTGCTGTCACCACAGAGCCTCGGTTCTCCTCCAGGTGGCCTCTTAGCATTCAACAGTTTGTCCTGTGCCTGACTTCCATGAGAGCACAGGCGGAAGCCATCAAAGCTATCAGGTCTCTTAAGGACTAAACCTACAGGTGACACATTGTCACCTCTGTCACCATCTATTGGTTGAAGCAAGTCACAAAGTCAGTCTAAATTCACAGGTGTGGGGAGAATAGACTCCCACTCTTGATGGAAAATGGCTCTCCCTGGGAACAATCTACTGCTGCCTGTCTCTGGCCACAATGATTCATGTCCATTCCACATGCAAAATACAACCACCCCCTCTTACAACTGTCTCCATTTTGGCATCAGTTTGGCATCAGCTCAAAGTCCAGGATCTTGTCATCTAAATCAGGCCCTCATGTGCAGCTCCTATTGCTCTGAGACCTATGAGGTAAGAGGACAAGTTATTTCCCCATCCATATACCCAATGTGCAATGGTAAGACTGCAGTAGGCACTCCTGCTCCAAAGAGGAAAGAATGGGAAGCACCTAGCAGGCAATTCTGAATCCAGGTGGACTCGTGTCACCATTTCCCATGATTCTGGGGCCAGAGGTGGGAGCAATTGCTGGTGGTCATCTTTGGAAACAATGCTCACAGATACTAAAGTCTTTGGGGGAACGTGGGTAGAGAACTGTATGCCGGAGAGATGAGGCAGACACCGTGTGAGTCTGATGACCAGCCTCGGCAATACTCACAGTGGGGCAACCAGAACTATGAGCATCATAAGGTGGTACAATAGGAAGTATATACATAGCATCACCTGGCCAGTATTCTTGTCTTAAAATTGACCCTGAATCTTCTCAGACATCTAGACTCTATGATTAATATACAGGACACACAAGAGCCAGAGGAACGGGTTAAATGGCGCAATGAAGCAATTAGCTAGACCCTGAATGTAGCACATCCTACAGGATGAAGGACTGTGTTCCTCAACAAATCAATACATGCAAAGCACACAGAAAGGAGCTGTTAGAGAATAAAAGAGAATTAAGAGGCATAACAATCAAATGCAATGTGTGGACCTTATGTGGATCCTGATTCAGACAAAGCAACTGCAAAATCTCACCTTCGAGGCAATTAGTAAAATGTAATTGCAGTCAGGTATTAAATGATATTAGGGAATTATTGCTAATTTTATTAGGTGTGACAACAGCATGGTGATTATGGGGGGAAAAGGTCTTTATCAGTTGGAGATGCATACTAAACTATTTGTGGGTAAGATACCATAATGCTTGGGATTGGCTTTAAAATGTTCCAGGCAGGCTGGGTGTGGTCCCTCATGATTTTAATTTCAGTACTTTGGGAGGTTGAGGCAGGGAGAATCATTTGAGCCCAGGAGTTCAAGACCAGCCTTGGCAACATAGAGAGACTCTAGATGTGCAAAAAAAATTTAAAAATTAGCCGGGCATTGTGGTGCGTGGCTGTAGTCCCATCTACTCGGGAGGCTGAGGTGGGAGAACCATCTGAGCCTGGGAGGTCAAGGCTGCAGTAAGCCGTGATGGCGCCACTGCACTCCAGCCTGGGCAACACAGTGAGACTATGTCTCGAAAAAAAAAAAAAATTCCAGGTAAAATAAATGGGGTAGGGTGAGGGTAGAAAGGCAAATAAATTAGGAAAATCTTGGTAATTGTTTAAGGTGGGAAATAGGTAAATGGGGGTTTTCTCCACTTGCATGTGTGTGCGCGTGTGTGTGTGTGTAAGTGATGAGGTCTTGCTGTGTCACCCAGGCTGGAATACAGTGGCATGGTCATGGCTCACTGCAGCGTCCAGCTCCTGGACTTAGGCAATTCTCTTGCCTCAGCCTCTGGAGTAGTTGGGACTATGGGTGGGTATCACCATGCCCAGTTTCTGTGCATGTTTGAACATTTCCACAAGAAATGTTTAAGAAAAAAAAAGAATAATTGCTTCTGAATGAAAAAACTGGATTTGAGGGTTTCTTAAATAAATCAGTGAAGCACCAGCATGCTGGGGCAGCATCTTGGGTAGGCAGGAGTTCCCGTAAGGATCGGGGCCCTGGCTTTGCCTTGCTTCCTAATGCTCAGCTGCTCATGGGAGGTGGGGGCTATGGTGAAAGCAGGAAGGGAAAAGCTGTGAGTTATCTGGTGGTGAGAGAATTTACTCCTTCTTTCTGGCATTTTTTATTGAAAATAAAATAAACCATTGGTCTGTATTAGACAAGTCAGTCAATCAGTCAATCAATTATTTATGGAGCTCTTGTACTTTTATTTTTTATTTTATTTTTATTTTTATTTTTATTTATTTATTTTTTGAGACAAAGTTTTGCTCTTGTTGCCCAGGCTGGAGTGCAATGGTGCCATCTCGGCTGACTGCAAACTCCACCTCCCGGGTTCAAGCGATTCTCCTGCCTCAGCCTTCTGGGTAGCTGGGATTGCAGACATGTGCCACCATGCCCGGCTAATCTCATATTTTTAGTAGATGTGGGGTTTCTCCTTGTTGGGCAGGCTGGTCTCAAACTCCCGACCTCAAGTGATCCGTCCGCCTCGGCCTCCCAAAGTGCTGGGATTACAGGTGTGAGCCACCGCGCCCAGCAGCTCTTGTACTTTTAAAAAGTTAATATTTGTTATCTAAAAGTGACACATGTACATAGTTATGAAAAGTCAAATAGGTCTACACAATCTACAATGAAAAGAACAGCTCTTTCTCCCCCTTCCTTCCCTGAATTTCTTCTCACCAGAGCTGCTACTTCTAATCTTTTTAGTTCTTTTTCATGGCGCTTCTTTTTGTCTGTCAAAATAACTGGCTTGGCTGGGTGCCGTGGCTCATGCCTGTAATCCCGGCACTTTGGAAGGCCGAGGCAAGGGATCACATGAACTTAGGAGTTCGAGACCAGCCTGGCCAACATGGTGAAACCCTGTCTCTACTACACTAAAAAATACAAAAAATTAGCAGGGCATGGTGGCGCACACCTATAGTCCCAGCTACTCAAGAGGCTGAGGCAGGAGAATTGCTTGAACCCAGGAGGTTGAGGTTGCAGTGAACTGAGATGGCGCCACTGCACTCCAGCCTCGGCAACAGAGTGAGACTCTGTCACTAAAACAAACAAACAAACAAATGAAAACCCCGGGCTTATTGTATTTTTCTCTTTTATTTTTCAACTTTAGATATAATCTATTGGCTTCTGAGTGAAGAAAGTAGGAGTTAGCTCTGTCATGTCACCCTCCACATACAAACTAGCTTCTCTTTCTATTTTCCTAATAGCTTCATTTTTTTTGTTAAATCAATATTCAGTGTTTGCTCTATGAGAATCAAGCAAATATACATATTCTGAGTTCACTACCCAGCCAAGTGGTGAACTCAGATTCTATTTTGTTTCTTGTGTAATTTTTGGTTTCTCAGATGCTAATAGTTGTTTTATTTCTTCTTCTGTTCATTTGCTTGGTTTCGTAGGTTCCTAAGGCTTCAAATTCCCTGCTGGAGCTGTGCAAGCCTAGTATGTTCTCAACATGCTTAAGCACTTCAGGTAATTATGGGTTGCATTTTCTCCCCCTTGGAGACACCCCCCTTTATCCTGCAGCTCCAAAATGAGCGGGTCAGTCCCCAGGCCCTCTTCCCAGATGCCCGCTGGAGCTTCCTTTCACCTCTTTCCTTTGCTGGATTCCTGCTTCTTGGATCCCAGGCTCTTTCCTGGGTTTTGGTGGGGCCCATATTCTTGCTGTTTCTTGGGAGAGAGCACAGAGAGGGGACTGATGAATATTACATTTGTGGTACATGTCAGAGAAGATGAAGACTCCATTGTCACAAGGTGGGTTCCCTGATGGAGATGAGTGTATGGGAGTTTACTAGGGATGTTCTTGGGATCACCGCTCTGGAAGGGAAGGAGTCAGAATTGAGTGAAGGCAGAAGCTGAGCTGAGCTGCCATCTCAGTTGTCCTCTAGGTTGTTCTGGACCTGGGATGGGCCTTCAGAGTTGTCCCTAGTTGGGGCAAGGGGCTGGGCCTTTATATGCATATAAGAATCAATCACTGGATTTGGGGCACTCTGGGAAGTGGTGTGACCTCACACAAAGCACCTCTCTTCAGCAGAGGGAATCGCTGTGTGGGCTGGAGGGGTCTGGGCAGCACGTCACAACATCCGCCACAGTCCACTCCCAGGCTGCTCGCATGCACTTTCTTGTATAAGGATTGGGTGCAGTTCCTCCAGGATTCCAAAGGGCCTCTGGGAAATTTAGAAGATGGAAGTCAGTGGAATAAACTGCAGCTCTTGCCTTTGACACTGTTCTAATGTTCATTGACATCTTCCTCTACTCTCCTCTTGAGATTCCTCCTTTAAGCTAGGACCTTTGCTGGTCTCTGTGGCTTAACTGGGGCCATGACCCAGCCCTTTATCCTTGAGGATCTGAACTTCTGGTCACCGTGCCTTTCTTAGGCTGTAGCTGCCGCATTTGTTCATATAAGTAAAAAAAATCAAGAGACGATCAAGATGTCCAAGCAGATAGATTTACTTATTCCTGATCCTATTGTATCATTATGGCCAAACCTCCTGACAATCAGGATTAATATCCCCTGCCAGGATGGTCACCCCTCTTCACACCTGCCAATCTTTTGGCAGGAGGGGGTCTAACAGGCCCAGTGTTCAATCATAGCTTGGAGTTTAATGGGACTTGCTGTGTCCACTGGGAGAACATTTCCCCCTTTGGGATCCTCTAAACTTGCAGAGCCCAGAGGTGCAGGGATAGGAGGAGCAAATTCCCCAGGTGGGAGTGATGGTAAATAGGGAAACTCCGCTTCTGCCCTTTGGTTCTTGGATCTATGTATTCTTTCAGTTGAAAATGCAGCACCATATAAAGGTCACTTGTTTAAAGTGTACACTGCAGCTGAGAGGATGCCACTCAGCCTCATGAGATATTACCTCCAAGCTAGCATGTCAGTTTTGTCTTCCACATGCCATAGCATTCCTCTCTTAGGTCAGCAGCTTCTCAGAGGGACAGTTCAAACTTTGGCCAGTGGATTCCACAGCCATGTGCTCACTCCACACACCTTTGCTATAAAGTGGATCCCTTTTTCTTATAAGATCCCTTTTTCTTATGTGGACTCCTATGCTGCTGGATGTAACCATCTGTTAGCTCTTGGGCCGTGGTGTTGACTGAGTGCCTCCGAGCAGAAAAGACTGTCCCATATCCATAATATTTTCTGTTCCTGCTAAAATGAATCATTGTCCCTTCTTGGGCAGAAGGGATCCAGTAGTAAACGCACTGTGTAGAGGCTGGTTAGTCACCTTGAGGGATAGCACCACATCAGGGGGCTCAGCATTGGTCTCTGTGCTGCTGCTGGCAGGTCTGCCATTCAGCATGGCAAAAGCTAGATCTACTTGGTACGTGGAAGCCTGTGCCATTGGGCATGTGCTTAGCCTCCACCCCTGCCACTCTGCTCATGTGCCCATTTTGTTTATCCAGTTCGTTTAGCATGATGTCATCGATATGGTGGACCAGGGTGCTATTCTGCAGGATGCCTACCTGGTCCTGGTTTCCTCAGACTTTATTGTGACAGGACATGGGAGCATTAACATAGCCTTGTACCAAGGCCATAAATGTAACATGGTTCACTCTTCCAAGTGAATGTGTTTTAGTCCATTTTCTGTTGCTTATAACAGAATACCTGAAACTGAGTAGTTTATAAAGAAAAGAAGTCTATTTCTTACAGTTCCAGAGGCTGAGAAGACCAAAGTCGAGGGGTGACGTCTGGTGAGGGCCTTCTTGCTGGTGGGGATTCTCTGCAGTGTCCTGAGGTGGTGCAGGGTATCACATGGTGAGGGGGCTGAGCAGGCTGGCTCAGGTCTCTCTTCCTCTTCTGATAAAGCCACCGGTTCCATCCCCATGATAACCCAGTAAACCATCAGCTTATCAGTCCATTCGTTTATGGATAGGTTAACCCATTTAAATGAGGCAGAGCCCTCATAACCCAATCACTTCTTAAAGGCCCCACCTCAATACTGCCCCACTGGGGATTAAATTTCAACATAAGCTTTGGAGGGGACAAATAGTCAAACCATAGCCATCTGTTTCTAAGCCTTTTTGTGTGTGTGTGTGTGTGTTGAGATGGAGTCTTGCTCTGTCTCCCAGGCTGGAGTACAGTGGCACGATCTCTGCTCACTGCAACCTCCACATCCCAGGTTCAATTGATTCTCCTACCTCAGCCTCCTGAGTAGCTGGGATTACAGATGTGCAACACCATGCCCAACTAATTTTTGTATTTTTAGTAGAGACAGGGTTTCACCATGCTGGCTAGGGTGGTCTCGAACTCCTGACCTCAGGTGATCCGCCCTCCTCAGCCTCCTAGAGTGCTGGGATTACAGTCATGAGCCACCACGCCTGGCCTAAGCCTATTTTTTTTGATGAGGATAGAGGAGAATGCATCTGCCAGGTGAAAGGCCACTTGTCATGACCTGAGGCCACATTACATCTGCTTAAAGACCCTTTGGGTCTTTTAAGATTGGCAATAGTCTCAGCCGTTCTCTCTGGGGTACATTATTGTTGTCTGGGGAGGGGCAGTTTCTAAAGCTTCTACTTTGCCTTCCCTACTAGGAGAGCTCTCACCCCATAGACCAAGGAACAGATGGAAGAGACTACCAGGTAAGCCTATTGCGATTACACACTCAGATATCGGGCAAATGACCCCTGAGTGGGTCCTGGAAACCAGTGCACTACTGCGAGCCAGGCCAAGGCTTCACGTGTGTCCCTCTCTAACAGTGAGTGGGCATGATGCCACCTTGGGTTACTGGGTATCAACATCAACTTGGACCCTGAAACAAACAGTCTTGGGATGTTTGATCATTCCCCTTTCTCTAGTGTCCATTTACCTGAGTAAATGGCTGCAGGTCCCTCTGGAAGAACTGGGAGACTCATTACCATGTATACTTCTATGATTGCTCAGCATTCTTCTCCCTTGGGACTCAGGCTTTCTATTCATCAATGGGTCCTGGGTCTAAAAATTGTCTTAGGTCTAGAAACAGAAAAATTGATCGTGACTGTTTTGGGGGCAACTGTCCTCAGCCTCCAACTCATCCATCCTTGATTTCTTTTGTTTGTGCAGAGTGAGTTGTGTCCTGTGGCTGCCCATCTACTTGGCTTCTAGGGACACTGTGTCCTATTAATTCTTTCTCTAACTCTCTGTGGGTCGGGGTCCCTGGCTGCCCTTCTCACCTGCCACTCACTGTGATCACTGCATCCGCGTGGCTTTGGTCAGTGACATGCCACCACCTGGCCTCTGTTTGGTGCAGGGGGAACTCACCACCCCTTTCCTACCAGTGACCCAGTTCTGTGTCAGCATGTCCTCAGCACCACCATTGATCTCCAGAGGGCCATGGAGCATATTGCCCCAGCAAGATCCTTAGTGCTTGGAGAACGGTGTGTCCTCTGGGATTCTCCCATAACAGCGTTCACCCCAGCACACCCATTTCTCTGAGCTTTTCATTCCCCCTGGCCACCATCTGCCATGGAGTCTCTGCCATTTCTACCTCACTCACTGTGGACCATTGCTTTTTTCATTGCTTCCAGGGTGTGTGTGCACCATCTCCTGGATTCTTGGCAGTATGTTAAATCCTGTATCCCAGAAGGGGGCTCCCAAACCAATAAACCCTCATCCAGCCTTGACTTCTGACTCCCCGGGTAATGCACCCTCAGAGTTCAGCCTCAGTGGTTCTCCCACCTTCTGATACTACATGAAGGTGAGGTACTGCTGCTCCTCATTGGTACAATTTCTTTCCATTTTTAGCAGACCCAGCACATCCCCAGCCCTGTGAGATAGAGACTTAACCCTGCTTCTTGGCTCAGTGGCAAGAAGGGGAAATGGGACTGATTCTCAGTGGGAAAGGGGAGGCATGTTATCTTGTGGAAAGAAGCCCTTGTGTAGTTTTCAAGCACGTGGGGAGTGCCAGCCCTTAGCAGAGAGAGGTGAGCCACTTTGAGGGCTCAGAGGCTTTAGGGAAATCTGGAGATGTGAGAGTTTTGGGTGCATCAACTCAGATGTCCTCATCTCATGTATCAGGGTCCTGTTGTTTCTCAGACCGTGCCCCGACCTTGATGGAGGTGACCTGCCTTGGTGCTCAATCTTCTGTTGAGCTCCACTACTATTATAATGTGAACCCCAAGTCTAGTTTAGCTTTCTCTGCCCCTCCACTACAAGAAAGGAGAATATATTTTGGCCTTGTTTTCCTTTTAACATGTTTATTGTGATATAATTCACAAACCACACATTCACTTATTTAAAGTGTACAATTTAATGTTTTTTAGTATAGTCCCAGGATTGTGCAATCATCACTACAATTTAATTTAAAAACATTTTCATCCACATTGAAAGAAATCCCATACCCATTAACAGTCATTCCCTGTTCACTCCTTCCCCTACTCTCTGGCAACCACTGATCACTTCCTACCATGTAGATTTGCCTATTCTGGACATTTTATGCCAATGGGATCATATAATATTTGGTTCTTTGTGACTCTCTTCTTTAATTGGACATAATGCTTTCAAGTTTTATCCATGTTGTAACATGTATCACTACTTCATTTCTTTTTATTGTCAAATAGCATTCCATTGAATGAATATACCACAGTTTGCTTATTCATTCATCAGTTGGTGTACATTTGATTCCACTTTTCGGCTGTTAGTGAATGACACTGCCACAAACATTCATGTACAAGTTTTTGTGTGGACATACATTTTTCATTTCTCTTGGGTATATACCAAGAAGTGGAATTGCTGGATCATATGATAGCTCTATGTTTAGCATTTTAAAGAACTGCCAAACTGTTTTTCAAAGCAGCAACCCACAGGCAAAAGCTGGAAGAATTCCCCTTGAGGACTGGAACAAGACAAGGATGCCCACTCTCACCACTACTATTCAACATAGTACTTGAAGTCTTAGAGCAATCAGGCAAGAGAAAGAAATAAAAGGCATCCAAATAGGAAGAGGAGAAGTCAAGCTATCTCTCCTCACTGATGATACGATTCTATACCTAGAAAACCCTAGAGACACCGCCAAAAGGCTCTTAGAACTGATAAACAACTTCAGTAAAGTTTCAGGACACAAAAATCATTGTACAAAAATCAGTTGCATTTCTATACTAATAACATTCAAGCTGAAAGCCAAATTGAGAATGCAATCCCATTTACAACAGCTGCAGAAAAATAATAAAATATCTAGGAATACATTTAACAGGGAGGTTAAAGAGTTATACAAGGACAAACACAAAACACTGCTGAAAATCGTAGATGATACAAATGAAAAAACATTCCACACTCATGGTTTGGAAGAATTCATATCATAAAAATAGCCATACTGCTCTAAGCAATTTACAGGTTCAGTGGTATTCCTATCAAACTACAGGCATCATTTTTCAGAAAACTAGAAAAAAACTATTCTAAAATTCACATGGAACCAAAAAAAAAGCCTGAATAGCCAAAGCAATTTTAAGCAAAAGAACAAAGCCAGAGGCATCACACTCCCTGACTTCAAACTATATTATGAGTCTATAGTAATCAAAACAGTATAGTACAAATAGACATGTACACCAATGGAACAGAATAGAGAACCCAGATATAAAGCCACGTACCCATAGCCATCTGATGTTTGACAAAATCAACAAAAAGAAGCAATGAGGAAAGGACTTCCTATTCAATAAATGGTACTGGGATAGCTGGCCAGCCATATGCAGAAGAATGAAACTGGACCCCTACTTTTCACCATTTACAAAAATTAACTGAAGATGAATTAAATATTTACATGTAAGACCTCAAACTATAAGAATCCTAGAAGAAAACCTAGGAGACACCTTTCTGGACATCAGCCTTAGGAAATAACTTACAACTAAGTCCTCAAAAGCAATTGAAACACAACCAAAAATTGACAAATAGGATGTAATTAAACTAAAGAGCTTCTGCGCAGCCAAGGAAACTATCAAAGAGTAAACAGACTGGGCGTGGTGTTTCCTGCCTGTAATCCCAGCATTTTGAGAGGCCAAAATGAGTGGATCACTTGAGGTCAGGAGTACAAGACCAGCCCCTGGCCAACATGGTGAAACCCCATCTGTACTAAAAGTACAAAAATCAGCTGGGCATGGTGGCAGGTGCCTGTAGGCCCAGCTACTTGGGAGGCTGAGGCAGGAGAATTGCTTGAACCCAAGAGGTGGAGGTTGCAGTGACCTGAGATTGTGCTACTGCACTCCAGCCTGGGCAACAGTGTGATTCCATCTCAAAAAAAAAAAAGGGTAAAACAGACAACCTACAGAACGGAAGAAAATATTTGCAAACTATGCATCTGACAAAGGTCTTACATCCAGAATCTATAAGGAACTTAAACAATTGATCAAGCAAAAACCAAATAACCCTGCTTAAAAATGGGCAAAAGACATGGACAGACACTTCTCAAAAGAAGACATACAAGCAGCCAACAAACATATTAAAAAATGCTCATCACTAATCATCAGAGAAATGCAAATCAAAACCACAATGAGATACCATCTCTTACCACTCAGAGTGGCTATTACTAAAAAATAAAAAGATAACAGATGCTGGTGAGGCTGTAGAGAAACAGGAACACTTAATACACTGTTGGTGGGAATGCACATTAGTTCCGCCACTGTGGAAAAAGCAGTTTGGAGATTTCTCAAAGAACTTAAAACATAAACCACTTGAAACTTAAACATAAACCATTTAATCATTTAAAACTTAAACTATTTGACCCGGCAATCCCATTACTGGGTATATATCCAAAGGAAAATAAATCATTCTACCAAAAAGACACATACAATCACATGTTCATTGTAGCACTATTCACAATAGCAAAGATGGAATTAACCTAGGAGTCCATCAATGGTGGACTGGGTAAAGAAAATGTGGTACATATACACCGTGGAATACTATGCAGCCATAAAAAATAATGAAATTCCTTAAAAAGAATGAAATCACATCCTTTGCAGAAACATGGATGCTGTTAGAGGCCATGATACTAAAGGAATTTAATGCAGGCACAGAAAACCAAATACTGCCTGTTCTCACTTATAAATTGAAGCTAAACATTGGGTATGTATGGACATAAAGATAGCAACAGGCCAGGTGAGGTGGCTCATGCCTGCAATCCCAGAACTTTGGAAGGCCAAGGTGGGAGGATTCCTTGAACTCAGGAGTTCAAGACCAGGCTGGACAAGATAGCAAGACGCCATCTCTACAAAAAATAAAAAATTAGCTAGGCATGGTAGTGCACACCTGTGGTCCCAGCTACTAAGGAGGCTGAGGTGGGAAGATCGCTTGAGCCCAAGAGGCTGAGGCTGCAGTGAGCTGCAATTGCACCACTGCATTTTAGCATGGATGAGAAAGTGAGACTCTGTCTCAAAAACAAAAAACAAAAAACAAAAAGATGGAAACAAATAGACTACTAGAGAGAGAAGGGAGAGAGGAGGGCAAGGGTTGAAAAACTAACTATTGGGTACTATGCTCTGTACCTGGGTGATGGGATCAATTGTACCCCAAACCTCAGCATCATGCAATATACCCAGGTAGCAAACCTGCACATGTACCCTCTGAATCTAAAATAAAAGTTGGAAGAAAAAAACTTCAAAGCAGCAGCCCTATTTAACATTCTTCCCAGCGTGTGTGAGAGCTCCAATCCCTCCACATCCTCACCGACGCTTGTTATTGTCTGTCTTTTTGAGTACAGTCTCCTAGCAAGTGTGATGTGGTCTCTCATTGTGGTTTTGATTTGCATTTCTCTAATAACTAATGATATTGAGCATCTTTTCATGTGTACATTGACCAGGCCATTTGTATATCTTTTTTTTTGGAGAAATGTCTATTTGAATCCTTTGGTCATTTCAAATTTGGGCTGTTTCCTATTATTGAGTTGTGAGAGTTTTTATGTACACATAGAAGTTTTTAGATACAAGTCTCTTATCAGATATATGATCTGCAATTTTTTTTCTCATCCTATGGGTTGCTTTCTCACTTTCTCAATGGAGTCATTTGGTATGCAGAAGGTTTTAATTTTGATGAAGCCCAATTTATCTATTTTTTTTTTGGTCATTTGTGCTTTTGATGTCATATCTAAGAAGCCATTGCCTACTAAATTTATGTTTTCTCTGAGAGTTTTGTAGTTTTAGATCTTACATTTAGGTCTGTGTTGCATTTTGCCTTAATTTTTGTATATGGTGTGGGGCAAGAGTCCCACTTGGTTCATTTGAATGTGGATTTCCAGTTGTCCGGCACCATTTGCTGAAAAGACTATTGTTTCACCATGTAACTGTCTTGGTCACACTTAACTTTTATTGGCCAGTTTTATCATTTTCAGCTTTTCATTATCTTTTTTCCAGAATTGAACTGACCTTGGGAATAACCATCCGATTCCATTGTCCTTATAGTTACGATTTCATCCAAATTTCTTAAACAATATCAATGCAAAAATTCTAAAATATTAGCAAAGGGTATTCAGCAGCACATTAAAGAGAATACAACCAATTCAGGATCATAGGAATGCAATTTATCTTGTACTTAAAAAATTCTGATTAGTATTTTTGTTGAAATTATAGTAAGCTCTTTTTTTTTTTTTTTTTGAGATGGAGTCTTGCTGTGTTGCCCAGGCTGGAGTGTAGTGGTGCGATCTCAGCTCACTGCAACCTCCGCCTCCTGGGTTCAAGCAATTTTCCCTGCCTCAGCCTCCCGAGTAGCTGGGATTACAGGTCACCCCAGCTACTTTTTAGTATTTTTAGTAGAGACGGGGTTTTGCCATTTTGGCCACCACACCCAGCTAATTTTTTGTATTTTTAGTAGAGACGGGGTTTTGCCATTTTGGCCAGGCTTGTCTTGAACTCCCGACCTCAGGTGATCCACCTGCCTCGGCCTCCCAAAGTGCTAGGATTACAGGTGTGAACCACTGTGCCCAGCCGAAATTATAGTAACTGTATAGATTCATTTGGGGATAATTGATATTTAATAAAATTAGGGCTTCTTGTTCCAAAACAGTGTATCTTTTCTCATCTGTTCAAATCTTACTTGACAAATTTTGTTTATATATATCTAATATCTTTGACATTACTAATTTAGATCCAAAACTATAAAACTATAGATGAAAACAAAAGAGTAAACCTTTTGAACTTGGCTTAGGCAATGGTTTTTTATTTCATGTTTAATTATAGACTGTATATATTCTGAGAAATGTGATTTTGTCATTGTGGGAGCATCTTAGAGTATACTCACACAAACCTAGATGGTACAGCCTATTACTTTCCTAGGCTGTATGGTATAGCCTATTGCTCCTAGGCTATAAACCTGTACAGCATGTGACTATACTGAAGACTGTAAGCAATGGGAACACAACGTTAAGTGTTTGTGTATGTAAACATATCTAAACGTAGAAAAGGTAGGATAAAAATATGGTATTAAAATCTTATGGGACCACCATTGTATATGTGGCCCATTATCGGCTGAAATGCCATTATGTGGTGCATAACTGTATTGGAAAACAGAATTTTCTTCCGACTTTTTCTGGACTGGTCTCTTTGTATGTAATTAGACACCTTCTGTAATACTTTTGTGTTGTTTGTTATATGTTTCAGTTGATTTGCTCCTGTTTTATAGCAAGATCATATCATGCGTGATTACATTAATAGACTTCCTGATACTAATTTTTTTTCCATCAATATTCCTATGTGTGATTGGCCTGGAGTTTTCTTCTATTATCTTAAACAGATTTTTATATGAATGCAGGGAAACTTCATTTACAAAAAAGAATTGGGATGTTGTCTTATTTGTACTTGCTCCAAAAAGTTTAGATAGGTTTGGGGGTTATTTAATCCTTACAGATTTAGGTCTCTGTGAGGCCATCTGAGCTTTTCTGGGTGTGTATGTGTATGTGTGTGTGCACACACCCCAGTTTGGTTAGCTCTTTGACAGATGTCTTAATTCCTCTTATGGTAATTAGTCTGTCATTTTTTTCTCTTCTGAGGTTGGTTTCACAATTTACATTTTCCTAGAAAAATCATCTATTAGAAATGTGCATGCACTGAGTCGAGCACACACCTGCACTGGCCTTCACTGGTATGCCACCACGTGCGCCTCTGGTGAAAGCTTCACTGACTTAGTGGCTATCTTGGACCTGGGACGATCTGTGCTCCTCCTGCTGCTACCTACAGTGGGGTCCTCATTGGCAGCTGGGCAGGAGGTGATCCAGCTCCAAATTCCCATCTCAGCATCAATGTTTTTTGGTTATCAGACCCTCCTCTAAATGCACGGGAGTCAGTATACCTCCAAAATAACACCGGCTGGTGCTGCTTCTTCTCTCCCCCTCATTTGGCTTCCTTAGAGTGGAAGCAGGGCGGGAGCCTTAGACAGTGTAAGATGGCTCTAGTTTACCTGATTAGTCCTGTGAGCTGGCACAGGCTCTCCCTGGGGTCTGTATTTGGGGGTGGTAGGGGCAGTAGAGCTAATCATTTCATCTCACTCTGGACAGGCTTGGGAAGTATGCAGGAGGTAGAAATCCTAAGACTGAGCTCATCATGGCAATCCCATTCTCCTCGTAGGTGGCTGGTTCAAGGGAGGGCATGTATCCCTATTCTGGCCAATGGGACTTGAGAAGATGTCCTTGGGGCGACTTCTGCACAATGATCAGCAGCCCCTGTTCTGTCTACACAATGTGTCAGTGGTTGCTACAGCCATCTTGCAGCCAGTCTCAGGATGAAACCAACACATGAAGCCATGAAAATCACAGAAATGAGCTGACGTCCTGATGGGCCTAGAGCTGCCCTCCTTGGGTGCTTCTTATGTGACATATTAAGCCCCTTATTAGTTGTATCAATGCCAATTAGGATTTTCTACCACTTGCAGCTGAAGACATCCTAAGGACTATACTTGTAAGTGGATTCTAAGTGCAGCTATTTCTGTTTCAGATTCAGCTAGGTCACCACTATAGCAGATGCCCACTTCTCTGACCCGCCGAAGGAAGATCACTATGTGGGAATTGTAAAAGAGATTTCCAAAAAGCAGTTTTGTAACTTTTGGCCACGTGTCTATCCAAGAGTATCAAAGAGTTGAGGCAGTTATCCAGGAGGTCTGAAATCACAGAAGGTGTTTGGAGAGCGTGCTTAGCACTCTGTGACTTCCACTCACACTTCGTGGGGAAGGGATGGAGATGCCTCCTCCCTTTCCCTCACTTCCAGGCCAGGGAGGGGGGCTTTAATGGGATCTCAAGGAGCTAGACATTTAATTCACAGAGCCGAAGGGGCATGGTGGACTGATGTTTGATTCATGCCTAAAAATTCTAAAGGGTATGAGAATGTGATTGTGGATGGCCTGGACTCACAGACAGAGTTCCACAGAGCAGGTATGTACCTGGCCTTGTGATAGCTCCTGTGGGGTTACTTTAGATGCTGCCTCATATGGGCTAAATTGTGCTCCCTCCCTCACTAAATTCATGTGTCGAAGCCCTAAACCCTAGAACTTCAGAATGTGACTGTTTGGAGATAGGGTCTTTAAAGAGGTAATTAGGTTAAAAAGAGGTCATTAGGATGGGTCATAATTTAATATGACTGGTGTCCCTACAACAAGAGGGAAATCAGGACACAGAAATGTGCACGCACAGTGGGAAGACCATGTGAAGACATGGAGAGAAGACAAGCTAAGGTGTATTAGCTTGGGCTGCAATAATAGAATAGCACAGACTGCATGACTTCAACAACAGAAATGTATTTTCTCACAGTTCTGGAGGCTGGAAGTCCAAGATCAAGGTGACAGCTGGGTTGGCTTCTGGTGAGGTGTCTCCTCCTGTCCTGCAGATGACTGCCTTCTCACTGTGTCCTCATTTGGCCTTTTCTCTTTGTTGTGTGGAGATAGAGAGAGCCCTGGTGTCTCTTCCTCTTCTTATAAGGACACCAGTCTTATTGGATTAGGGCCCCATACGTATAACCTTGTTTAGCCTTAATTACCTCCACAAAGGGCCTGTCTCCAAACACAGTCACATTGGGGGTTAGAGCTGCAACCTATGAATTTTGAAGAGGTAAAATTCAGTCCAAGGCTCAGCCTGGTGGCTCACATTTGTAATCCCAGCACTTTGGGAGGCCCAGGCAAGAGGATCCCTTGAGGCCAGGAGTTCAAGACCAGCCTTGACAACAGAGCAAGACCCTATCTCTACAAAAAAAAAAAAAAAAAAAAAAAAAAAAAAAAAAAAAAAAAGTTTCTTTGTATCTGGTTAATTAATTTAAAAATAAAATGAAAAAATGTAGCCGGGTGTGCTGGCACAGTTGTAGTCCCAGCTACTCGGGAAGCTGAGATGGGAGGATCGCTTGAGCCCAGGAACTAGAGGCTGCAGTGAGCTATGATTGCACCACTGCACTCCAGCCTGGGCAACAGAGCAAGACTCTATCTCTAAACAAAAACACAAACACAAAAACAAAACAGAAGAAAACACCAATGCAGTATCACAGAAGGTAAGAGTAGGGCACATTTTTATGCTACCCTGAGGCAGGGATTCTCAAATGTGGACCTGACTAACATTTGGGGAGGTTATTCTTTGTGCTGGGGGCAGCTCTGTGCATTGTAGGATGTTTAGCAGCTTCCCTGGCCTCTTCCCACTAGACGCCGTAGCACACTCCACTCTACCCAGTTATAACAACCAACTATGTCTCTGGACATTACCAAATGTCCTCCTGGGGGCAGAATTGCCCCTGGTTGACAGCCACTGTTTTAAGGAGGCAGAGGTTAAGAAACAGAGGTTTGGGCTTTACTTTTAACTCCATGTTTTTGCAGTGTGTCAATTTTTTGCAGAATACAAGTATTTCTTCTGTTTAAAAAATTAGGAAAAAAAGGAGTAATAATTTGGTCAAATGCTGTAAGCATTTGCAGGTGGCCCAGAGGTGCTGTTGGTGACCTGTGGCATGTTCAGAGGTATGATGGGGAGAGGACACCAGATGACCAGGATTCAAAAGGGCTGGGAGAGAGAGGAAGCTGAGGTGGTGGAGGCCCAGCATTCAACAAGGAGAGAGGCGAGGAAAAAGCAGAAATAAATGAGTGATCATAAAGCTTCTCAAATACTACCATTTTCCCTAATTTTAAAATCCCAAAGAAAGGCTTTTCTCAATTTGCTTTATATAAGACAATTTTGGAAACATCTGAAGTTTGGCAGCAATTCCAGGAGAATTTGGCTCTGCAAATCCCAGTAGCTAATTGTACTACTGTTTGCCAGGGCCACAGACTGGGGTCATTAAACAGGACTTTATTTCTTCACCGTTCTGGAGGCTGGAAGTCCAAGATCCAGGTGCTGGTAGGGTTGGTTCCTCCCGGGGCCACTCTCCTGAGCTGTAGATGCCATCTTCTCCCTGTGTCCCCACCTGGTCCTCCCTCTGTGTGTCTCTGGGTCCTAATTTCCTTTTCTTATAAGGACACCAGTGAGATTACATTAAGTCCCACCCTAATGGCCTCACTTTCACTTAATTACCTCTTTTAGGGCTCCATCTTCAAATAGAGTCAAATTCTGAGGCACTGAAGGTTAAGATTTCAGCATATGAATTTTGGGGGGACATAATTCAGCCTATTGCACTAGTGACCATCTCAGGGGTCTGTAGAGCCAGCTGGTTCCCTACAACCGGTGCTCCCCATCTCCATTACAGGAGCCACTGCAGGTAGCCCCAGGTCATGGTGGCCACCACGGACCACTGCCTTCAGCACTCTCCCACCCTCCTCCATCTCTTCTGTCATCCCCACAGTGACACACACATTACTCTCGTGGATCCTAAATGTGAATCGACTGCTCCTCATTCATCCTGGGTGTACCCAACATCTTCGAGTCATCTCAGGGCCACTCCTATTTGTTGCCTCAATCTTTGGCTACTTGAACTTAAAGGGGTCAAATAAACAGACTTCAAAGCCACTGTGCGTATAATAACGTTTGGAATTCAGGATGTAGACAGGGAACCTCCCTAAATGTCACAATTCTCTTAGCCCTGTAGTAAGGCATGCCCCACATTAGAAAATACAGCTCAGAGGAGGTTTTTCCCTGGGGATAGCTATGTCTCTAGGGAAACGTCCCGTTCACGATGAGTCACCGCTGAGAGAGCATCAGCTCATGTTTTTGGTAATTTACTAATAAAATGGTATCTCTATTAAATACATATATAGAAAGGTAAAAATAGATTGAGCATTTTCTAAATAGCTCTGGCTCAAGGTAAAGTGGTGAAGGAGTTGTTAGTTCTTTTGGAGCAAAATAAAGCTGCTCTTCCTTCATTCCCAACCACACTTCAACTTCATCCTAGGACAAACAAGAAATCCTCCAAAGAAAGAAAATGAAAATGCTGTTCTTGACTGGATTGCTTCAGAAATATGCTTGGACTTGAGAGTTCCAGCTTTTCTGGGATTCATTCTTACAGAGTCTAACCCTTGTGGTTTTTTGGTAGGAGGCAATTTCTGTGCTGGTTATGATTTGAAGGAGCTGGCCCACAGCTCAACCTTGCTTAAATTGGAACAAGATGTCACCAGTGGTCTTGCTCCCATAGTAGGTACTAGAAAATAGATTCTTGACGGATGAATTTGAGGCCATTCCGGGGGACTCTTGTTAGTTTCCATGACTAGAAATGACACCACCATTCTGTCATTGCGTTTCAAGTGCCTTGTACCACGCAGGGAGTGTGAGTTGTAGTGGGTGTTTTTTTTTTTTTTTTTCAATTTTTTTTTATTTCAAGCAATGAAGGTAATGGCAAAGAATTTTTCATAAAAACAAGTGACAAATTTCACTCGAGTTACTGACACATAGAAGGAAAAAATTAGTTTTTGCTTTGAAGCTAACCAGAAACAAATGGGACTGTTTCTCCAAAGGAAAAGTTGGAGTTTAGTTATGATACATCCCCTCCCAGAAATCTAGGAAATTATACATACTGTACCCTCTGTTTATAAGAATATGAATAACATGATTGTGTGCACAGGGTCAATTGCAGTTCAGATGAGAATTTACCGCTGCTGAGCTGCAAATGCATAAAGACAGAGAGAGCTGCTGTTAACCCCTTATTAACACAGCCCAAATGCCTTTCTTTAAAGGAAAACTTAGACCAAAAGCTCCTTGAGGCCAGGAAAGATGTCTTCAATATCTTTAGATATTTCCCCACCTCCAGTGCGGGTCCCGGTCGTTGGCACACAGTAGCTGTTCAAGTGAATGAATGAATCACTTTGGATCAAAAGAAGAAGCAGAGCTTGTTTTTCAAATTGAGAAATGGGAGTGGTTGTATTGTAGCTGCATTGTTGAGTCCCCTGTGTGCCACGTGATTGAGCAGGAGAATCATAACCAGGCTGAGCCCACTCTCTCCCATGCTGACAGTGCTCTTAGCAGCCGCGGCCACAACATGACCTCAGTGACAGCAGCCACGGCGGGCCAGGATCTGTGCTAAGGGTTTTCCATGCCTCCGTTGCACGTACCCTAACAATCACCCAAGGAGGGGGTGTTGTCTTTGTATCCCAGAACGGTTAAGCAGCTTACTTGGGATCACACAGTAAGTAGCGTGGCAAGAACTTGCACTCAAGTTGTCTGAGTCCAAGAACCACTCCAGCACACTGCTCACCATGGTCTTCCCAAAGGGATCAGGCTTGTTCAGAAAGCCGATCAATTGGAAGGACCATGTAATCACCGTAGAAGAGCTTGGGAAGAGTGTCAGGCAGTCTCAGGGGTATTTAGGGTCTCCAGGGTCCACTCCCTGGCATTCCTGGAGGGCTCTAGTGAAAGCGTGATTATCCCGGGCAGCCTTCAGCAGTGGAACTGCAGGGAACGCCAGGGTTAGGAAAAGCCGTGGGAGGGAGGAAGAAGCTGGAAGGGAGGGCATGCCCGCCTGAAGCCTGAGTAGCCTCGGGGTGTGCAGGGGTGGGGAGTGGTGTTTTGGACGCCGGCCTGGCCCCACCCTGCTGACTGCCCCTGTGGGAGGAGGGTGGGGCCGTGAAGGGAGGGTTGTTTATAAGCACCTCTGGCCTTTTTAAAACACCAGCTGATGGCGCCACTTCCTTCACTTCTAGTGTAAGGCCCCTCTGAGTCAGTGTCACTCCAGCCACCTGCAGTCCCCAGCCCGGGCTGGGGCGGAAACGCAGGGCAGCAGAATGAGCGCGGGTTTTGAAATCCAGCTGTGATTTGGACCAGCTGTGGGCAGATTACTTAACAGCTCTGTATCCTTCTTGGGAGTAATAATACCCACCTTATGCAGTTCTTGTGAGAATCAAAATGAGTCCAAGCATGTGAAATATTTAATGCCTGGCATTTGAGAAATGTTCAATAATAGTTTCTATTCCAAACTCGCCCGTCCTCAGCCCACAGTCAGGGTGGCTGTTCCCCATTGTAACCCTCTTGAGTGCATTACTGCTATGCTCTAGGGTATGCTTGAGAGAGGATATGGGAATTTTCCTGCCACTCTTCACCTAGGTTTTTACATATGATCCTTATTTGTGGAGTGGTAGCAGTAAATCCTTGAGGGCATGCATGCCCACGGTTCCGCTCCATGTTTATTAAAGACCTACTATGTGCAGACACTGCTGGGGACAGAAAAATGAATATGACATAGCCCTGCCCTCAAGAACCTTATAGTCCAGCTGAAGAGATAGACATACAAATAAGCAATTTAAATATTAGGTGTTAAATGCTGTGATGATGGTGTGTACAGAATGCTAAGACAGCACAGAGGAAGGACAATGAGCATAATCTTGGAGCTGAAGATAATGTCCCCAGGAGGGTACGGTCTGAGATGAGTCTTAAAGGACCCAGGAGAAGTTAGCCAAGGTGGTGACCTTGGACTTATCCAATGAACTAAGCTGGAACTGCATTTCCCAGAATTCCCTTCCCTGTGTGGCTCTGGGCTCAGACTGACCCCATGAGAAATGTGCACGAGGTCTGGAGGGTAGAAGGAAGGCAGCAGCTGTGTAGATGTTCCTTGTGTCAATGTGGAGCCGGGTAGCTCACGCTTGTTTTTGCAGATCCACAGACTTCCCTTGTTGAGGTGAGGCAGCGCCTTCGACGTCTCTGACTCCTAGGCCAGGTGTGTGTCTAGCTCCGTGATGGAAGGTGCCAGCTTCCTTTGTAAGTAACCAGCATGGGCTCTGCTTCACCCTTCCGGGCTCCCAGCTTACCCAGGTGAGTTCTGGTTTGCCCTGGCTCTCCCCACTTCAAGCCTCTTTCCTTCCTAACTTCCTGCCTTGCTGACTTCAGGCCCAGAGCCAGATACAGAAAGAACAGGTGTGTGTAAACTGTTGAGCCAGCTCCTACGATTGCATGGGTGGGGGTGGGGAGTCAAATCCTGTAATAAATCCTTTGTTTGAGATCACGTTGAATGATTCTACTTCTCTGGTTGAATCTCTTTTTTTTTTTTTGAGACAGAGTCTCGCTCTTGTCACCCAGACTGGAGTGACAGTGGTGCGATCTCAGCTCGCTGCAACCTCTGCCTCCCAGGTTCAAGTGATTCTCCTGCCTCAGTCCCCCAAGTAGCTGGGATTACTGGCACCTGCCACCATGCCTGGCTACTTTTTGTATTTTTAGTAGAGACAGGGTTTCACCATGTTGGCCAGGCTGGTCTCGAACTCCTGACTTCAGGTGATCCACCCGTTTTGGCCTCCCAAAGTGCTGGGATTACAGGCATGAGCCACTGCCCCCAGCCCTCTGGTTGAATCTTGATGGATGGACCAGTTAAGGATGGCTGAGGAAAAAGGTCCACACAGGAGGAATAGAACGAGCAGAGTTATGAAAGGTGGGGCTCATGCAGGGAACCACAGGTGGCTTGGCATTTCTAGAAACAGAATGAGAAGCAGAGACAGCAAGAAGAGGCTAGAGAGGGAGGAAATGGCTGGGCCGTGGAGGAACTGAATGGCATACTGAACGTTTGGCCAGTGCAAGATACAGCTGAATGAAGGAGGCTTCTGTATGCGTGGCAATGCTGCTGTGAAGTTTACGTGACCTGTTACGGTATTTGCTGTTCTCTGAATAATGTTCCACATGACAAATTTACTTCAGAATACAGTCCTTTTAAAAATGTTGATTCCTTTCTACAGTCAGATAGCAAGAATTAGGTGATATATTCTATCAGGACAGGGTAGGTTATACTGTCTAATAAATAAACCACCTATTTCAGTGGCTTCGTGATAAAGGGTTTGTCTTCCTCATGTCATGCTGGGCAGATGTTTTTCTTTGGTGACTCTTTATCAAGCAGTGTCTCAGGGCTCCAGGGTCCTTTTATCTCGTGACATTGCAATCTTAAATGTGCGGCCTTTGAGACTGCCAAGAAAATGAGATCGCAGATTGTGGACAATCTTGCCGGTCGGGGTGGGGTGGGTCACCGCTGGGCCTGAGTGTGGCTTCTGTAACTTCCAACAGGTCCTCACAAGTAGCACCCGGTCACCCGTCCCTAACTGCTAGCAGGCTGGGGAATGTGGGCTGGGAAAAGGAAAATAAAATGAGATCTGATAAATACATAGCATTGTATCTGCCGCTGTTATCAGTTTGGAAGCTTTTCTTTACGGCTCCATCCCAGTAAAACAGTAACTGTGCTGGTGCATAGTTGAAATGTGTAGGCTTCCTTTTCCATTACACCATTTAGATCTTCTGTCCTTATTTCCATGCTTTTAGGTATTCAAAGACAAAAAACAACTTGAATTTTTCACATCACAAGTGAGTGCTTCTATTCTTCCATTTTAAACTACTCCTCTACTTCTATCTAGACGGGTGGCCCTAGCTTAACAAAGAACCTTTTTATGAAAACACATGGTTCAAGGTTCTCTTTTTTCTTTTCTTTTCTTTTTTAATTGAGACAGAGTCTTGCTCTGTTGCCCAGGCTGGAGTGCAGTGGCATGATCTTGGCTCACTGAAACCTCCACCTCCTGGGTTCAAGCGATCCTCTTGCCTCAGCCTCCCACGTAGCTGGGATTACAGGTGCGTGCCACCACACCTAGCTAATTTTTGTATTTTTAGTAGAGACGGGGTTTCACCATGTTGGCCAGGCTGGTCTCGAACTCCTGATCTGAAGTGATCCGCCCATCTCGGCCTCCCAAAGTGCTGGGATTACAGGCGTGAGCCACTGCACCTGGCCCCAAGTTTCTCTTTCTAGAATGCTTTTCTTTTGTGCCCTGGGATGAATACTTGGGTTCCAGGATTGTTTGGATTACAGAATATTAGCTAATGAAAATGTAGAGTGGTTGCTTTTCATAATTATGCAAATATAGAGAGCAAACAAGTTACAGGTGACCAAGCGCATCATCATCACCCTTCCTATGTCTGTTTGTCTTGAGTCTCCCCAGTCACAACTCATTTACGGGGAGGCCAGCACAGGCAGGATATTACTGGTGTTTTGATTCATGCTTTAGAATGTATTTCCCCTTAGACATAGGGTTACAAACAATGATTAGGTGTATCTGAAAGAGAACCACAAGTCTTATCATCTGCAGGCACATGATGGATTAAGCAGGTGAAATAAAACCATTTGTTACATTAACTGTGGCAATTGTATTACAAGTTCCAGACAAAGAACGTAAACTTTTGGAAAAGGTGCTTTATTTATTTATTTTTTTTTCAATTTCCAAGAGGTTCTAATTGCAGATTTTCAGGCCATAATGTTTCAAAGATCAAAACAATAATGTAAAATGCTTTGAATTATAAGATATTACACAAAAGATAATTCTGTTCTAATTTTTTGTAGAGAACCTCAGATTGAGCATTGTGATATTGTGATGGTTAATTTCATGTGTCAGCTTGGCTAGGCCACGGTACCCAGAGAGTTGGTCAAACAGCAGTCTAGATGTTGTTGTGAAGGTATTTCATAAATAGATTAACATTTCAATCAGTAGAGTATGAGTAAAGCAGGTGACTGTCCATGACATGTGTGGGCCTCATCCTATGAGTTGAAGTCCTTAAGAGAAAAGACTGAGGTTCCTCGAGGAAGAAGGATTTCTGTCTCTAGGCTGTCTTCAGACTCAAGCTGCACTGTTATTTCCTTTCTGGGTCTCCAGCCTGCTGGCCTTCCCTGCAGGCTTCAGACTTGCTAGACCCCACAGCAGCGTGAGTCAATTCCTTAAAGTTATCTATCCATTATCTATCTATCTATCTATCTATCTATCTATCTATCTATCTATCATCTATCTATCTACCTACCTACCTACCTACCTACCTATCTATCTATCCATCCACCTATCTACCTATCATTTTCCTACATTCTATTGGTTCTGTTTCTCTGGGGAATCGAAATAGAGACATATTTTCGAGCAAAGGAAAACAGCCAATATTTACTAATTTGCATCTAAAAATATTAAAAATTATGCATCCACATACAAAATGTTCTTTGAGAAACACAAATCCAATTGATGACGGAATTTGTTATTTCTTTGTCGTCAGCCATCTTCTATCTTCTCCTATTTTCTATAAGTCCTTTCTGAGGTCCCCCCTGCCCCCCACTTCTGGGTTCTTTGCTTGAGCGCACAGCAGGCAAACACTTTTCGATGGGAGAACCCATAGTCCAGTAATGAATTTAGGACTGTTCACTTTCAAATCTATGGAGAGGATTATTCTCACTTCCTCCTAACTCTTATTTCACCTCTGATAAGGAAGTCAGTTCACGTTAGGTACACATTCAGTACCTTCCCAGAGACAAAGGAAATTGGTGCTAACAAATGTTAAATAGCATTTAGGACACAAGCCAATGGAAGAAATGAAAATTTAAAATATGACTGACACCGTCTCTGACCTACCCCGCTCCATCCAAGTTTGGCTGGACTCCTGACGCTCTGTGTGATGTTCCACACTTGGGATATGGTTGGATATTTGAACAAGTAAGGTTGCACAAAGAATAAAATGTCATCTTTCTGAAGGTGATTTGTATTGCGTGAGGTCTTACCTCCTAATGAGGTACGTAGGAGAAACAATGTCCTGTGAAGAACTAACGCTGCTCATGTAGCTGTCCTTTTGGTGTGTCAAAAAGCGCTCATGTCTGTTGAAAGAGTCCAAATGAAACAAAAATAAGAAACAGTGAAGAATTACACATAATAGAGGTCAACTTGCAGATGTCCAGTCTAGGATGCATTTTAGGAAGCGTTCCATTCTTTTCCTGATTATGTTGGAAGACAATAAATCTGAGAAGATTAAAAATGAGGGGATGTGGGGGAGGCTAGATTAGGAGTTCAAATCATTCTTGCTACTCCTTCTCTTTCCTTGTTTTAGAAGCTGGGAAGATAGTGTATATCTTCTAAATTGAAATGGCCCATCATAAACCTCATAATGTTAGAAATTCAAGTCCTATTTATCATCCACATTAAAGACAAAAGATATCAAGTATGCAGCTGTCACTTGGGCCAATGTTAAAGAAGTTAAAAGTAAAAGCAGACAGCAATGTAGGCATTGACTTGTGTTTCAGAAGGCACAGAAAAGAACAATTAGGGGAATAAAAATGAAATTTGCCTATACAGAAGAAATATGGTTAGTTAAACCATAAACACTGAGTAACACTGAATTAGGGAATGAGGATCTCTAAGGTCCCATGCAGCCCTGCAGTGTGGGATCTTGGGAGAATGACAGTCTATGACAGTCTACTTTCTGCTTTCCTACAGATAACTGTTTCAATTTTTTTTTTTTTTTTTTTTTTTTTTTGAGACAGAGTCTTGCTCTGTTTCCCGGGCTGGAGTGCAGTGGTGCAATCTCAGCTCACTGCAGCCTCCACCTCCCAGGCTCAAGCGATTCTCCTGTTTCAGCCTCCCGAGTACCTGGGACTACAGGCTCATGCCAGCACGCCCAGCTAATTTTTATATTTTTAGTAGAGATGTGGTTTCACCATGTTGGCCAGGCTGGCGCCGAACTCCTGACCTCAGGTGATCTGCCTGCCTCGGCCTCCTAAAGTGCTGGGATTACAGGCGTGAGCCACCATGCCCAGCCAACTGTTTCAATTCACATGTTTGTAAGGCAGGAGATATCCAGGGGTTCTTGTGGGTTCCCACCCCTGGAGCGCAGTGCCTGGGACCCAGGAAGCTCTCCATATATTGCTGAGAAATCAATTCCTCAATAGATATTCTAAAATTAACATATCAATGTTGTGCCTTAATATGCAATAGGATTGTCAGAATTAAGTCCTAGGGAACTTGTTCTCAGTCTCAGGTTTTTGTCTCTAATTGTGCGTCCTTGGGCAAGTCAGTAATCTCCCCAGGCCTCAGTCTCCTCAGCCGCACAAGGAGGAGTGTCAATTAGATGGTCTTTATATTGTCTCTGGTACAAGCATTCTATGACTCTGTGAAACTAGCTTAGGTTACCCAAAGCTTAAACCACATAAATCCTACTTTACAATTCAATCCAGTTCAACCATAAACATTTAAACAAATATTTATTAAGTACCGCCTATGTGCAAGACACACCATCATCTGCCTGAGGTACGTGAGGATGAAGGCTGCCATCCGCTCTTGTCCTCAAGGAGCCTACCCTCAGCAAGGGTGGAAGACAGGACATGAAGTGAGTACTGGAAGGTTCCAGAACTCCTCCAGGGCAGCACTGTGTCCTTCATATTGGGACGGTCATGTTCTTAGAACTGGGGGAGGGGCTGTGAGCTAAAAAAAGGAAAGTCGAATGACATTCAAAGGGTAGTGAATTCACCTATGGCCAGAGCAGGAGCAGAGCTTCTCCAGAGAGGGAAGCTCAGTGTGTGTTCGGGAAAGAGCAAGTGTTACTCTCGAGCTGAATTACAGGGCATGTGTGGAGAAAAAGGGAAGGGAAGATGGAAATGATAAGTGTTGGCAATTTGCAGAGGGTCTTGAAAAATGCAGAACGCAGAGACTGTACTAAATTGCTGTAAACGTTTCCCAGGAAGGGCAGGAGAGGATGTTACATGACAGATCAATCAGAAAACAGACGGAGGGGGATGGGGGCATATCCATTCAGTTAGACAGAACTTGGGGATGGCTGGGGATAGGACAGCTTCCTTACTCTTGACCTGGTTCAGCCACAAGGTCATGCTGTAAAAATGGCACATGGTGATGAATGTGTTACTGGAAAGGGGTCCAGACCCAGACCCCAGGAAAGGGTTCTTGAATGTCACGCTAGAAAGAATTCGGGGTGAGTCTATAGAATAAAGCAAAAGCGAGTTTATTAGAGAAGTAAAGAGACAAAAGAATGGCTATTTCATACACAGAACAGCACTAAGGGCTGATTGACTGAGTACGTTTATGGTTATTTCTTGATTATATGTTTTATGAGTTTTCTGGGAAAGGAGCAGGCAAGTCTCGGAACTGATGGTTCTTCCCCTTTTTAGACCATATAGGGTAACTTCTGGATGTTGCCATGGCATTTGTAAACTGTGAGGGTGCTGGTGAGAGTGTCTTTTAGCATGCGAATGCATTATAATTAGCATATAATGAGCAGTGAAGATGACCAGAGGTCACTTTTATCGCCATCTTGGTTTTAGTGGGTTTTGGCCTGCTTCTTCACCGCTGTTTTATCAGCAGGGTCTTTATGACCTGTATCTTGCGATACCAGTCCTGCTGACCTATCTCATCCCGTGACTAAGTATGCCTGGGAATGCAGCCCAGCAGGTCTCAACCTTATTTTACCCAGCCCCCTTTCAAGATGGAGTCACTCTGTTTTGAACGTCTCTGACAAAGGTGGTGATGGGACGTAGCTGCTACTCAGACCCTGTGCTTCTGAAGGTGTTTCCTCATTTTGCTAGGGTCTCCCCTGGAAGTGGTTTTCCAAGCCTGTTATTGATGCAGCCTGTAGGGGGGAAATTCGGCTCTCCTCCTGGCTGATTGCCCATTGCTGGGATTTTGACCATCCAGCAGCGGTTTGGGACACGTCGGGGTGAAATGGCTCTGAAGGGAGTGGCCATTGATGATCCTTTTTTTAATTTTGTTTTTTTGTTTTTTGTTTTTGTTTTTTTGGCTCCAGCAGGACATATCACATCATAAGGCAGCGTTGGAAATGGGAGAGCCAGGATTATCTCTGGCTTTAATTGTTAACTTAATTGCTTTTTCATTTTTTGGCTAGCCTAGATGGTGAAGCAAATGGAGTCGAAACATATATTCTCTGCCATTTATTAGAATGGTGATAATGAAACGTTCATTACTATTAGACCAGAAAGATAATGCTACAAGGAATTTCATCTCCTGGTTTCTTTATTTCTTTTTAACCTGCCTCCTGCCTGATTTGTTCTTTGTTTGTTTGTTTTAAGCAACTCCTAGCATTTTGTATGCCTTTTTGACATGGCAGCCCCAGAAATTTCATATAGCAAGCAAACTTCACGCAGGGCAACAGTCCTGGATAGTGAGACTTACGCTGCAGCACACTGAATAGTACTGGGGAGTGGCTCTGGTAGGGAGACTATGAAAGGTTACCGTCCTCCTGTTCACTCCTGGATGCAGAGCTCCCTGCCAACTCCATCTGTTTAACTGATCCCTCCTTCTTTTCTATTTTTGTTTTTGGGCAATTGACCCACTGAATGGCCTTTCCTCATCTTGCCGCTTTCTTCCTCAGGATTTTTGTTCTCTTGTTGATCTTTGGCAAAGTCTCTGTGTATATGTTTGAGTTTTTATCCAAAGATTTCTTTTTTCCTGCCTTTTTTATACCGTATTTTCATTTACATTACAAAGGAGCTTGCCCTTTTGCCGATTAAACAATGGATCATTCATACTTCAGTTTTAGATGTTTGGATATCTCGACACACATGTAAGAACAGATGTTTTCATGCAAGTATGACTGTCAAAGTTAATTCAGCTTTATTCGCAACTGCTATTTTAATAAAATTTGGATTTTTTTCGACTGTCACTCCTTCCCACTTGTGGCATTTTACTTATTTGGAAATACAATATTCACTACATAGTAGAATTATATGTTATTCCCTTGTGGTTGATATCTTTGCCTCTAAAGCTGACTTTCTAAGTTTTCAGCATTCTTGAATGTAATGCTTCTGCAGTAGGCAGGAAAGCCCAGTGTACGGTAGTTATAGTCTTCTAAACAGCTGCCCTGGGAATGATGTACCCACAGTTTTCAGTAAGGTTAACATAATGCTTTATCTGGTGGGTCTCATGCACACGCACACATATACCACAATGCAAACCTTATGCTCAAGAAAGAAAAAGTTATGGTGCACAAGAAAACAAAACTGAAGAGATAAAAGGCAGAGCAAAAACCTCCTCAAAGTAGGGTATTTGTTTAAAGTTGCTAAATTACACATTTTGGACCCTAAAAATGTTTGTGAAAAGTGCTCTGAAATTATCAGACCACAGTACTCCTTTTGAGTCTGAAAAACATCTTGAGGTTGGGTGACATGGTGCATGGCAGCTGGGCTAGCCGAAGAAGGATGTGTAGTCAAGAGTGTTGATGGGAGACAAGAGGGTGATGGAGAACTGAGGGTCTGTCCCTGCAGGTTTACAGACTGGGCATGATGGAAGCAAGGGGGTGACAGGGCTCACAAGATGAGCACTTTGGTCAGAGAGAGGAGATGTTGGCTATTTAATGCTTCAAAGGAATCTCAAAGTCTTGTGTGTGACATTGGGTGTGGGTAGAGTTGGCAGGGAGTGAAGTGGAGGTGAAGGTGGCTGGAGCTGAGGTGATGAGGGACCAATGAGGTGGGCAGACTTCTAGATGGTCTGTGTGGATGCTGCTGTCACCCATCACATTAGCAGCTCAGGATAGAGGGCAGAACTGTGAGCTGAACACTATGCCTTTTCCCATTGCCTTCCTTAACTAATTGTCAATCCATCATTCATTCAACATTCATTCAAAAATGAATGTGCATTAATTGTGGATCATATGGCATTGTTCATTACTGAAGTTACAAAAATAAATCTGGCCAGGCACGGTGGCTCACATCTGTAATCACAGCACTTTGGGAGGCCAAGGCAGGCGGATCACCTGAGGTCAGGAGTTCAAGACCAGCCTGTCCAAATGGTGAAACTCTGTCTCTGCTAAAAATACAAAAAAGTATCTGGGCGTGGTGGTGCATGCCTGTAGTTTCAGCTACAGGCTGGAGGCAGGAGAATCGCTTGAACCTGGGAAGTGGAGGTTGCAGTGAGCTGAGATCACACCATTGCACTCCAGCCTGGGCTACAAGAGCGAAACTCCGTCTCAAAAAAAAGTAAATACATTTAAATAAATAAATAAAATAAATAAACCAGACGTGGTTCCAGAGCATGGAAAGCTTACTGGCTGACTGATAAGGGTGAGCATGTACTAGTTATCTCAACCAGAGCCTGTAAACCCATAGGGCTGCAGGGGCAGATGGGGCATGGAAGGATGAAGCCAGCAGGTGGAATAACGAGGAAACGTTTGGCAACTGTAGTGAACCGGATAGCTCATAGCTCACTTAAGGCAGGCAGCCATTATCCATGTTGGCAAATCTTTCAATTTAAAAAAGAAAAAGCCAGACACAGTGGCTCATGCCTGTAATCTCAACTAGGCTGAGATAGGAGAATCACTTGAGCCCAGGAGTTTGAGGCTGGAGGGAGCTATGTTCGTGCCACTGCACTGCAGCCTGGGTGATAGAATGAGAGCCCATCTCTTAAAAAAAAAAAAAATTTAAAAATAAAAGAAATGCAGATATCTGGGAATGAAATTTCCCAATTTAAAAACTTTAGCAAGCAATTAAACAAATAAAAATATAGTTAGTATGGGCCAATGGTTTGTGTCTTCTGATTTAAATAACTGGAGCTGCAGGCCAACTTCGGTTCTTGTTCTGATTCTACCCCTAACTTGCTAGTCAATCACCTAATATCTCTGACCCCAGTGACCTCTGAAAGGGGCAGGAAGCTGTAGGGCATGAGCTCTAGGGTCTTTCCCAGTTCTCTGATTATAATTTCAGTGTCCAAAGAGACTGCTGATTAATTTCCTTCTGTCAAGAAGGGTGAAAAGTATGGGACCATATCTTTTATGTTTCTTCCTCTGAAATGTGCAGTGTCAACAGAGGGCTGTCACTCTGGGGGAGTTCATTACAGTGACTAATATTGGCCTCACTGGACTCTGAGAAGGAGCTAGGTTTGGAAGCCACAATGATGAACTTCTGTTTTCCTTTCTCTCTCTCATGCTTGTGGTCAAGAAGGGAGGCAAAGGAATTGTTTAGACAGACATATACTAGAATCCCAGGTCTGTAAGTTAATGATCTTTGTGATTGGGCAAGTCGTTTCCCCTGAGCCTTAGATATCACTGGCTGTAGAGCTAGAAAAAAGAATGTCCTCCCATAAACGTGTGGATGCTTCCCTCTTCCAGAGGAGAAACATATCACCATATGTCTATTTGTTTTTTTGTTTTGCCTCGACTGCTAGTAAGTTGACCAGAAAGCAAAATATCTGGAACAAGTTAGTTTAATTCTCTGAAGAATTGCTTTGACTAAATTATAATTGAATGTCATCTCAGTATGTGTGTGTGTGTGTGTGTGTGTGTGTGTGTTTTCTCCATATTGTCTTCAAAATTGCAGTCAACGGCATTTTTCAAAATGGTTCAGCCTGGTCAACATGACAAAACTCCATCTCTACAAAAAATAGAAAAAATTAGCTGGGCATGATGGCATGTGCCTGTAGTTCCAGCTACTGGGAGGCTGATGTAGGAGGATCACCTGAGCCTGGGGAGTTTGAGGCTGCAGCGAGCCATGGTGGTGCCACTGCACTCCAGCCTGGGTGACAGAGGGAGACCCTGTCTCAAAAAACAAACAACAAACAATTAAAATGTTTGCTCAGTATGTCTTACATGGTAAGATAAACAGAGAGCTCCTGTGAAGGAGGCTGGTGGAGTTATTTGGTGGCCGTCTGGCTCCCCGCTGAGCTTTTGTTTTGCTGAGTGAGGTCTGCAGGGGAGCGCACTGAGCTGAATTGCTTGGACCAATAAAGAGGATTTGTGGAAGCTGTGTGAAGAGTGGAAAAACAGGAGGAAAAGAAACCTAGTTAAGGGCCACTGGAAAAGAAGCCTTGGGATGGATAAGGACAGAGATACCTATTATGCAGTTGGATGAGGTTTTGCCATGTGCTATGTGACATTATCCCCTTCTTCATCTCCTCACAAAAAGACACCACTTACCAGTGACTTTTGGTGTTTTTTGATGAACCAACCTCAAGGCATGCTCGAGATGAACAGAGGCCACCTAAATGGTCCAACCACCCTTGGTTTACACTGAGAGAGGGCTACCATAATATCTTCTTGCCAAATAGTGTTGCCAGGAAACAGTATGTCTTACCAAATAAAAGTATATGCTTCCTTCTGCCTAAAGAGAGCTATGTGATTCATTGAATATTATGTTTGTTTGTTTAGCTTTGGCTAAACAAGGTTAGAACAAGATGTAGTGCTCAATTGTATATCAGATTTCTTTGTTCTCTCTCATATAATTTCTGATCTCTCTTTGCTATGTTTTTTTAAACTGCATATTTTGTATGTTTTCAAGACATCTTATATTTGGGTGTTCTAAGACACCCCAAATGGTTTGTGGAAGCCAAGGAGGGGCTAACCCAGCGCTATGCAATGGAACTTTCTGCGTGATGGAAATGTACTGTATCTGTGCCATCCAATATGGCGGCCACCACCACACGTGGCTCTTGAGCACTTGAAATGTGGCTAGTATGACTGAGAAACTAAATGTTCAACTTTAATTTTAATTAACTGAAATTTAAGTTTAAATAGCCACCTGTGGCTGCCCTGTTGGACAGCACAGTCCTACACCATTTAATAAATAAACAAATGCTTCTGAACACCTGGAAAAGGTTTCTTCTCAAGTTCAAATGTTCTTTACATGATGGATTTATTTAGAAAAATCTTTTTGTGTAATAAGAAACAATTATTTGTATTTGTATAATGAGGAATGATAAGGAAGTTT
This sequence comes from Gorilla gorilla gorilla, assembly GCF_029281585.2. Taxonomy (NCBI): domain Eukaryota; kingdom Metazoa; phylum Chordata; class Mammalia; order Primates; family Hominidae; genus Gorilla; species Gorilla gorilla. The sequence continues at coordinate 25,311,327 of NC_073229.2, forward strand.
AAACTCCATTTACTTATAAAAGTAACAAAATTAACCGAGTACTTTATATTCACTGGAGCTTTGGTAGTTTCATTATCAATTTACATTCATACTTTTACTAAATAACTAAAAATAGGGTTGCCTAACCATCAGAACTAGATGATAGCTCTTATTTTAAATAGGAAGCCTGTGAGAGACAACTTTAAAAAAATAAATTTTAGTTCTATTGCTTGACCTGGGTGGTATTTACCCAGGTGTCCGACTTTATAACTATTTGTTTAAATGTTCTTACATATCATAGGCACTTTTTCTGTATCTGTTAATTTTCACAATAAAATATAAAAATGACGGTCTCTTCCAATTTTAAAAGTATAATGTGTTGAAATTGTAAAAGTATTCACGTCATAGGCTGATTAAGGAAAAATCATAGAAAATCTAGAAATAAACCAAGAACAAATGGGAACTTAGTATATAATATATGTGGCATTTCAAGTTAGTGGAGAGAAATATGAATTTTAACAACTGGTGATGGGAATATTTTTATCTATTTTATAGAATAACACTATGCATTGGAATTTATATTTACTGGAATCAGGTTGTTGCCATTTGAATTTGTTTGTTTTTCTTAATTAAAAAAATGGTGTTAAGATACTGTTATAGCTATTAAAGATCAAACTGTGCCACTTACATTTACATTTAAGGCCAGGAGCAGTGGCTCACACCTGTAATCCTGGCACGTTGCGAAGCCAAGCCTTGAGGATCCCTTGAGGCCAGGAGTTTGAGACCAGCCTGGGCAACATATAAGATCCTGTCTCTAAAAATTTTTTTAAAAAATAAATTTACATTTACATTCAAATATGTAAGTTAAGAGCAGGCATTGATATCACATTTCCCCAGCAAGTCTCTATTACGTTCAGTTTTAATTAAAACTGAAAAAAGTAAGAGATCTTAAAAGACTATAAAGCTGGAATGTGGCATCATATGAAAGTGATTTTACAAACCTAAATTTAAATTATCCCTTTGTTAATCTTAAAAAATGTTTTTCAGCTGTTACCTGCAAATTTTTTTCTTACTTAATTTTAATCTCGTTAGGTTGAGATTCTTACTTTAATTAATTATGAACCCCAAATTAATTCTAGATAGAAAAGTGTTTACACAGAAGAAAGTGAAGTCCTAAGAAAAAAAAAGGAAATATTGGTGAGAACTTTTAATAATCTTTGAGTGGAAAACAGCTTTCTACCATACTACCAAACTCAGGAACGACAGTGGAAAATAATCGTAAATTTGACTATAGACTTAAAAAAACTCGTTGTAGCAGGAATCTTCATAAAGTAAAAGCACAAACAAATGTATTTACAACATAATGGCAATAAACAGTCTGATTTCCATAAACTGTACAAAAAGTTCTTTTAAATTTGTTTTTAAAATAATAAAAAAATGGGAAAGGGAATTCATATATGAAGAAATACAAATGGCTAATGAATATAAGATACTCAGTATCAATTATTAAAGAAAATCAGATTAAAGCTTTACTTTTGAAAATAAGTTAATTATTTACAAGGAAGTGTAATACTTTTAATCAACCAGCCGAATTATTTTATCTCTTCCTGAATTTTCAACTTGCCTTGCATACCTTTAGCAGAATCTTCAGGAAACAATTTCTGTGAAAATGACCCCTTTAGCAATTAGAATGACTAAAAAAGAGAAAAGATGATCTTATAGGTTCACAAGGGTGCAGAGCAACTGGAAGTCTCATTCATTGCTGGTGGGAACGCAAACAGCTCAACAACTTTAGAAAACACTTTGGCAGTTTCTTGTGAAGTTAAACACACATTTACCACACAATGCAGCAATCCCACTCCTAGGTGTTTACCCAAGAGAACTGGGAACTTTTGTTCATATAAAAATTGTGCGTGAATGTTTCTAGCATATTTATTCACATTCATCAAAAGCTGGGAACAACCCAAATATCTTCAACTGTTGAGTGGGTAAACAAACCGTGGCATGTCCAAATAATGGAATACTGCTCAGGACTAAAAGGGAACAAATTACTGATTAATGTAACAACATAGATAAATTTCATACTAAGTGACAGAAGCCAAACTTAAAAGACACATTTTGTACAATTCCGTTTACATGACATCCTGGAAAACACAAAATTATAGGAACAGATCAGTGGTTGCCAGGAGTCCAACATGGGGGCTTGGGTTGATTACAAAAGGGCACCGTGAGGAAATTTGGGGGGTGATGGAACTGTTCTGTCTTGATTATGGTAGTCTAACTGCACGCACTTGTCAGATTCACAGAAATACACACCAGAGAAGTTAATTGTATTGTACATAAATTAAGTGAATAAAAGGCTGATGTCTTTCTAAATTATTGTATTAGATTGAGAGCAAAACAGGTTATTATTTCTCCATTTTTGACTTAGATTTGATTATCTTTGTTCCTTTTTTTCTGAAGTAGACTTCTACATTGATGTATAACATACATATAAAAGTGCACAGATCATACCTGTAAAGCTTGATGAACTATTACAATTGTCATGTGTTTAACCAACTGCCACCCAGATCAAGAGACAGGCTGGGCACAGTGGCTCACTCCTGGAATCCCAGCACTTTGGGAGGTGGCGGTGGGAGGATTACTCGAGGCCAGGAGTTTGTGACCAGCCTGGGCAACACAGAGAGACCTTGTCTCTACCAAATACAAAAATTAGCTGGGCATCGTGACACATGTGTGTGGTCCCAGCTACTCGGGAGGCTGAGATGGGAAGATCGCTTGAGCTCAGGGAGGTCGAGGCTGCAGTGAGCTGCAATTGCGCCACTGCACTCCAGCCTGGGTGACAGAATAAGACCCTGTCTCAAAAACCAGACCAAAAAAGACAAAAAAAAAATAGGACATTACCAGAAGCCCCTCCCTTACCCCCTTAATCTTCCAGAACCAGTATTCTGACTTCCAACACTAGAGATTATGTCTGTTTTTGAACTTGGTGCAGATAAAATCATACAGTATTGAATATTGCACTCTTGATAGGTTTACTTATATTTCAGGTTAGTTTTGTGTGTAAAGCAGCATAGATATGCCAAATAACAATAAGGAGACTAGACTGGTCAAGCACTATGATTACTTCTAGGTCTCAAATGAAGTCTGAGAGTTGAGAGAACTCTGACATATTTTTTGTTTGAAATACATTTTTGGCCAACAAAATAGCCTTTTTGTTGTTGTTGTTTAAAGCTAATCTGAATGCATTTGGGAAATGCACACCATACTGTTTCTTTCTGATCTCCAGAATTCTATTTTTCTCCAGTATTATTTTTTGTAGTATGGGTAGACATCAGTCTTAAAATTGGCCTGACACCCTGATCCTGTCATACGATACATCCTTGGTACTTCACCCAGTGATGATCTATGAACTTTTCCTGCTTTGTACTTTGGAGATCAGGCTTGACTTTTGCTTGGTTATATTTAAAGCTGTGGGGAGAAGAGACTTCTTGAAAAGTATGGTACTGAAGCCTGCTGTAAACTTGAATATTTGGAAACCTCCAGTAAAAGTAAATCCATATGGCACGTCGGGTCCCAGCTTGATTCCTGCATAATTGGGTCCAAGATCCTTCATGAACTTGTGTGAGTGTGTGCGCACAATCTTGTATATGCTCTTTGTTGTGGAAGTCAGTTATGCTGGTTTTTGTTTTTGTTATTCTTTCCAGTGAGAGAACCTGGAGTATCAGTTCTGAGTTTCAGGGTTGGGGCAGGTTTTATTTTCTTAACAGTAACCAAGCCACAAAAGGGAAAAACAAAACAATCTCTGACAATCAAAAAATGTCTTGAAAAATAATACCAATAACAAATACTAACTTTTAAGAGATCAACAAATTCAAAACCTAAATTAAATATTACACCCTTGGATCCTTTTTACAAGCCTGATGGACCGGAGTCAGCCCCAACCGCACAGCTCAAGTGAAGGATGCCCTCAAGCTGGGTGTGACCAGCGGGGCCACCAAACCATGGATTCCTTGGTTATTGTAACTCAAAAATACTACTCAAAAGACTGGCCTTTGTGAATAGGGCTCAGCCAGAAGATTCTTCATTGTATTCACTCATTTCCTCTCTCCACCTTTTGTTGTTAGAATTCCAACTCTAACACTTCTCACTCTTCACAGTGAGAGTTTTAATGCAAAAAACTTTTTTTTCTGTTGTTTATTGTTGTTAGTTTCCAAGTTGAGATCTTGGCAAGATTCACTGATGAAATTATAAACTACCCCTGTGGGACTCAATACAAGTTGGCACTAAGGGTCTACAAATAAAGTCATAGAATGTTAGTGTTGGAAGTCTAATCGGTTTCATTCTGCAAAGGAGTGACTGGGCTCAAAGAAGGTGCATGGCTCGCCTAAGGTTCCATAGGTAATTAGTGGTGGAGGAGGACCAGTATCTTGGAAGCCTCCAATTTTCCAGTCAAGCACTCTTTTCCTGTTTTATTTTTCATTCTCCCAGAATGTACTTAGGTGGGTTGGATTGTTGCAGTTGGAAGCATGTGCGTTGGAGTCGTGTCTCAGGGATTTTAGTTAAGATGTTTAGTTAAAGGGATTTATTGGATCCTGTAACTGAATAGTCTGAGGGAGGGTGAACTTTGGGATTTGGTTTGATTTGGCAGCTTCATGACATCTTCCAAGACAAGGCTTCTCTTTCACCTTTCCATTTAGCCTTCATGGTGTCATCTCTTTGTGGTTAATATATGGCTGTCAGTAACTCTCTGGTCTGCATGCTTCTTCATGAGGACCCAGTGAGTGCAGCGGTCATTCTGGAAGCTTCCAGAAGACCTCATCAAACCTTTCTCCACATCCCACTGGCTTCCATGGCAGATGGGCCCATTTCTGAAACTTCAGCTGCAGTCGGGGGATCAGGTTATACTGATTAACTTAAGCCTGAGTAAATGTATTGTTCTGAAATCAGTCCCCTTCTCCTGAAGCATGTGAATGGCACTAAGAAGTGTGAATAACAGTGAAATCAAGATAGTTGCCAAGAAAGGGAAAATGCATGTCAGGAGGCAACTCAATGTCTACAATAGTTGTAAGTATCAGAAATCGACTCGAACTAGCTTAAACAAGGGTGGGAATTTGTTACACAGATACAGGTGTGTCTCATAGAGCCTGAGGCCAGGGAAGCTGCTGGGTATGGGGGGAGGGGTGGGAGTCAAGAACCAGAGAACCATCAGGAACCCAGATCATCACTCTGCCCTGCCCTCCCTGCTCCTTTTTCCCCCTTCCCTCTCCTCCCTTCCCCTCCTTCCTCTGTCCACTGACTAGCTGTCTCAGAATTCTTTTTTTCCTTCTTTGAATTTTTTTTTGAGACGGAGTTTCACGCTTTTTGCCTAGGCTGGAGTGCAATGGCATGATCTCGGCTCACTGCAACCTCTGTCTCCCAGGTTCAAGTGATCCTCCTGCCTCAGCCTCTGAGTAGCTGGAACTACAGGCACCCAGCACTACCCCTGGCTAAGATTTTGTATGTTTGGTAGAGACGGGGTTTCACCATATTGGTCAGGCTGGTCTCGAACTCCTGACCTCAGGTGATCCGCCTGCCTCGGCCTCACAAAGTGCTGGGATTACAGGCATGAGCCACCATGCCCAGCCGATGTCTCAGATTTCTGATTCCTCATTCCTATTTGGCCAGCCTGGGTCAGGTGTCCACCTTGGGATGAGCAGAATGCACTAACACAGATAAGGCTGCCTGCCAGGCCCCTCCGTGTGGTGAGATGACGGCCTGGTAAGCACGTAGTTCTTAGAGCATTGAGGCTAACATGGCCCCCACTGAAGGCACTGTGAAAAGGGGATTTTCAGCCCTGGGTCATGATCCTGCTCCAAGGTGCTCCGTCGTTCTGGGTTGCAGCCTACTGGGGAAATGCCTCCATGGGCGAGACATCTGTTGCCAGTGCCACCCCCAGCTCCTTCCATGGTCCTCAGGTGTGGAGTGTGGAGGGAAAGATGTCAGGAGGGGGAGAAGCAGATGACATGGGTAAGAGGAGAATTCTTACTTCTACGTGGCTCCAACGGAAATTTGCAGCCATAAAACCCAAAGGAGGTATTTGCTGAATCACAGGCACATTTTTCTGGCGTTGAAAGCTAAACTGGGCAAGGACGTTAATGAGAACTAGTCCACAATGATCTCTTTCAAACCCGAATCTCTGTGCTGATGATCTCCACAGAAGCCAGGGAGCCGCCTCCCCGAGACGAGATAGCACATTCCCAAGCTTCTCAGACTCAGGTGCCTGGTCTCTGTTGACTCTCTGCATCCCCACCCTTTCCTCTGGGAGGGTGACTCATGGTGCTGGGGCGGCAGCGTCTGAGGTCTGAGAGTAAAGTCAGAGATGACTCTTTTGGGGGCTTGAAACTGTCTATTGCAGCGAGGAGTCCTTTCGGTCTTACCCTTGAGGGTGCATCTATCAGAGCTTTTGTCTGTTTTACAACTTCCTCCTAAACCTAGAACAATGGATTTAGAAAAGGGCAGGAAATCTATGCGTGTCTACTCCAGGGAAGGGGGCGTGAGTAGCATGGTTGGTGCCTTTTAGGTTAGGTCATTTAATACAGGCTGGGACTAGTGGATTTGAAAACTGGAAAATTTCAGGAGGGTCTCACCCCAAGTGCCCTCAAACTTCCCACAGGAGCAGGATCATTTTGAAAGATTAGCAAAATGTATATAGGAGAGAAAAAAAAGTAAAATAATAATAATAATAAAGTATATAGGGTAAGTGGCTCAGGTTAGCCAAAAGTTAAGGGCTTATAAGAAAATGAAAAACCACAAGGTAGACCTCATTAAAGAGTGAGGTTTTATTAAGGAATTTGGCTTTAGTGCTAAAACCCGAAGGAGTTTGACAGAAGAGGAGGAAAAGGATGGGATTGATGACTGACATTGTTAGGCATAAACTATGGATTTATGGATTGGATACCAAGAGCAATAGCTGTGCAGTAACTTTTAATAGTACCTCGGACTTTACAACACTCTTTTCACATTCGCAATATTTTGTCCTCAAAGCCACATTCTGAGGCAGGCATTATCTCCATCTTGTGGATGAATAAAATGAGGCTTGATAAGGTAAGTACTTTGTTTCAAGTCTCCTACCTGGTCAGCTTTGGAGCTGGGATACAGATTCAGGTCTTCTAATGCGTTATCCATCCTAATACTCTGTCATTCATCACAATTAAGAAAGCCCTTCAGTCTTCATTATCCCACTCTATTTTCACGACACAATAGCACAGATATGTTTATATCTCTTCCGGCTAAACGGCAATGATATTTACCATGTAGTGACTCCTTATTCCTTATGACGTGTCAGGCTGTGCACTGAGTTCTCCACAAGTATGATCTCCTTCGACTCCTACCACAATTCCATGATCCTTCCTTTTAAAGGTGGGGAAACTGAGGCCTGGAGAGGTTGGGAAATTTGCCCAAAGCTGCCCAGCTGTGGAGTGTTGCAGCCTGAGTTCTCACTCCAGACCCATTGGTCATTAGTTAGGTCTGCCGAGTTAGGTCTACACAGGATGGTACTGAACCTTGAGTCAAGGTTTCCGAGTCTTCCTACATCCAGCTTATTGGATTACACTTTTTTTTTTTTTTAAAGATACAGGGCCTTGCTCATTTGCCTAGGCTAGAGTGCAGTGGGGCAATCATAGTTCACGGCAGCATCCAACTCCTTGGTTCAAGCCATCCTCCCTTGTCAGCCTCCAGAGTAGCTAAGAGTACAGGTGCACACCACCATGCCCAGTTAATTTTTTAATTTTTTTTTTGTAGAAACGGAGGGTGGGGGGGTCTTGCTTTGTTGCTCAGACTGGTCTTGAACTCTTGGCCTCAAGTGATCCTCCCACTGCCCCCATCAGAATTATACTCATTTAATGGACACTTACCGAGTTCCTCTTTAGTGCTGGGCATGTTGCTAAGTGATAAGGAGGAAAATTAGCACAGAAGATGTTTCTGTGCTCCTAGAGCTCTCGGAATAACGGGGAAGTGCCACAGCAACATTCACACTGTGTGACATTCACACTAAGTGTGACAGTGGTGTGTGTGGAGTCCTGGGTGCCCGGGGTCACCGGCACACCGCTATGTGGAAGCATGTTTCTGAGAGGCAAAGGCGTCGTCATAGACAGGGCCTGCTTGCACACTGGGTACAGGAGGCACAGTGCTGAGGGCCCATGGTACTTGGAGGAATCCACAAAAGGGTTTTTCTTTCTTTCAAAATCAGAACAAAAGTAAAGTTTTAGGCCAAAGGCTTGGTCTTCATATGTCAGATTCATATATTTGTCTACGCCAATGTGGCTGCAAATTATAATTTATACATGTACATTATTATTTTTTTGTTTTTTGGTGGAGGAAAGGTCTAGGAAGACAGAAATGCCCAACGGCCCAGTAGAGTCCTAATGCACCCCTGATGATAGTAATTTATTGGGAGGCAAACTCCTGCCTGGATTCTGGACCTGGTTTCATTCTGTGCTGTGGGACAGGTGACATGGGCTACATGCTCCTTCAGTCCAACTTCCAGGTTCATCAGGGTATTTACCTTCAGGCAGTGCAAAGGCAGCACTCAGAGACAGCAATTTTTTTTTTTCTTTGAGACAGGGTCTCACTCCATCACCCAGGCTGACATAGGAAGACACAGCCTTTGGCCTAAAAATTTACTTTTTTTCTTCTGATTTTGAAAGAAATAAAAACACTTTTTGGACTCCTCCAAGTACCGTGGGCCCTCAGTACTGTGCCTCCTGCACCCATTGGGTATAGCGCAGCAGTACCGTGGCGCTATCTTGGCTCACTTCAGCCTCAACCTCCTGGGCTCAAGGAATCCTCCCACCTCAACTTCCCGAGTAGCTGGGACCACAGGTGAGCACCACCATGCCTGGCTAATTTTTTGTATTTTTAGTAGAGACGGGGTTTTGCCATGTTGCCCAGGCTGGTCTTGAACTCCTGGGCTCAAGCGATCCTCCCGCCTCAGCATCCTAAAGTGCTAGGATTATAGGCATGAGCCACGGCACCTAGCCGAGAGCAATTTTTAATAGCAACAATGATGGTAATGATGGTAGCTCCATACCAAGTGCTAGGCACTGCGCTGACAGCATTCCAGTCATTATCTTTTCAGCACTTGCTAGGTTTCGGGTGTTTTCCTAATATTTCACAGCTGCATTGGGCTCTACTGCAGGGCCTGGCTTTGTGCATGGGGGTTGAGAAGGAGAGCCTGGTATACCTATCGTCATCTGATAATAATATAGGGTATATAGAGAGATATGTAGTATATATACTCTGTATAGAGAAGATATATATATAGTATATATAATATATAGTCAGATGACTGTATATAAATATATTTATATAATAAATATAAATATATATCTATATAGAATCAGATGACAATACATACAAATATATATATTTGTGTATATATGTATATATAGAGATAATCAGATGACAATATATACATATATATATGTATGTTTTTAATTAGAAACAGGGTTTCACCATGTTGTACAAGCTGGTCTTGAACTCTTGGGCTCAGGCAATCCTCCTATCCCAGCCTTCCAAAGTGCTGGAATTATAGGCATGAGCAACCACGCACAACTGGCCCCCGTCTCATTCTTAAAATATTTTAAAAAATCTTAAAAAGCACTTTTTCCTTGTAAGAACTCTACTCACAGTTTTTATTAATATTTTTTTTCTCAATGGCAGGACATCTTATGGGCGTGTCTTGGAGGCTTTAGCTGGTAGGAGTTGGGCAAGGAAGAGAGAGAAAGGCACTCAAAGCAAACACTTCCCAGGTGTTGATAATAATCCGGATGCTGGGACCTGCACAGGTTGATTGTGGAGGTTCCTGAGGAAGTCCGCTTGGAAAGGGTAGAACTTAGAGGTCTGCCATAGCGAGCCGACTGTCTCACTTTAGAACATCTGAAGGCTGTTTCACACAAGACAAAACGAAGCACCTGAATGCCTTCGTCCTGAGCACCCACTAGCCTGGGCTCTGTGGACTTGCTCTCATGCTTGCACTTCCCTGCAGGTGTTCCATTCAGAGACGCCCAAGACCTGAGGCCACTTGGGTTCATTGGCCTATTGATGGCCTTGGATCTGTCTTGCCAGAGCACCTCCACAGTGTTTTGGAAACATGTGGGTTGGGATTGACCAAAACTGACATGACTAATGGCAAAGTGACCACGGTTTGGGTCAACGTTCTCTGACCATGAAAAGAAGAATCGTTGTCTGTCCTTGCTAGGAACCGCACATGTGCCAAGTTTATTTGTAATGTGTTGCTGGGGATATTCCTACCAATAATGAATAATTAAGCCCAGAATTCATTTTTGGGTCTTTGTTGGGTTTTTCTTTTCTGTTTTTTTTCTTTTTGTGACTCAACCATTAGCTTGTGTGGCAAATATAAAACTGAAATCTGGTAGTCACCCACTACTTAAAACACCTTTAATGGCTTCCTTCTTTTCTTAAGAGAAAGGCTTAAAATAATTGATTAGTGGCGCCCAGTCCCTAGGTAGTCTCTGTCCTACCCAGCTCTCCAGCCTCACTCCTGGCCCTGTACCCACTCTGGCCTCTGCTTTGCCCCTTGGACTACTCAGATCTTCTAGTTCCACAAATGCACCCATGCTCTCCTGCGCAGGGTCTCCCCATCAGAAAACAGCAGTCCTCCACCTAGATGGCTCTTCCTCCCTCTTCACTCCCAATTAATTCTGTCTCACCCTTTAAATCTCTGCTCAGATATTCCTTGTTTGGAGATGCCTTTCTTAACCTCCTTGGTTACGTGGTTAGGTTCAACCCTCTTAACCTTATGTTCTTTTTTTTTTTTTTTTTTGAGACGGGGTCTTGCTCTGTCACCCAGGCTGGAGTGCAATGGTGTGCTCTCGACTCACTGCAACTTCTGCCTCCCAGGTTCAAGCGATTCTCTTGCCTCAGCTTCCTGAGTAGCTGGGATCACAGGCGTGTGCCACCACACTCAGCTAATTTTATATTTTTAGTAGAGACGAGGTTTCACCATGTTGGCAAGGCTGATCTTGAAATCCTGACCCCAGGTGATCCACCAGTCTCGGCCTCCCACAGTGCTGGGATTACAGGCATAAACCACTGTGCCTTATGTTCTATTAAAGTGTGTTGTTCCCCTTTATTGGAACCTTTATCCCAATTGTTTTGTCAACACAAAATTGTTTATCCCAATTGTTTTATCAAACTTATTTTGTGATTCTTTGATTCATGTCAGTCTCTCCTACTAAATCCCCTGCCACAAGGGCAAGCATTATGTCTGGTGCCACTGACTACTGTCATCCTATAGGATGATAGGCATTTAATCAATATTTGTCCAATAAGTGACAAAATGACAAAATGAACAAATGACAAAAATGAATGAAAGATCGATTAGGGCAAACCAAACCCTCGTCGAGAGATTACAAAACAAAAAATTACTTGAATATACAAGTTATTTATTTAGAGAAAAATAGGGTTATCACCATGATACCTAAATTAGTCATAGAACACACAGAGTTTTCTGGTGGGGAGGGGAGAATCCCATAACCAAGCAGCCTCACATACAAGATGATAGATGGCTATTATGTATTTTTTCCTTCTCTGTATTTTTCTTCACGGAAGCAAATGGAACTTTCCAAATATCACTGTAGGATTGGAAAAAGTGAAGCAGTCCGTAGTGCCATTTTGGGGGAAGGAGGGGGAAGAAGGGGAAAGGAGTCTGAAAAGCGTTTATGTTTGCTAATGGAAGTCAGATGTAGTACTCATTTTATGTTACTTAAGCAACATGCTTCATTTTCTCCATTAGTGGTCTTGTCAGGCATAGTATGTTTACAGGAAGCTGCACTAAGATAAGTGTGTCCTTTAAATTCTGTATCTTTCAGACCTTAGCAGTCTGCTGACTCCAGCTTTCAGCAGAGCAGAAACAACGCTTTGGGAAGACTTAAAACAACTTTGAATAAGAACCTGCTTGAGAAAGATTTGCCTTACAAGCTAAATGTTACATTTCCACTCAACAGAAAGGTACTGCTGTGTGGCCGTAAAAAGCCGGCCAAAACCCTGTAACCTTTGCAGTTAGTCATGTTATTTTTGGTTCATGCCAACATGGATCACAGCTGTGACTCAACAGAGCCACTGAAGCAAGAATTCAAAGAGTTTAAAGAACAGCAAACTCAGAAATGACTTTTTTTTTCTTATGGTGTCATTACGCAACATTTCTTGTAGTTTACCTTTTCTAATTTACCAACTCCGTACAGATGAGCTCAGTAGTTGTTTGGCAAATGAAAATCTGAGTTGCGTCAGCACACTTCCCCAAATCCCACTGCAGGCGGAGGATGATGAAGCTTTCCTTTCTGGGGTGTTTGTTTTACGTAAGTAGTGACTTACTTTTCAGAGGTAAAAAAAAAAAAAAAAAAAAAAAAATCTGTGTTGATATATGTCTCCCTCAAACCAAAAATAGGACTGGGGATTGATTTAAACGTTTGCAGTTCCCCATTTGAAGATGACAGAAAGCCCATATCGACTGGTTCTGCTTTTGTTTTTGTTTTTCACCAATTTATATTCACAAAACGAAGCCATAAGCTTAGACCTCACCGAATGGAAAACAGGCATGGACTTCAGCAGGCAATATATTAGCATATTTATCAACATCCTTTAGATTTTTGCTTTCATTTTTTAAATTACCATGTAAACTTGAAGATAACCCCAGTTTTCCCATTTGTGGGAACATAAGAAAGGCAGATGAAAAAAAATAATATTTGTCCCTTATCTATGAAGTGCTTTTATTTTTAAAATTTTTTTTGTTACCTGAAGAACTACATTATCGTCAATATGAAGTGCTGTTTTTTTAAGCATTATGATTAGGCTTAAGGATTCTAAGGACTAAAGTATTAAGGTGTTTTTTGTTGTTATTTGCTAATCATTAATCAACTGTTTTACCTGATTAGTTTTCTCTTTGGGAAAATAGATTGAGATTGTGATCTGGGAGACCAAAGTAGACATTCCTTTATCAATGAAGAAGGACCTTAAGGTTAAAGAAACAAAAAGTTGGCCGGGTGAGGTGGCTCACGCCTGTAATCCCAGCACTTTGGGAGGCAGAGGTGGGTGGATCACGAGGTCAGGAGTTCAACACAATCCTGGCCAACATGGTGAAACCCCGTCTCTACTAAATATACAAAATTAGCTGGGTACGGTGGCACACACCTGCAGTCCCAGCTACTCAGGAGGCTGAGGCAGGAGAATCGCTTGTACCTAGGAGGCGGAGGTTGCAGTGAGCTGAGATCGTGCCAGTGCACTCCAGCCTGTGTGATGGAGCAAGACTCCGTCTCAAAAAACAAAGAAACAAAAATTTTACCTATGGATTGAGAGCTTAGGGCCCAGCTGGCCTTGCGAATTTCTAAATTCCTGTAAGAAAATCCACACTCTTGCTAAACTGCCCAACAATAGGAGCTATTGGGCAAATTATCCCAACTCCAATTTGCAATCCAGACCACTACTATTCTGATTGGACAGAGGACAGGCCTTACAAACATTCTTTTCTGATGAGCAATTGCAGACCTTAAGCCAGTTTCAGCCAGCTTATAGAGGCTGCACACACACTGTCTTTGTGTCCTATAGTTCACCTTTTGCCCCAGAGTGAATATGGGATGTATATTACATGTTTGTTTATTCATTGCTCCTGTGCTTGGCTCTCCTCATAAATACGTATAGCTTCTCCCTCAAACCTGCTGAATATGTATGACTATTGTGTAATACAGACTCTCAGAGGAATGAGACCCAACCTGTCCTTCACCTGTTTGAAGAGAGAGCATCTTTGGTCCATGCTGGAGACTTTCTCTTCCAGCTTGCAACTGATATCACCAATAAAGCTCTTCTTTCTACTATTTAGTCATCCTGGTGGTCTTTTGGATTACAAGTTTTTGTGTCCCATAGTTATACCCATTGCTTAGGCTTGCCATATAGAAAATGCCATTCATAGACACAGCTCTTCATTTGAGTACTTAAAGGTAAGTTTAAAATGTGGAAACAGGCTGGGCACAGTGGCTCACGCCTGTAATCACAGCACTTTGGGAGGCTGAGGCGGGTGGATCACCTGAGGTCAGGAGTTCAAGATCAGCCTGGCCAACGTGGTGAAAACCCATCTCTACCAAAAATACAAAAATTAGCTGGGCACGGTGGCACGCACCTGTAATCCCAGCTACTCAGCGGGCTGAGGCAGGAGAATCACTTGAACCTGGGAGTTGAAGGTTGCAGTGAGCCGAGATCATGCCATTGCACTCCAGCCTGGGTGACAGAGCGAGAATCCATCTCAAAAAAAAAAAAAAAAAAAAAAGCGGAAACACCATTTTGGAGGTTTTCTTTCAATAACAAAGATGTTGCCCAAAAGGAAATACATTTCTATGATACCCTTTGGGTGTGATAGGGAATTTTATACACCTCCATAAGGAAAGCGTATAACATTCTTGGGAGCTACCTTCAAGCATTTACTGTACAGGGAGAATGGAAGATGCTCTACTGAATGAGTGTCTCGCTGTGGATTGGTCCAGGAACCAGTTCAGCACATGGTAGCAGCTATTCCTTTTGAAAGTAAACTGATGGAACTTCTGTTTCCTTCTGTTTCCTGAAACCTTTTGTTTCCTGATTCTCTTGTTTTTTGCAAATTCTTACTTGAAAATATTTTTGAACTAGAATGTTTTGAGCTCGGAGAACCTGCAGAAACCGTCTTATTTATGGATGCAGAAGGTAGCACAGAAAGGTTAAGGAACTACCTAAAGTTACACAGCTAATTTGTGGCAAAAGTGGGATTCACTTCCAGGTTTAGTATGTCATTTGAATCACGTCATAACCTGCTTTGGAGAACAAATTGATCTAAAGAATTGACTGTTCCAAATAATTTGCTTTATCAATCTTAAAATCGTTTAGATCACAAAAGGTCATGAGAGAAAACACTGAGGATATAGAGAAATGTTCAGAATATTAGAACAAATTGAAGTTGTACCTATTTCAAGAAAAATAAAATCTTTCCTATATCTTTATGTGTATAATGATTTTTAGATTATTTTTTAAATTGCCAAAATTCAATTTGGCAAAGCAATGAACTTTGAAACACATGTTAATAAACTGAAGTTTTATTTACTGATTTTCTATAAACAAACACTGAAATGTTATCTATAATAATGAATATTCTTGTGTTCCCGGAACACATTGAAATATTGTGTTGTAATAAAATAAAAATTACAGTGCTGTAGAGGTTAGCATTGGAGGTTAACGTATTATTTCGATGTATAAAATATAGTATTGAACAAAACAGACATAAATCAGCATATTGTGGGATTCCATTCATACGAAATGCAAAAATGGGTGTATTAGTCTGTTCTCACATGGCTATAAAGAGATACCTGAACCTGGATAATTTATAAAGAAAAAAGGTTTAATTGGCTCACAGTTTTGTAGGCTGTACAGGAAGCATGGCTGAGGAGGCCTCAGGAAACTTACAATCATGGTGGACGGTGAAGGGGAAGCAGGCTTATCTTATATCGACAGAGAAGGAGGAAGAGAGTGAAGTGGGAGGTGCTACCCACTTTTAAACCACCACATCTCCTGAGAACTCACTGTCACGAGAAGAGCAAATTGGGAAATCTGCCCCTTTGATCCAGTCATCTCCCACGAGGCCCCTCCTCCAACACTGGGGATTTCAGCTCAACATGAGATTTGGGCAGGGTCGCAAATGCAAACCCTAACAATGGGCAAAACCAATTTAGACTGTTACAAGTCAGGATGGTGGCTGTTCTTGGAATGGGTTCCCGGAATTGCTGGAACTGGGTGTGAGGGGCTGGTCATGTTTCTTGATCTAGGTTCTGGTTACATGTGTGTGTTCAGTTTGTGAAAGTTTATCAAATTGTGCATTACTACCTATGTAGTTTTCTGAATATATATTATACTTCAATAAAATGTTTTAAAAATATGTATATCATTTCATCTTAGAAACAGAACACGTTAATAAGTGAGTAGTTTTTGGAAGAAATTATTATAGCATAAGTTTTAAAAAAAGATGTTGGGGTGGGGTTTTTAACTTTCCATAATGCTGTAAAGTTTGCAACACTCACACAGTCATAGAACAAATAGAACTTTGACTTTGGTTTCAAAATTTATGCAGCTGCCTCCATATACTTTTGACAGTTTAATCACATATTTAACAGTTACAAAGCATGTTTTAGACATCAAGAGGATACGTGGAGATGGTGGTAGGGCTTATATACCCATGGTCGTGTAAAACAGGAAAAATGTCAGCAAAAATAAACTATTATGCTGGTCTATTGAGTGACTCTGTTTAGCTTTATAAAGGAATGAATATATAGTGTTGAAGGATAATCTTTCTGAGTTAGTAAGTTATTTTTTAAAAAGCACATCTAAATCAATACCTTATTTTAGAAGAAATGTAATGTTAGGCATACTAACATGTATAAAACATAGTTTTTGAAAGAAACAGCTGATACCCTTTAAAGCTTACATAAGACTAGAAATAATCTGACTTCCAAATGCTCCCCTCTTTGGTTGAAGCAGGAATATTCTATGAGGCATTTAAGGGAAGAGAAGCAGGGATTGTGAGTGAAAAGGGTGTGGACAATTTCCTCAAGTGAAACTTGCTTGGATAATCGGTGGCTGAACTAAAAAATTCACTTATTTAGAGTTTTTACCAGTTTCATAACTAAGTTCTTCTCCAAGGGAGGCCGATGTATATTTATGTAACCGTATTTTCGGGCTTAAAAAGTTTACAATTTCAAAAGACTCCTGCAAGGAAACAGGCCCTATTTTTTCTCCCAAATACCCTGAACTTTGGAGCTAGATAGCTTCTTAGTCTAGCTGTAACAAAGGAATCCTTTTGTTTAAGATCTTTGTTCATTCGACTTTTGATATTTCTTGCTTTTGTCAACAAGTTAAATTCTATGTGAATTCATATCCCAGCATGATGTTCTCAATAAGCTGATCCAATTATTGCATCAAAAATGCTCCTTTTAAAAAATAGAGACCTGTCTCAATTTCTTCTCAATGGAGTGTACAGTGTGTATTTCTAAATGAATTGAAAAAATAGATGTCAAGTAGAAGCAGGTGGCTGCTACATATTTTTGCAGTACTTAAGCAACTAATCGGCTTATTTCTTTTTAAGAAAAACTGATGAGGAAAACATCCTTTTCTAAAGAATTAAACAGCATCATCATCATATTATGTTTACTTAGCACTTTCCAGTTTGCAAAGCATGTTTCCTATTTTTTTCGTTATTCAATCATCACAATAATTCCATTAGTACTAGTTAGGTATGATTGTTACTCCTGTTTTACAAATGAGAAAACTCTGACTCAGAGGGCAGAGCCAGGGCTGTCTGCCTGTGTGTTTAGCTGGGTTACATCCTTTCCACGACATCATAGGGACTTGTGATCAGAAAAAGGAAGAATTTTTTTCTAACATTTTTTTCTGAAAACAAGAATTTTTGCAAACGATATGATGGAATATAATTGAATTTTAAAATTAGACAAGATTTTTCAAAATAATTATTCACTTTATTCAGCAAATTAATTTTATTTCAAAATAGTAATTTCTTTTATTCGACAGGTATTTGTTCAGTAACTCCTGGGAGCCACAAATAATTCTGGGTTCTGGGGTGAAAATGCGCGTGGTATAAGTTGTATGGAAGGTATCATCTGCCCTCTTGAAGGTTATGGAGTTCTCAGCAAGATGCCCATTAAACAATCACACACAAATGGATGAATGTTTAAGTCGATGGTACATACTAAAACAAACTTTAGAGGGAGCTGTGAGAGTTGATTACCTGGGAACTCAATTTAGACCGGGAAGGCCTCTTGAAGGAAGCGGCATTTAAGCCTTGAGGTAGGATACAGCTGGGTGAAGGGTTGGGGAGGCGAGGGAAGAGCATTCTAGATGGAGCAAACAAAGTGTGCCAAGTGCCTGAGGCAGAGACATTGGGACCTCTAGGAGATGGAAGCAGCCCAGATGTGAAAAGAGCACAGCGGATGATGAATGATTTTGAGGCTGCTGAATGTGGGGAGGCTATTAACATTTTTTGAGGAGGGGCACAGTTTACATTTTAAGACCATCATGCCTGCTGCTGGAAAAAGGAGGGGCGAGAAGTTGGAAGAAGGGATAGGATAGACCTGGAAGAGAAGGACTCCCTCAAAACCATGCCATGAGAAGCTTCCAAAGCAGCTCTTGGACCTGACAACGGGGGGCCAGTGATGACCCCACAGGGTGTGGGGTGGAAGCTAGTTGGGGTGAGTTGACGTGGAGACATGACTTGCAGATCCACTTAATAGGAATTTAGTTGTCAAGGGAACGGGAAAGATGGAGAGGGTGTTGGACGGTCTGAATGTTTATGTTCCTCCCTAATTCATATGTTGAAATCCCAACCCCCAAGGTGATAATATTAAAAGATGGGTTCTTTGGGAGGTGCTTAGGTTGCAAGGGAGAGCCCTTGAGTGGGACTAGTAACCTTATAAAACAGGCCAAAGGCAACTTGTTTGTCCCTTCCACCGTGTGTGCTGGCAGTGAGAAGATGGCGGTCTACGAACCAGGAAGCAGGTCCTCGCCAGACACCGAGGCGTCCGCTGGTGCCCTGATCTTAGACCTCCTACCCTTCAGAACTGTGAGTTTCTGTTGTTTAGAAACCACCCAAGTCTAGGATATTTTGTTTTTTGTTTGTTTTTTTGAGACGGAGTTTCGCTTTTGTTGCCCAGGCTGGATTGCAATGGCACGATCTCCGCTCACTGCAACCTCTGCCCCTTGGGTTCAAGCGATTCTCCTGCCTCAATCTCCCTAGTAGCTGGGATTACAGGTGCCCGCCACCACGCCTAGCTAATTTTTTTTTTTTTTGTATTTTTAGTAGAGACAGGGTTTCACCATGTTGGCCAGGCTGGTCTCGAACTGCTGAGCTCAGGCGATCCACCCACCTCAGCCTCCCAAAGTGCTGGGATTATAGGCGTGGGCTACTGCACCCAGCTCTAGGATATTTTTGTTATAGCAGCCTGAACAGACTAAAGACAGGGTGTACATAGGGCAGGGAATTGAAGGAAAGTGGTGGTGGTGGTGTTTTTTCTTTTTCTTTCTTTTTTTTTTTTTTTTGAGATGAGGTCTTGCTCTGTTGCTCAGACTGGAGTGCAGTGGCACGATCATGGCTCACTGCAGCCTCAACCTCCAGGACTCAAGTGATTCTCCCACCTCAGCCTCCCGAGTAGCTGGGACCACAGATGTGTGCCACCACACCTGGCTACGTTTTTGGTTTTATTTATTTTTTTGTAGAGACAGGGTCTCCCTGTGTTGCCCAGCCTGGCTTTAAACTCCTGGGCTTAAGCCGTCCTCCTACCTCAGCCTTCTAAAGTGCTGGGATTACAGGCCTGAGCCACCATGCCTGGCCTGAAGGGACGATCTTGAAAGTGGAGCATGCTGAAGTATCTGGGCACAATAATGAAAGTCATTCATCAGTGAAGGAGAGATTGATGATGGTGGCAGTGGTGGTGTGTGAGAGAAAGAATCTCAGACAGACAAACGCTGTCAGCTAATCAAAGAAGGAAAGCCCCTGGGCAGTCACAAGAAGATGTGGCCAGAATGCATGCAGAGCATTTTACACTGTTTTACGCTGCTCCTGGGATAAGAGAGACACTTCCATTGTGGTAACAAGAAGGAAAGGCGGAGAAGATGGGTTTACAGATTTGGTTTGGGAGGATGAAGACATTTCATTCCAATGGTTGTTTTTTTTCCCCGCCTTTAGGAAGCATGAAGTGGGGTCAGAGTGAAGGGCAAGAGGAGAGCTGGGGTTGGGCAGACTGAGGCTGTCTGGATCGATGATATGGCCTTAGTGTGGAGATGAAGAGAAAGCTTACTAGGCAGTGTCCTTGGAAATGGGTGAAGATGATCTTGACACCAGTCCCCGTACTGGGTATTTTTCCTCAGCAGCATTTAGCTGTTCAGTGTATGGGGTTCATCTAGTTTTGGGAGACTATTGGAAGAGTTATTGGTTGATTCAGATGATTAATAATTGAGTTGGGCATGCTTTCCGAAATGCTTACGATTTCTATCAAAATATTCGATGTGAATATGATGCCACAAGGGGAAGCCCTGGAATCCATGGCACTTCCACAGCATTGACATGGCCTTCCTGGCTTCTGTATTTCTTTTGTTGGTAGCAAAGGTAGAGATGGAGACAAAGAACTGGAATTTAGACATTGGAGATTTAGTTTCTGGCTGCTAAATTCCACTGCAGTGTTACATAGTTCAGAAGGCTGGTAAGTAAAGTACAGTTAGTCCCATGACCAGTTTAGAAGTGTGCCTCTCTGGAACTCACCGTCATCTCAGAGCACAGAGCTGCAGGAAGCTCACGGAGTCACTCTCAGGTCACTTCTCTGAGTTACAGTGGAACCACCTGCCCACCCCTTGCCCACACACACCTTCCTTCCTTGACCCTGCACCCCTCCGGTTTTCTTATCTCTTTCTTTCCTTCACAGCAGGCCTTCTACTTCTTCTGCCTCTCTCTTTCTTCCCTTTCTGTGAACTCTTCGGCGCCTTAAATGCCAGCTTCTACCTCTCTGCAGCTGCACCCCCCAGGCTCTCAAATGACCTTCTGGTGGCTACAGCCGGTGGAAACTCTCCAACTGCCATCTTACTTGATTTGTCCTGTATTATTTCCACTGCGCTCTCTCCTGCTTAATGAATTCTATGGGCCTATTCTCTCCTTAGTTTCCCATCTATCTCAATGGCAAATTCTTCTTAGTCTCTTTTGTGGGTTCCTCTTCCTCCTCTCACTCCTAAAACATCATAGGTCCCTCGAAACTCTGTCCTGAGTCAAATTCATGTCTCCAGCCAGGCTGACCCTGAGGGCTATTCCTATCTAACTAGGCAGCTCCATGTGTGTGTGTTCTATAAAGGCCTCAAACTTCGTATGTTCAAAGTTGACCTCATCATCTTCTGCTGAACTCTGTTTTTGCAAATGTCACTGCTGTTCACCAGGTTCCTCAAGTCAGAAACCAATGGATCATTGTCCATTTCTCCTTCTCTATTTTCCTGTACATCTAATTAATCACAAAGCCTCATCCAGTGTGTATCTTAAACACCCCTCACCTCTGTTTGCTTCCCACAACACAACTGCCATCACTCTAGTACAGGGGCTTCTCCCCTCTCACCTGAAACATTAGTAACACCCTTCTTTCCTTCCCTCCTGTTTCTAGATTCATCTCCATAATCTACCCGCCACAATGTCAATAGAATCACCTTTCTAGCATGCAGATTGTCTTGTCACCTCTTTGCAAGAAATTCTTCAGTGACTCTGTCTCACCTATGGCACATAATTTTTACCCTTTTAGAAGGACACAGAGGTGTCTTTACAACCAGGCCTACACTTGGGACCCAGGTCTTGGAGCCCTTGCCAATGAAGCATTTTGATCTACTTCTCAATAACCATGATCTTGCATGCCTCTTGGTCTCTGCATATGCCGTTCCCATCCCCTGGAATATCCTCCCATGCTTGTTTGTCACACTTGGTGAAACATTTGCCATTTTCCTGGCTTAGTACCTGGAGGTCCAAAATGGAGGCTAGAGAAACAATAAGTACCAGAAACTGCCCACATTTAGAGCCAGACACTCCATCAAGGATTACTAAAGAGTCTGCACAATTTCCTTACAACCCTCAGCCATGACTCTTATCCTTCCCTGTGTTCCTAAGGAGGGTAGAGAGAGGGAATCATTGGAGTCAGTTGTCACTGGCCTGGTGGGGGAATGCATGGCTTTTCCACTTCCTCACCATGGGGTAGGGAGGGCTGTTGCCCTTAAAGCCGAGTGTGTGTGGTGAGCAGCAAGAGAATCACTTGCAGAGATGAATCACAAGAAGGGAAGGCTGGTGTCACGCTCCCTGACTGCATGCCCATGAAGCTGGAAACCTATTGGCCCACTCTTGTGCTGCCAAAGAGCAGAGGGGAGCCTGGGGAAGGGATTCCTGGGGGAGCCTTTCATGTGTCCTGGGAGTTTAGGAGTACACATGTATGTATGTAGAAATGGGTGCCTCCTCTGCCTGGAACTCTAAGGCATGAGTCTTTCTGGAATAGCCCTTGCCAGGAGAGGTAGTAAGAAACACACAGTTTAGTGTGTTTTATCAAGCTTGCCCAACCCATGGGCCACATGCGGCCCAGGACAGGTTTGCCTGCAGCCCAACACAAATTCATAAACTCTCGTAAAACATTATAAGATTTGTTTATGAATTTTTTAAAACTTATCATCTATCGTTAGTGTCGTTAGTGTTAGTATATCATTTTTTTTTTTTTTTTGGTGAGACAGAGTCTCACTCTGTCGCCCAGGCTGGAGTGCAGTGGCGCTATCTCGGCTCACTGCAAGCTCCGCCTCCTGGGTTCACGCCATTCTCCTGCCTCAGCCTCCCGAGTAGCTGGGACTACAGGCGCCAGCCACCATGCCCGGCTAATTTCTTGTATTTTTAGTAGAGACGGGGTTTCACCGTGTTAGCCAGGATGGTCTCGATCTCCTGACCTCGTGATCTGCCCGCCTTGGCCTCCCAAAGTGCTGGAATTACAGGCGTGAGCCACCGCGCCCAGCCCAGTGTTAGTATATCTTATGTGTGGCCCAAGACAATTTCTTCCAGTGTGGCCCAGGGAAGCCAAAAGATTGGACACCCCTGCTTTAAATGAAGAGGAGATCTCATTTCAGTTCTCTTTGGCCTTTGGGGTACGTGGAAAATGACTTCAGAGACTTCTATGGGTATTGAGCACAGAAGTTAGGTGAGAAACAGAAAGGAGAGTAATTAGGAGACATCTGAGGCAAAAACAGGCCCAACTTTGAGAGGAGATTGAGAGTATGGGCCACTGTCAGAACCAGACACATGGCTGCCCCTTTCTGAAGGGGTCATCAAGGATGGGGAAGGCAGAGGTGAGCCTGAACTCGCCCCCTAAAACCACACATGCTGCGGTTGTAGAGACCACCATATCAGTAGAGGGCACCAGCATCAGATTGAACCAGAGTGGACCAGAGATGCATCCCATCACCATCACTAGTGGGACAACAGATGCTCAGCATAACCTCAGGTTTCCTGTATGTTTCCTCCAGTCTTCATTCCTGCCAGAGGCAGACTCAGGAGAGGGAGGAGAAGCAGGTGTTCCATGACTAGATCACACTCTTCTGTCCAAGTCAAGGTGCTGGCATGGGAGGGTACAGAATGGAAGAAGAGGTTTAAATTGCACATGTGTGCATGTGCCCTACACCCATACACACACACACACACAGAGTTTTAGCCATCAAGAAAGGACTTGGAAAGATAAAATTAAATGATTCTGGTGCTTGAGAGTTTCTATAGGCTAACCTATCCTAGGCTTTCTTAAATCAGAACATACTGATATGATAAAATGATACAAAATTAGCAAGGACACACAGGATATTTTGCAAACTTGGACTAATATAGTGAAATACTGGCTCACTGACTAGTTAATTCCTCTAAGAAATCATTCCAAATGTGTTCATATCTGTGTTAGTTCTTTCAGGCTGCTATGACAGAATACCATAAACTGGGTAGCTTATAAACAATAGAAATATATTTCTCAGAGTTCTTGGGGATGGGAATTCCAAGATCAAGGCACCAACAGATTTTTGTCTAATGAGGGTTTGCATTTATCTAATGAGGATCATAGATGACACCTTCTAGCTGTGTCCTAAATTGGTCCAAGGAGTGAATGAGCTCCCCCGGGCCTATCTTACAAGGGCACTAATCCCATTTATGAGGACTCTGCTCTCATAACTGATCACCTCCCAAAAGGCCTCACTCCCAATTACCTTGGAGGTTAGGATTTTAACATAAAAATCTGGGGGGAACATGAACATTCAGACCATAGCAATATCCATTTAAACATAAGAGATATTAAAGGAAGAATAACATATCAAAAGGCTTGAAATTTTGAACAAGATATCTAATATAAATCAATGATCATCAAATCAAAATCAAGATGTACATCAAGGCAATAGTAAATTAAGAAACATTTATATTCACCAGTAAGCAGATGGAAAGCTGTGGATTCATGCATCAGCCGATCAAACTCAGTGATTCCCAGCATTTTCTGATGAATCACAGCATTTTTAAAAGGCAGGCTATCAAGAATTAAGAAACACACAACTTTATAATGCAGTTAAATATTTTTCTTATAGTTATACTTTAAATGCCTTCTAGAGAAAATAAAAGTAGTGTGAGATTTTTGCTTTGTTTTGGCAGAATTTTAAAAAATAACTTAAGGAGCTGTACTATTCTGTGAGATACCCTCTGTGAACCATTGTGTGGTTTATAGCACTGATTACCCAAGTCGTGGCCCAAACAATGGGTTTGGGATATTCCTTCAAAATCTGAGTCAGATGTTTTAATGAAGAAATCAGACGGTTAAATAGTATGGACTTTTAAACTGAAAGCGAGTGGCAACTTACTAAATCTTCCCCAATGTGTTAAGAGATGGGAAATAGGGATTTGAGAGAGAGTACAGTTGAATGCACAGATTGGAGAAAAATATAACATGATTTACATTTTGACCCCCCCAAGTTAATACTTCTAAATAAACCAGTTATTTAATACTGTTTGTCAATAGTTCTTTAGTTAACTGAATTTCTTGTTGTTCAAGATTTCTGTTCTTTGCTTTTTCCTCTATATTAGTTTTCTATTGCTGTATAACTAATCACCCCAAAATTTGACAGCTTAAAACAACAATCATTTATTATCTCATGGTTTCTGAGAGTCAAGAATTTGGATGCAGCTCAGCTGAGATTCTAGGACTCCACGTCTTGCATGAGTTTATGGTCAAAGTGCCAGCTTGGGCTGCAGTCTTATCTGAAGACTCAAGTGAAGGGAGATCTCTTCCAAGCTCCCTCATGTGGTTGTTGGCAGGATTCAGTTCCTCATGAGTTGTTGGGCTGAGGGCCTCAGCTCCATGCTGACTGTTGGCTAAAGGTCTCCCTCTGTAATAGGTGGGCCTCTCTACAGGGCAGCTCACAACATTGTGGCTAGCTTCCTTCAGAATGAGTGAGTGAGAAAGTGCCAAAGAGAAAAGTCACATTTTTTTCATAACCTAATCTCAAAAAGGACATCCCATCACTCCTACCATGTTCTATTCATTAGAAGTGAGTTAGCACATCCAGCCCACACTCAAGAGGAGGAGATTGCACAAATTCATGAATAACAGAAGGTGGGGATCACTGCAGGTCATCCTAGTGGCTACTAAATCTTCTCTCCCATACCACTCCCTTCCCTCTACTCTTTTCTCCATAACTCCCAGTCTCACCCAGTGACCTGGCCTCCTATTCTTTAAGAATGGGAGGTAAGGTTTTCTTTTATCTTTTTCCAACTAAGTCTCAAATCTTCTTCATCTTCAGCCATTATCTTCTTTCCTGTTGTTATCACTGACAAATTGCCCTTCTTTCTGCCGTCACCTGTCACAAATAAAAATGTCCCTAAGCCTCCTTGTTCTCCTTAAGCTATCATCTCATTATTCTGCTCCCTTGTATGTAAACCTCTTTGAGCAAGTTGCCTTTACATATTCTCTCAACACCTCAATTCCCGTTCACTCATTTGCCTTAATCATGCTTCTGCCTCATCACTTCATTGAAATTAGTTTTGTCAAGATCACCGATGATTTCTATGTTGCTATATCCAAAGAGCATTCATCTGTCCTTGATGACATTCAACCTGATTGGCCATTTCTTTCCTTCTCTCTTGGTTTCCATGACACCACACTTATGTGGCTACATATTTTTTTCTAATGACTCTGTTCCCTCCCTTCTAGACTCTTTTGTTGGCTTCCCTTTTATCCAGGTTCTAAATATTGGTATTTTCCAGGGCTCAGCCTGTGTCTTCCCTCTTTCCACAAGTGACCTCATTCATTTCTGGGGTTTTAAGAACCACTTAGATGTGGATGAACCTGAAGTTAACTTATTCAGCCAATACATCCTCTGAACTATAGAATGGGTTCTTTAACTCTTTACTTGATAACTGCATTTGGATATCTGAAAGGGACCTCAGACTGAATGTCTATAATAGAACTTCCGGGTTTTCTAACTTCCCTCTCCCTAACTTGTTTCTAGAATTCCCCGCCTCCATAAATGGAGCTACCAGCCAACTTGTTTGCTCAAGTATAAATCCTTGGTTCCTCCTCTTCCTCAATCTTCGATTCCAATCTATCCACCAAGTCCTGTAATTTCCCTATTTTCTACATATATGTCCAATATATTCCACTATTTCCATCCTAGTCTAAGCCATCTTCTGTCACCTGACTCACTAGAGTAGCTCTCCATTGACATTCCTGCTTTTATGCTCTGCAAAGAAGCCAATTAAATAGTTTAAAATAATTTATTGGCTTATATTTCTCTTGGTGAAAACCCTTTGGTGCCACCCCTCTATCCTTTGAAAATCTAAATTTCTCAAGGTCACATATGATACGTCTCTTGCTAATCATCCCAGCCTCAGATCACCCCATTCACCCTGCACTTACTATGTGTTAGCTATATTAGCTTTCAGCAGTTCTGAAGCCCTCCAAGTCTCTATCATTTCCAGGCCTTTGCACATGCTATTCCTTCAGCTTGAAATGCGTTGCCTCATTATTTCCCCATGGCTGGCTCATGCATTTACCAAAATAAGTAATGTTAGATTTTTTCATTGTTTATTTATTGCTCACCTCATTAGACTGTAAACCTCATAAAGACAGAGACCAAGTATGCTCTGTTCACACTTGTATACCCAGCACCAAGCACTTAAAAAGTATTCAAAAAATATTTGAGTAGCCAAACAATCTCACAGTCTCACATTCATGCTCCAGGTCTCAATTCAAATCTGCCTCTTTAGCAACCTTCCCAGCCCATGAAGCCTTCCCAGATTCCTTCCCAGACTGACCCACGGATTCCCCTCTCCTATATGTTATTTATATATTTTACGTGCCTCCACTGGAGCAGTTGCTATGGTGTTGAGAGTTCCTTGTACGTCCCTCTCCATGATAGCCTGTAAACTCATTGAGGTCAGGGACCTTATCTTTTCATCACTAAAACCCCAAGCCTGCTTTATAGTGCCTGGGGTCCACCCAGCAGGTGCTCCACGCATGTTTGCCTAATGGTGTTCTGAGGGTCCTTGACAGCAGCCCTCTTCTGGCCCTTGGATGAGAAGAAGGAAACTCTTTTCCTGGCTCAGACATGAAACCCAGGCCCCTGACTGCTGCCAGCTGCCTCCCTCTGGAACCTGCCGCAACCTGAAGCCAAGTCTGAGCTTCTCTGGGAAGTGCCCCTTTGAGGCCCTGAGATTTTGCTGAGTGAAACATACTTACAGTAGGAAAGAACATAGTCTTACAAAGAATGTTTCTTGAGTGCCTCTGCTAAAAGGTAAGAGAAAATGACCTAGGGCAAAGGTAATTATTGTAAATGGTTGACATGGAGCACACACTTTCCTAAACTTGTAAGTGATAATAACATCACTTTATTAATTGGATTCAAGTAGCATCTTTCTTTCCCTTTGGTTCATTTCAGATGACAGGGACAGACCCCACTCTTTCCTTAGCAAAGTGTGCCCTGGTGGCCGCAGCCCCATCCTTCTGGCATCATCTGGAAGAGCTCCCTTTTACCAATACTGGGGAGTCTGAATTTGAAGCAGGTGTATGAATGCATTTGAAAGAATCTCTTCCAGATGCCAGAAGATTCAGTTCTGGAGAAGGACGTGAAGGAAAATTATGAGAACAAGTGTCCTATTCACATGCTAGGAAAATAAATGTTTTACTAATCCTTAAATAACATTTTACTCTGAGGTGTATTGGCAAATTTTAGTTTTATTTCGGTATGAAAGTCTCATTTTTAGGAGTGTGATTTATACACATTTAAGCAGTAGAGGTGACTGCTAAAATTAGCTTCTGTCATCCCATGCTAATGTCTGTATGGGAAGAGAATAATATAATTTTAAAGTCCTGACATTTTTGTTATGTTTAGTGGATAATTTACTATTTATTATCATTGGATACAATGTAGTTTAATCATTAAAAATGCACACACTTTCCTACGTTTCGCAGCCTTCTCTTGGTAGAGGAAGTATGCCATCAGAAAGATGGCCTATGTGTTCTGTTTCTCTGCTCAAGGCTTAATGAATAAAATTCCATCATTAAACAAATATTTGTTTAGCACCTTTTCGTGTGCCAGGCACTGTGCTATGTGCTGGGATACAACAGAGCTTACAGTCTGGATTTTTGGCTAGATGGAAAGTGGGGTGTGGTGGATTCTCACCTGTACAAATCAGACTGGATATCTGAGGAGTGACTTAAAAGTTAGCTATGTGTTACCTGTTCTACCCCATTCATTTGTTTATAGAGTAAACTCACAAGCCTCCATAGGAAATTTGGGAAAATAATACCATCTAAAAGCCCAAACAGTAGTTTCTATTTATATGGAATATACCATATGGATCTTATTGGAGTATATTTGGCATATTGAATGTATTTTATTCAAGTAAAAGGAAAAATCAGCATGTACTCATCAATGCAGAGAAATAGTGACTGCATTCATTACATAGTCATTAGAGGAAACTGTCCTGGGACTAAAATTTTACTGCAATTAATAATATGATCTGTAGATAGTAAATTCTCCCTGGACAGTAAATTATCTGGGTATTTAGAAGTTGACTCCAGGGAAGCCCCTCATCCCTGAGGGCCTGACTCCCCTCTCCTATCAAGAGACACCTGGTGGCCTGGGCTGGGGAAGGCCCTTCTGTCTCTTCAGGCAGCACCGGCAGGAATCAGTGGGAACCCCAACAGCAGCAGAAAAACCAAGCAGACCAAGATAACAACACAAAGCCTCTGGAAATTAAATTGCCTTTGGAACCATCACCCACAAAATTAGGCCAGGACCTGCATGCAGAACCTAAAAAGGACAACTGCCTGATAAAATACAATACGTAGATATAACTCCGAGACTGTTAACATAATAGACAAAACATCCAGGATACAATAAAAAATCACCTTCATACCAAGAACCAAAACTTCCCAACTTAAATGAGTAAACACAATCAACTCTTCACATCATTAAGTCATCAAGGAAATGCAAATTAAAACAACAATGAGACACCACTACATCCCTGTTAGAATGGCCAAAATTCAAACAATGACAACACCAAAAGCTGATGAGGATGTGGAGCAACAGGAACTCTTACTTATTACTGCCAACCACTGTGGCAGACAGTTTGATGGTTTCTTACACAACTAAACATTCTCCTACCATATGATCTAGCAATCACACTTCTTGGTATTTATCCAAAGGTGCTGAAAATTTATATCCACACAAAAACTTGCACATAGATGTTTATAGCAGCTTTATTCATAACTGCCAAAACTTGGAGTCAATCAAGATGTCCTTCACTAGATAAATGAATAAATAAACTATAGTACATCCAAACAATGAAATATTATTCAGTGCTAAAAAAATGAGCTATCAAGCCATGAAAAAACATGGAGGAAACTTAAATGCATATTACTAAGTGAGAGAAGCCAATCTGAAAAGACTATACACTGTATTGTTCCAACTAGATGACCTTCTGGAAAGGCAAAATTATGGAGACAGTAAAAAGATCAGTGGTTGTCAGATGGTGGGGAGGAGGGAAGGGTGAATGGGTGGAGCACAGAGAATTTTTAGAGCAGTGAAACTACTCTGTGTTATACTATAATGGTGGATACATGTCATTACACATTTGTCCAAATCCGTAGACTGTCCAACACCAAGAATAAACCCTAATATAACTACAGCCGTTAGGTGATTATGATGTGTGAGTGTAGGTTACTCAGTTGTAACTTCTGGTGCAGGATGTTGATGATGGAAGAGAGTATACATGTAGGGGAGGCAGGGAGTATATGGGAACTCTCTGCACCTTCCTCTCAATTTTTCTATAAACATAAATACTCTAAAGAATAAAGTTTAAAAAAAGACAATCATCTGACGTCAACACCAAGAACAATCAGATGTAGGCGTTATCCCACCTTATCCAAATCATCAGGAATTTTAATGCAGCTGTCATAAAAATGCTTCCACATTTAATTACAAATTGTCTTCAAACAAATGAAAAAGTAGAAAATCTCGGCAAAGAAACAGAAGCGATTAAAAAAATTGAAATTATGGGGGGGAGGGGAGAGGGATAGAATTAGGAGATATAGCTAATGATAAATGATGAGTTAATGGGTGCAGCACACCAGCATGGCACATGTATACATATGTAACTAACCTGCACATTGTGCACATGTACCCTAAAACTTAAAATATAATAATAATAATAATAATAGTAATAAAATGGAAATTATAGAACTGAAAAAAATATAATTACAGAAGGAAAAAAATCTTCTGGATAGGCTCAATCGTAGAGTGGGACGACAGAGAACAGAATCAGCGCACTTCAGAACATATCAATAGAATTCGTCCAATCAGAAAAACACAGAGAAAATAGATGGGAGGGGCAGTGTGTGTTGAGGGGAATCAATAGAAACTCAGGAACGTAGAACAATAACACGAGATGCAACAATTTACTGTCAGAGTCTCAGGAGGAGAGGAGCAAGAGAATCAGACTCAAAGAGTATTTGAATAAATAATGGCTGAAAACTCTCCACATTTTTTGAAAAACACACACGTACATGTTCAGGAAGCTGAGCAAATCCTGAACAAAATAAACCCAAAGAAATCCATGTGAAGACACATCATAATTAAACTTCTGGGAACTAAAAGTAAAGAAGTCTTGAAAGCAGCCAGGGAGAAACAATTCATTACTTCCTAGGGAAAAACAATTAGAATGATGGTAGATTTCTCATCTGAAACCATGGAGGCCAAACAAAGTGGCACAACATTTTCAAGAACTGAAAGAAAAGAACTGTCAACTGCAAACTCTATATCCAGTGAAGCTATCCTTCAAGAATGAAGGAGAAATAAGCTAATTCTTAGACAAAAGAAAACTAAAAGACTTTGTTGCTAGTGTACCTACCCTTAAAGAATGGCTAAAGAGAATTCTTCAACCAGAAAGAAAATGATAAAAGAAAGACTCTTGGAGCATCAGGACGGAAGGAGGAAGAATTTAAAGGGCAGAAATATTGGTACATACAATCGAATATGAATTTCCTCTTGAGTTTTAGAAATCATATTTAGGCCAGGCATGATGGCTCATGTCTGTAATCCCAGTACTTTAGGAAGCCAAGTTTGGGCAAATCACCTGAGCGCAGGAGTTTGAAACCAGCCTGGGCAACATGGCAAAACCCCATCTCTACAACAAATGCAAAAATTAGCCAGGTGTGGTGGTGCATGCCTATAGTCTCAGCTACTAGGGAGGCTGAGGTGGGAGGATAGCTTGAGCCTGGGAGGTTGAGGCTGCAGTGAGCCATGAGCATGCCACTGCACTCCAGCCTGAGCGACAGAGAGAGACCCTGTCTCAAAAAAAAATCATATTTGATGATTGAAACAAAAATATAACACCATCTTATATGTAAGACAATGAGATAATAATATTCAATAGTGGGAAAGTAAAGGGAACTAAGTGAATTGAACCTCAACTGAAGTAGAAATAGGTAGACATATGTTGATACCAATAGACTGTGATAAGTCACAAATGCATATTTTAGTAACCTGAGCAACCAGCATGAAAGCTATACAAAAAGATAACTAAAAAATGCTATCAATCAGTCAATCAAAGTGGAATCCTAAAAACAACGTGCAAGTAACTTACAGGAAGGCGAGAAAAGTTGACACGAAATTTAACATCTTTAGGTAATCCCATAATTTTGAGTTAAAAATGAATTATGGAAAAACTCAACACTAAGTGGCTTGAGACAATGTGTAAGGAAACAGTAAATTGGGAGCTAAGAAGCTTGGCTTTAGTAATAATTGATTTAATATAGATTAATGAATTCAATCCTGAGTAAAAACTTAGCGATATAATTTTGTCATTACTAATCTAATTGGAATAAAGGCATGTATTACTTTTTTTTTTTTTGAGACAGAATCTCACTCGTGTTACCCAGGCTGGAGTGCAATGGTGTGATCTCAGCTCACTGCAACTTCTGCCTTCCAGGTTTCAGCAATTCTCCTGCCTCAGCCTCCCAAGTAGCTGGGATTACAGGTGCCCACCACCACACCTGGCTAATTTTTGTAATTTTAGTAGAGACAGGGTTTCACCATGTTGGCCAGGCCGGTCTTGAATTCCTGACCTCAGGTGATCTGCCTGCCTCGGCCTCCCAAAGTGCTGGTATTACTGGTGTGAGCCACCGTGCCTGGCCCAAGCATGTATTACTTTCTACAGCAAAGGAGGTAACTGAGCTTGAATTATTCCATCGTAAGATTAAAGCTACAAGAATGCTTTTTTAAAAAATTAGCTTTAATTTTGGCATAATTTTAAATCTACAGAGAAATTGCAAAGATAGTACAGAGAGTTCCTGTATATCTTACACCCAGTGTCTCCTATTATTATAACATGACATTTTACATCATAATTAATGAATCAACATTAATATAGTATTACTAAGTAAACTCCATACTTTATTTCAATTCTATTAGCTTTTTCTTAAAGTTCTTATTTTTGCTTCAGTAACTCATCCAGGATACCACATTTATAGGAGTCCTTTGAAAATGAATACTTAACCATCCTGGCTAACACGGTGAAACCCCATCTCTACTAAAAATACAAAAAATTAGCTGGGTGTGGTGGCGGGCGCCTATAGTCCCAGCTACTTGAGAGGCTGAGGCAGAAGAATGGCATGAACCCAGGAGGCAGAGGTTGCAGCGAGCCGAGATCGCGCCACTGCACTCCAGCCTGGGCAACAGAGCGAGACTCCATCTCAAAAAAAAAAAAGAAAGAAAGAAAATGAATACTTAATGGCTAAACTTCATATCTTGGAAGAAATTTTATGTTCAGAGATGGAGCTATTATGTTACTACAGAGGGAATCTTGTGGGGAGGCTATTAGGGGACTTGTCTTGAAGCTGTTCTTTCCTAGCAAGCCCTCTGAATGTTTATTGTGAGTATTATGAGTGGGTTTTTGTAGTGTGGGTGCTGATGCCAAAGCTCCTCCAGGCCACTTTTTGGCATGGTCAGCATATTAACCCACAGTCATTAGTGCATGAACACGATCTTCCTCAGCCATAGTAAATTCACACTACTACCCCAGGCTTTGTGCAGTGGGAGGGACCTCTACAGAAGGAGAAGTTGTTGCATGGCTTGTTTTTCCACGCAACGTGCACATCCTCTTATCATCGGGGTTTGCCTTCAAATGTGTCCAGAATCCAACTACTTTTCTGTACCTTCACTATTTCCATATGAGGTCCCCTATGAGCCGTTATCATTTTTTGTCTAAGCATAAACGGTTTCCTGACTAGTGTCCCTGATTCTGCCCTGGCAACTCCATAGTCTGTTCTCAACACAGTGACCTGAGAGGCTCTTAAAATTTAAGTTGGCTCCTGTCACTTCTCGCTCGAAACCATCTAACAGCCCTCCCATCTCACACTTGTTTGTTGTTGTTCTCATACTTATTTTTTTAAACCAAAGTTTTTATTGCAAAGTAACATACGTACAGAAAGCATACAGAGCCTCTGTGTAGCACTCATGAAATGATTAAAATTGACTACACCTGTATAACCACCACCCAGGTAAGGAAATAGACCAACTGTTGGGAAACCCCACGTGCTGTCATTCAATCAATACTCCCACTTGTCTCTCCAAAGGGAACCACTACGCTGTCTTCTAGATTAGGTAAGCCTGTTTTTGAATTTTATGGAAATAGAATTACAGTATGTGTTGTTTCTCATCTGGCTACTTTTCCTCACTGTTATGTTTGTGAGATTTTTCCACGTTGTGCCATCCCGCGCTTTTTTAAAAGCCCAGACCTCCTCCAAGGTGTCTGGTGTCCAGAACTCTATAGCACCTTGGCACCAATTCCCACCCTCCCTTGGCTTTCTGATCCAATTTCCTACTGTTATTCCCCCTTATGTCCTCTGTTCTAGCCTCATTGGCCTTCTTGTTCTTCTCAAACTCACCAGGCATGCCCCTGCCACAGGGCTTTTGCACTTACCATTTCTGCTGCCTAGAGAGCTCTGTCTGAAGGTATCCCCATGGCTGGCTCCACAGACTCTGTCAGGTCTCTGCTCAAGTGCTGTCTTCTCTGTCAGGAGGTGATGCCTTACCTGACCATCCACACACTCCCTAGCCCCCTCCCCTGTTTGAATTTTCTCCGCAGCACTTACCACCCTACTATATATGTGTTAGTTTCCCATTGTTGTCAAAACAAAATATCACACATTTAGTGGCTTAAAACAACACAAGTTCATTGTCTCAGGGTCCCAGAGATTGGAAGACCAGTAGGCTAGGCTCCCTTCTTCGTTCTGGGTCTCACCAGGCTGACATCAAGATGTCACCTGCCCTGGCTCTTATCTGGAGGCTCTGAGTAAGAATCTGCTTCTAGGCTTATTCAGGTTGTTGAAAGAATTCAGAATTAAGACTGGGGTTGCTATTTTCTTGCTGGCTTCCAGAGGTTGCCTGAATTCCCTGGCCTGTGGCCTCTTCCCCTTCAAAACCAGGGGCAAAAATCATGAGGGCCAACATCCTGCCTACCACAGTATACATTCCTAGTTATTTTGTTTACTATCCATTTCCCCATCTAGAATCTATGTGGACAGGGATTTCTGTTTGGTATCCGAAAACCTAGACCACAGCCTGGCACATAGGCATGGAAAGATGTGTTGAATGAATGAATGAAGACTGGGTAATTAGCCTTTCTCTTCTTTTTAAAAAGCTGTCAGTGACTTTCATTTTAACCTGATTTTACCACCAGTGTGCCTTTCCCTGGCTTCACGTGCCACTGGTTACGGCTTTGCTAGTTAAGGGGATTACTAACAGGATAATGTCATATTTTTATGTTACCTCCTAGTGACACAGAGACACATCCTGGACAGGAGGTACAGAGTGGGGTCACAAAATGGACTGAAGCTCAGAGGCCAGCACAGGCCAGGGAGCCTCATGCACCCCGGTTGAACTAAGTGTCCAATCATTTCTTGGAATAAAACTCTTCAGGGATAGTAAAACTAGTCATGGAAATGTGTTAAGCATTGTTTTGCTCAGAAAAAAAACTGAAGACTTAGTCTGCACATGTTAATTACTCAATGAAAATTTCACAAACGATTTAATCATCTGGATGTCTCGAAATATTCTGTTGCTTAATATTATGTAGACAGCCTAAATCCTAGGATCATAGAGATCTGAGTTTGTGTGAAAAGCTTGAAACACGTACAAGTAACAGATTTGCTATTTGGGTTATGGTGTGGAAAAAAATCTCTGGAAACAGATTTATGTATTAGTTTTTCACTTTGCCACCAGATGTCCTTCATGAGTAGGAAAATATGATGACTTGAATGATATTTTGAAGTGTGAATGCCCAGCATTTTTGAGTAGACAGTGAAAGCGGAGTGTGACTGAATGTAAATGTTACCACAGACTTTTGGATGAGACACGACTTTTGAAGGCTGTCTCACAGGTGTAGCTTTCAGAAGCAATACTTATTTCACTTGCAAATTTTCATTTCTCATACTCTACAACCATTTATCTATTTTCTTTTCACTCAACTCTAAATCGATATTTTAAAAATTTGATCGAATTATTATACTTTGAAATTAACATTAAGAAGTACTCAGGTCCTTATGCTAATAGTAAAGATAAAAAGTTGGTCTTTGGAGTGGAACGTCTCAAGAATTCAAGGAGGCTAGACCTCAGTCTTTTAAACATGACAGCTACACAGTTTACAAGATTTTTTTTTTTTTTTTTTTGAGACAGGGTCTCGCTGTCACCCAGGCTGGTGCAGTGGTGTGATCTGGTGATCTGGGCTCACTGTAACCTCCACCTCCCTGGCTCAAGCGATCCTCCCACCTCAACCTCCTGAGGAGCTGGAACTACAGGCGTGCACCACCACACCCGGCTAATTTTTGTTTTTTTTTTTTTTTTTTGTAGAAACAAGGTCTTACTATGTTGCCCAGCCTGATCTCGAGCTCCTGGGCTCAAGTGATCTGCCTGCCTCAGCCTCTCAAAGTGTTGCTATTACATACCTGGCCAAGATATTTTTATTAAGTTAATTCTAAAAGCAGCAACTTACATCTTCAGGAAATGCAGTTGAAAGGGACCAATGTAAAATTTAATATAAAATCCAAGACTGAAGTTGCAGTTTATTGCTAATAAGGTAATATAGAATATGTGTTTAATATGTCAAATTAATAAACAGCATGTTTACAAAATAGATGCTATTTGGTCAAGTGTGTTATAAATGTATAACAGAAACCCTCAGAATATATAAGGAACAAGGACAACTACAGGTTTAAAGGATTTGTTGCATGAATTACATGGTGCCTTGATAAACACTTGGAGACAGAATTCCCGTCCTATTCCCACTATCACTGGAAGTATGGGATGAACCTGTGCTTTTTGGTGAGGGCTCCTCATTTCTTCATTAAGTGGGGCAGGGAGATGGGACAGGCAACGTATTGCCAGAAAACTGAAGGCCATCTGCATGAAACGTCAGCCGAGCAACCAGATGTTTGATTGGATTGGCTCCCACATCCGGCTTCTTGATCGAATTCCTCATCTTTCCACCCAGATGTTTTAGAAACACTCACAGAGAACTTCATGAAGCTTGTTCTGGGCCCACAGAGGAAGGGGCGGTAATATTTTGGTGTCCTGCAGGGGGCGAAGTTACCTCTAATTTTATCAAGTCGGTTCATACATTCCAGCGGACTTCAAAGCCAGATCTGCTCCTGTCCCTCCAACTCCACCCACCCCATGCCTCCTCCTCTTGAATCACATGTGGACGTTGTCTAGCTCCCTGTCCTGAGGCTTCCAGGGGAGCACTGGGGCTGTCTAATGAGGAAGGGTCCCAGAAGCAGGGAGTAGACAAGGTGGGGGTTAGGGGATTTTTATCCACCTAGAGATCCAACTGGCTTGGAGAAAGAGTAGTCCCAATTTCAAGGTTATTAAAATCCTAGAACTGTATCTCTTCCTGTCCCCTTTGTCCCAATGGATACAAGGGCTTGCCTGCAAGTGTCCCGCAAACATGATGTGCACATGTTGGGAGCCATAGTGGA
Source organism: Gorilla gorilla gorilla (assembly GCF_029281585.2). Lineage (NCBI taxonomy): Eukaryota > Metazoa > Chordata > Mammalia > Primates > Hominidae > Gorilla > Gorilla gorilla. The sequence goes on from NC_073229.2 coordinate 25,348,442, forward strand.
CAGAAGAGGAGCACATCCTCAGTTGGATGTCACTGTCCTTATGATCATTGTAATGTCTCACTGCACATCTTTTTTAGGAGCTTCTTCTGGCTCTTAAGGGAGATGTGTGTTCTCATGTTCATCACCTGGAGGTACTCTCGACACCTCCTCATTCTAGCCCCATTCGACAGAAACTGAGAATCCATCTTGGTGGGGTGAGGAGACTGCAACAGACCTGAATCAGAGTTGCTGCTCAGATGTTTAGTTGATAGTCACTTTAGACTCATGTCACATGAACCCATCTACTTCTTAGTGTCTAAGGAAAGGGAGAGATGGCGTGCGTGTGTGTGCGTGTGTGTGTGTGTGTGTGTGTTCTGCACTAGGTCCACCCCATAGATGTATACACAAGTTGAGTATCCCTTATCCAAAGTGCTTGGGACCAGAAGTATTTCAAATTTCAGATTTTTAGATTTTGGAATATTTGCATATACATAATGAGATACCTTAGGGATGGGATCCAAGTCTAAACATGAAATTCATTTGTTTCGTATATATCTCATATACATAGTCTGAAGGTAATTTAATACAATATTTCAAATAATTTTGTGGATGAAAATTTTCACTGTGTTTTGACTGTGTCCCATCCTATGAGGTCAGGTGTGGAATTTTCCATCTGAGGCATCATGTCAGCTCTCAGAAATCTTTAGATTTTGGAGCATTTTGGATGTCAGATTTTTGGGTTAGGGATGCTCAACCTCTACAATAGGTGGGTCACGCCTTGATTTTGTGTTTTAAATGACATAGCCCCACCAAGGTGCCCTCATCCATGCTTGAAATGTTGAGTTTCCTGTGTCTTCCCCACCTCCCTCGTAGGTAGAAATTCTTTTACTCTGCCTGCATCTCACCAGAAGTCTTATGAAGAAGGTGCAACTAGGTTTAAAAAAGGAGGCTCTTGGCAGGAAGCCTAGGTGTATTTGCTGGAATTTCAGATCTTCTGAGCAGAGCTCTTGGCTGCTGTGGGGCACTGCAATGAATTTATGTCCCTAACATGTTCCCTACAGAAAAAAGAAGTGACAGGGCTCTTGAATTCTAAGGGTCCTGGCATCCCAGACGAAGTATCGTATTATCTTTTCGGATGGAAGAAATCCCTGTAGAGATGGTTAAAGACTGGCATTCACATAAGTTTTGTGCCCTGAAATTAATAGCTATCAGATATTTGTAGAAATAAAGACTCTTCTAAATGACCGCTTGTGTCTGGGCCAAGACAGAACTAGAAAGAAGGACTCAGTGGGTAGTTGGAGTCAGTGGTGGTCTCTATTTACCCATGAGAAATAGATTCTTGGAAATAGGATAGGAATGCTTATAAGATTTGGACCAACAGAAAGCCTATGATCTCATAAATTCATGAATCCCACAGTCTATAATCTATTTGACTTCACTCTCAAATGCCTAGGACCATTTGGACTAAGGCTGGAAGTCAGAAAATTGCAGTTTTTATTTTCAACTCCACACAATTTTCACCAAGTAAAAAACCTTCATGTTTTACGTGAATTTGCTTCTACGATCCATAGATGACTGGATGTTCTTGGGCGGGGTAAAGGCAAATGAATTTGTGTCCTCATTGGCAGATGGTGTTGGTGGTGGTGTTATCTTGTCTAAAATCCACAGCAACCTGTGTTTCAGGACCCTGTCTATTGTCCTGACCATTCAGAATGCATGCCAAGCCCCTGCTCTTCCTGGAGTTATCTTTATCACCTCCCCTCAAGTTTTATCTTGCACCATATAAGTCACATTGTATTTCAATATTAAAATGCACCATTAATAGATAAGCTGGAGAATCAAGACATTTCCAAGAAGACAGGGGACGCCTTTTCTAATATATTGTCTGATTACACCCTCTTTCTTTTGGGTGCTAGGTTAAGAAGCCAAACCAAAGCACAAATGAACAGATAAGTCAACACATCCGACCCCAAACTCTCAGGACGCTGGCTTGGGTTACATGTGGCCCTCTCTGTGGTCAGTTTGTGAGTAGCCTCCCCGGAGGGTGTGTCCCAACTTCCAGCAGCTGCCGTGGAAAGCCACGTGTCCGCTAAACGTCTACATTACATCAATAAGAGAAACTAAGGAAGGGATGGAAAAGCTATCATTTTTCTTTTCTTCCTCAGTTCTGGCAGTATAGTGATTTAATCGCTGTTATATTTTTATTTAGTTAAAGCATCAACTTAGGCCTTTTAAATGATGGTAAAAGAGAAAGCTTCAGATCGGGGTATTGGTCAGATCATTCTTACTAGCGATGACCTCTTCGCCTTTGGCACCTCGCGGCTCTTCGCATGCCTCCAAGAATTCCCGGGTCTTGAAACCTACGCGCGGCGGAGGCGACGCCTCTCGGGAGAGGGAGGGTGAAAGAAGGGGCGGGGCTATTTAAATAGCCCGCGAGCTTCGCGTCCCCATTGGCTGCCAGCCTGTCGGTTACCGCGGGGCGGGGAGTCCCGGAGCTGGAGTGCGGTACCTGAGCCGGGCGCGCAGCAGAAAGCCCACGTTGGCCGCTGCGGGGAGCGCGGCGTGGCGAGGCGGGAGACCGAATTCCGGCGCCGCCGCCGCGGCCGCTGCTCGGTGCACTAGCCCACTTCCTTCCCATCCTTTCTGCGAGTGGGTTTGCTGGGCAGCCGGGCGACCGCCGAACGGAAAGCAAGATCCTCGCCGCCTCCGCTTGAGGAGGCGTGCGGCGCGCGGAGATTTTGAGTGGGAGCGACGGTGCCCGAGAGCTCAGGGGCGCGGAGTTCGTGAGCGAGAAGGAAGTTAAACCTCGCGGAATAGACTGGCATTTCGGGACGCCTTGTCGCCGCAGCCTGGGCCCTGCAACGGGGTAAACTTCATGGTGGCCCTGCGATCCGGGGAGGGGCGTGCGCCACGGTGATGCCGGGCATCTCCCGCAGCTCGTGAGCGGCCCCACTCCCCGCTGCCCCGGGTCCCACTCAGTCGCCAGGGAGAGCGAGGGGCAGCGCACGTGTGCGGCCAGCGAGGCCTAGAGTGACCGCGCCGCGACTCGCAGGAGCCAGGGCGCAGGCTGCAGCGCAGCCCGGACTCGGACGCACCTGGCCTGGACCGCGCGCCTCTAGAGAGCTGCGCGAGGCTGTGAGGCTCCCCTTCCTCCCCTCCAAGCGGTTCTCCTGGTGATCGCCCCTTCGCCACCTCTCTAGCCTGGGCAACTGGGGGCGCCCCGGACGACCATGAGAGATAAGGACTGAGGGCCAGGAAGGGGAAGCGAGCCCGCCGAGAGGTGGCGGGGACTGCTCACGCCAAGGGCCACAGCGGCCGCGCTCCGGCCTCGCTCCGCCGCTCCACGCGTCGCGGGATCCGCGGGGGCAGCCCGGCCGGGCGGGGATGCCGGGGCTGGGGCGGAGGGCGCAGTGGCTGTGCTGGTGGTGGGGGCTGCTGTGCAGCTGCTGCGGGCCCCCGCCGCTGCGGCCGCCCTTGCCCGCTACCGCGGCCGCCGCCGCCGGGGGGCAGCTGCTGGGGGACGGCGGGAGCCCCGGCCGCACGGAGCAGCCGTCGCCGTCGCCGTCGCCGCAGTCCTCCTCGGGCTTCCTGTACCGGCGGCTCAAGACGCAGGAGAAGCGGGAGATGCAGAAGGAGATCTTGTCGGTGCTGGGACTCCCGCACCGGCCCCGGCCCCTGCACGGCCTCCAACAGCCGCAGCCCCCGGCGCTCCGGCAGCAGGAGGAGCAGCAGCAGCAGCAGCAACAGCAGCTGCCTCGCGGAGAGCCCCCTCCCGGGCGACTGAAGTCCGCGCCCCTCTTCATGCTGGATCTGTACAACGCCCTGTCCGCCGACAACGACGAGGACGGGGCGTCCGAGGGGGAGAGGCAGCAGTCCTGGCCCCACGAAGCAGCCAGCTCGTCCCAGCGTCGGCAGCCGCCCCCGGGCGCCGCGCACCCGCTCAACCGCAAGAGCCTTCTGGCCCCCGGATCTGGCAGCGGCGGCGCGTCCCCACTGACCAGCGCGCAGGACAGCGCCTTCCTCAGCGACGCGGACATGGTCATGAGCTTTGTGAACCTGGGTAAGGATTTGGGGTAACGTAATGACGAGAACATTTCCCCCTTTTCAGTGTCCCGGGCCCAGGGGATGGAGTGAGGGGGTGGAGGAGCTCCCGGCGCGCGGGTCCTGCCAGGTGCGCCAGAGAACGCGGGGACAGGCAGGCTGTGCTCCCGCCACCTGCGCGGCGGTGGGCGGCACATGCGCTCCCCCGCGCCGCGGGCAGGGCAGCGCGCCGAGGCCCCCAGAGGCGGCTGGCCGGCCGGGCCGCGGGGCTCCGGGAGCGCTGTCCCCAGCGGGCGTGTATTTGCGGACTCCCTGAGCACGTTCCGCGCTTTTTTTCACTTCTGCCCAGCTCTGGCCAGGTTAACTCAACTGCAGCAGAAGAATCCAGCCCGAGTGTGGCCATCCTGGGAAGAGGGCTCTTCAGTACGATTTTTCCCTCTAAACTGCCTTCTTTTGCCCCCTAACTTGGAGTGCAGTTTTCCCACCGAGACTTTTAGGGAATCCGACAGCGGCTGGGAACTTTGAAAACTTGGCATGAGTATGTTTAGAGGTATCCACGGGACTGGGGGAGGTTGCAGAGGGAAGTCCCGAAAGCACCGCGGAAGGCGCTCGGATCCCGGCCGGGCGGGGCTCGCTTCTGCTTGGGGCGGGATGAAAGCTCAACTGGGGTAATCCATCCTGTGCCCCCGCTCACATGCCCTTGGCCATTGTCCCCAAAGGCTGAACCTTTGATCAATGCAGCCCAAGCTGCACGGGCAGAGAAAGGGTGCGGGGTAGGGGCCGGGGTTGGGCGCTGAGCTCCTCTGAACCGGTTGCCAGGCAACAGAATGGAAATTCAAGGGCGGCTAAATCGAGCTCCGCCACAAACGTTCTGTGGCAAACCCGGACCGAGTCACATCGCCCTTTCTCCCCCCTCCCACCCCCCTGAGTTTTCTCATCTGTAAATGAGAAGGGTGCAAAGACGACTCTTTTCTTCGGAGTCAGTGCCTCCGGTTTGCACTGCTTTTCATTCATAAACTGACTTAGTTTAGCGCAGACAGGATGGAGGGACGCGCTGTCAGCGGACAGATCGTGGGTGCACTGGCTACGCCCGGGATGGTTGCAGCTGCGCGGCGGGGTGGGTCTTCGCGGGCCTCCTTCCCATGTGAGATGGTGGTTGTGCCCAGGCCCTAAAGTGGGTGAGCAGACACTCGCCAAAGGAGCACACGGGTCTCCCAGCCACGTCAAAGACGCTCGTATTTTAACGGCATTACTTACTGGAATGATTCCCGCGTAGACTATCTGGGTGATTTCTTTACCAGCCTATCTATGATTCCCAACTCCACTGAGCTTTGAGGGAGAGAACATGGGGGGTAAGAGCCAAGGGAGGGTGTGGAGGCAGGGCGATTGGCATCCAAGTGGTGCAGAAATCCTCCTGGGAAATTCGTGAAACAGAATCTCACAGGAGTCCAGGCTCAGGGCCTGCCAATCTGGCTGCTTGCACTGCCCGGGGTTCTGATTGGACAAGAATTTTCACAATTTATTGGAACCAAATCCAAGGTTGAGCCACCTCCAGGAAGCATTCTAAGGAAATTCTCATGCCAGTCAATAAAATTTGTAGTGGGTGGGGGCCAGGGTGGCAGAGGACCAGCGCTGTTCCTTATTCTAACTTTTCTGCTGCTTCTGACTTAGTAAATTCCTCCCCTTGCTCTCTTCCTCTCCTCTCCTTCCACCCTCACCCCCCGCCCCCACCCCGCCTCCAGGTTTCCTGGCAGCTCTGGGGAAATGTTTTATTGCCTTTTGGGGGTAGTCCTAACCTGGACAAAGGGGAGGAAGACTGGCACTCCTGGCTACTTCACAGAGAATCGTGTTACAGTCCCTGGGAAAACAATTCCTGGGCTTGAACCGAGGTTCTCAGCATTAGCTGCCCTGTAGTATCACCCGGGGGACTTAGAGATCTAGGGTTATTAGGGCCGCTTCGTGGGCCCAGATCAGTTAGGTCAGAATCTTTCGAGGGTGGGGCACAGGCATCATTTTTTTTAAGTACCTTAGGTTTTTCTAATATGCTACCGTGGTCAGGAAACACTGGCACAGGAGATCCCAATGTCTGATGGAAATGGATACATTGTCCCAGTAAGAGATGAAGAGCAAAGCTTTCAAACATTGCTACACATTAGAATCACCTGGGTGTTACGTGGGAGGTAGGGGGGAACGCCTTAAAAAAATCCAGATGCCCAGGTGGCACTCCATATCAAATCAGAATGTGTGGAGGTGGAAACCAGGTAGCAGTATTTTTTTGTACAAAAATAAAGAGGATCTCCCAACGTTGCCCAGGCTGGACTCAAACTCCTGGCCTCAAGCAATCCCCCTGCCTCAGCCTCCTGAGTTGCTGGGGAGATAGAAGTGTGCCACCATGCCCAGCAGTGTCATTGTTTTGTTAAGATCTCAGGTGATGTCAGTGTTTGGAAACCACTGCCTTAGATGGTATTTGAAATTTCAAGAGCTGGGCCTAAGGCGAATTTGTAAAGTACAGTCATATTTACTGTATTTAGTGACCCCCCAAATTACCCTTATTCCTTGCTTCTCTGACTTTTCGTGGGCTACAGGGACACACTGCCTCTGAGTCACACTGCTTAAAGCTGGCTGTCAGCTAATCCTTGCTAGGGTGATGGTTTAACATAGTATCTCCCTAGGGATATTGACATTTTTCATAAAGGATTTTGAAAGATCTAAAAAAAATCCCCTAAAAATTTTCAAGAGAACTCACCCAGTAGTGCAATTCCAGGCCCCAGGACAGGCTGACATAGAACTGAAAGAGAATTCTAGGATGGGAATTCTATCCCAAGCCCCTCATATTCCTATCACTGGGCTCCTTGTACAAGTTATAGCTACTGTAGGTCCACTTCTGGACTCTATACTGATAGTATGAAGAGAAAACCTTTCGCAGGTAAGTAGAATCCAAGCAGCAAGCCATGCCACCTGCCAATGAAGCAATTCTATTTCATCTTAATCCATTTAGCAGTAGGAACGGGGTATTTCATCATCAGAGGCTAGAATGGGGTAAAATCTGATTGCCATGACTCTGAACATAGGAAGGACAGTTCATTTGAACAAAGTTATTGCATACCAATGTTGGATTCTCTATATAGGGGTGCTAGAGAATTACAGATTTCCTAATTGCTGTCAATGCCATGTTAACTGCCACATTACCTGACTCATCTATTAATCTACAGAAAGATAAACATGACAGCGCTGCGTTTTAAAGTACGCTTATACCTACTAGGTTAAGTAAATTACAAACTGGAAGTACAAGGGAAAGTATTACATAGTTGTAAACATCCGACTTCCCTGGGACTGGGGGAATAATTTACTCATGAAATACATTTGAAACACCCCGAGCCTTGTAAGCCAGCCGGACTATCAGGAAGTATGAATCAACAGGATAAATTTCTCTCTCATAGCGCAAGTGCTGGTCATCCAACCAGCTCATTGTTGTTTATGTTGACTGTTTCAGACTCTTTCTGGGTGAATAGGCTGGGATGTATCACCTTCTAAATGCTAACCGTCTGCTGCCTGGGCTGCTGGTGTGCAGAGTGCCTGGGTGAGCTCGTGAACTTGCATTCACTCAGGGCCACAGATGCCATTTTCTGTTTGTTTTCTAATGCTAAAAATGTCTTGGCAGCCTAGTCGACATCCCTGCCAATTTGGTGACCTTGGAGAGGTATCCTTCAGGTCTTAGCTTAAAATTCACCTAAGAGAGACCTTCTCTGCCACTCTATATAAACTGGTCTTGCCTCCATCCCACCCACTTCTGTACCATGACAGCACTCTGCTTATTTCCTTCCTTGTACTTATCACAAGTTTTTCTTTTTTCTTGTTAAATTTGCTTACTCATTTGTTTGTCTCCCCTGTAGGATGTCAGCCTCCAAAGGCGGAAACCACACTAACCCACCACAGTAGCCCAAGTGCCTAACATAATGCTGACCACATGGAAGATGCTTTGAAAAGGCTGAATTAGTGAACATATAGACATAGCCCATGCTTCAAATTCATATTTCACTGATTTGGAAGATTTGATTATTTAGAAAGGGTATACCTGATTTTTATTGAGTAAAATGTTTAAAGTGAAGACATTTAGGACAGGGAGGTTCACAGTATTTGAGGTAAATCATCGTGCTTTATTAATACACCTTTTTTATTAGTCACCCATATGTATATTAATTTGTAATATGCATTACATTTGAGAATAGTAAAAACATTTAATTAAATATCTGCATTTCAGATTTCACTTGTTTATTTGAATTCACAAGGTATTTATCTCCAAATGCTAGGATTAAATGGCAATTTAAAAAACTCAAATTGTGTTCAGAAAAGGGAATCAGTATATATTAGTACAAGCAGCAAGAAACTTGTGCTAAAAATACTGGCAATCTTCTGAACAAAATTACTCTTGGGAAACATAAATAAGAAGAAAAATGGAATACTCCCTACTTGTATATGTAACTAGATATAATGCACTATCTCTTTCTCCTAAACATAGCATCAGTAGTACTGTTTTTCATTTAAGCTACCTGTACTTAGGAAGATTTTTGTTAGCAGAAAATAAATCCATGCCTGCAAGCTACTCACAGCAAAAACAGTTTGGAGAATTTGGTTGCAAGAGTGTGATTCAAAGAAGCAGTAGATGTTCTTCTAAAGAGATTACAAAGAGTAAATTTGAAATTCAGTGGCATTTCAACAAAAAAAAGTTGTACAAAGTGTTCTTAAACTAAGATCAAAGGGCAAGCAGATACTATTGTTCAGACCTCAGATGGTGTTTCCTCTGGGTGTCCTTCTAAGAATGGGTATAAATCCTTTTTAAATGTGCTGAATCATGGTTAGTTCCTCTATTTGAGAGCTTACCTCTGATCAGCTTGGAGGAGGGTTTCCCTGGGATAAGAATCTGTTTAAATACAAAAACAATGCTCAGTGCTTGCTTTAGCATATAATAATTTGTTGCCCCTCTGTGTCTTCAGAGAGTAGCTACTTTATATGTTGGATTTCAAATTGATATTTTACTTGACTATGAATACTGGCTAAATACTGGCTATCAAACGTAGTATAGTATAGCATACTAAAAGATAGCAGCTCTGCTGTCTTTGCTTCACTCCTATTTACGAAGGTGAGTTAGACAAGGAAAATGAAGAGGGTACAATGTCTTGCATCATGAAGCAGCTTTCTGTAACTTTTTCGCAAACCAATCCTTCACTTTCTGCTTCCCATCTTATATCAAAAATGAACTATTCTAGGGAATGATTTTTTTTTTTTTTTAAGACAGTATCTTTTTCTGTCACCCAGGCTGGAGTGCAGTAGCGAGATCTCGGCTCACTGCAACCTCTCCGTCTCCTGGGTTCAATCAATTCTCCTGTGTCAGCCTCCAGAGTAGCTGGGATTACAGGTCTCCGCCACCACACCTGGCTAATTTTTTTTTTTTTTTTTGTATTTTTAATGGAGCTGGGGTTTCACCGTGTTGGCCAGGCTGGTCTCAAACTCCTGACATCAAGTGATCTGCCTGCCTTGGCCACCCAAAGTGCTGGGATTACAGGCTCACGCCACTGCGCCCGGCCAGGAATGACTATTGTTTAACTTAGCCCAATGTCATTACAGTTTTAATTTTTCTACTTTGATCTTTATTCTATTTTTCTTCCTCTTCTGTTCAGAATTTTAGTCATTTTGCCATCTTTGGTGCTTCCAGTAGTGGGAAGAAAAGTAGACAATATTTTAATTAGATAATTTTGTTTTTCACTAGGAGTTTTCATAAATATCTGAGTAAAAGGAGTAGAAATCACTGCAGAAACTCCCTAAGATAGAAATAGACAATTTACCAAGGCCCCATTCACGTAAACAGCTGTTACACATTAACCATCCTGTCCCACCCTCCCTAGGCCACAGCACAACCCAGCCATGTACCCAGCAGCTGGGCTGCTCCAGCCGCAGGGTGTCACCTGGGGGGCAGATATAGGGGATAGCTGGCATCTTCTCTTGTGTTCCCCACAAGGAACCAGTGCATTATGTTGTTCTTATTTCCCTGTTTTCATCACGACAGCAGAGTTAACTTTATTCAAATACACTTTCTTTTCTGATCATACCCTTACCTTCTCTTCAACACCCTCACTCCCATCTCTGATCCAGCTTTTACCAACTGGAAACGTGTGAGTCGGAAAACGGCACTAGTCTCTCCTGGAATATATGAAAGTGGTGATAGTTGTATGAAGGGGAAGGAAAGCCATCACCACTTCAGTGAAAATTAGAGTTAACTCTAATTTTTCAATGCCATTAACCTCTGAAGTTTCGAGAGTACCAGAAATTCTCAGAACCTGCATTCCCCCTGTTCACCTTTTACTACAAGCATTAGAAATCAGTAACATATTGTGGGTCACTGAAATTTATCAGATTTTGTGTTCGGTCACTAGTGTTTTGAAGATTTTGTTCTCTATACTTTTTTTCCAATGTGAATATATAGTATTTCAGCACCCTATGCATAAAGTTAAGGGTCTGAAGCCAGGCTGGGAACACAGCTACCATCCCTAACATGGTTTTTCTGGGGACACGTATGCCCCAGCAACAGAAAACCCATTTGGGGTTTATTGGTTAAATGAGTTTGGGATGACTGGTGAATGTATGTTCGCCATAGATCATAGAATTTAGAGCTTGAAAAGTTCTCGCATATCATCTAATCTGTTTGTTCGCAGTTAAATTTGTTAGATGTTTTCACCACCATTTTCTCTTTACTGCTGTTACCTCTTAAGATTGAGGGACAATCCATGAAAACACACAGAGATCCTAGTGCATCAGAGCAATAGGGCTGTTGGCCAGGCTGGAGTGGATAATGAAGGAGAAATTACAAAAGCAGGCAAGAGCACAACCCTGGAAGAGCCAAGGAAACCCAAATCTGGAATTGTTGGGGTTTTCTCTTAGTGGATAGCATCTTCTCCAAGAACTCTACTTTTAGAAAAGAAAATGCTATGTATATCTATAAATATCCAAAGGACTATTGACCCCAAAGAATTGTTTTCTGCTCCGAAATTGAGTTGAAAACCACGTTGCTCTGAGCGGCATTGTTCCACTGATATCCACTGATTCTCTTCCTGCCCTTCCCATTTCCATTATTAAGGAGATTGGGTCCATAATAGAGATGATATCTAAATTACATCAGTTAATTCCTTGATGGGTCCCCACAGTCTCGTTATCTCAAGCACAGTCCCAGATGACTGGGTCGAAGAATCTCCTTCAAACATTTTTGCAGGATGAGGTTCTGGTTCCAAGTGGGAGAGCCTTCCTGACTTTCAGATTCATAGGCATACGCCCTTGATGACTGATCCTCCTGCTGGCCAGGTCAGGATTGTCCTAGGCCTGAAATGTCCTTGCCACACAGTGCCGATTATATGTTCAGATTGTTTTCTTATCACCAAAGAGCTCAGCTGGCCACCGGGGGGAGTGGAGTGGAGTGGATTCACAGGGCGCAGAAAACAGTGCCCCTTGGAGGCAGAGCGCCGGAGCCCGCTCCACCCTGACCTCCGATATCCGCCACGGGCCTTATTATCACTCTCCTGCCGCTTGCCCTTTCACCGTCCAGAACGTCTGCGTTTGTTGATTGTTGTTGCTGTGTTTACAGTCCTGTTGGTTTCCTGTACGTGAACATGGGCTGGAAAAAAAATTCTGATTTGTGTCTCAGCAGAGCATGAGTGAACCATATCATTGGTGAGAGCTGATTAGGCCAGGAGATTTCTTATAATATTAGCCTTGCTTATTCTCTGAGACCAGTTATTTTCCCTCCCTCCTTTTAAATCTATGAATTACATTTAAATAGTCCAAAGACTGAGTTTTGTAAACTACAAAATTAAGGACTAAAAGTTTTTACTTAATTTTGATTTATATTCAGATTTTATTTGTAGACTTCCATATCGGAATAAGTTAACAACGGAGAAACTGTACATTTTTTAGAAAGAGAGGGTTTTTTTTTTTAAGATCAGTTTGAGGTTCACAGCAAAACTGAGCAAAATTTTGCAGAGATTTCCCATGTACCCCCTGCCCCACAGGTGCACAGACTCCCCCATTATCACCCAGCAGAGTTTGGTATCTTTGTTGCAATTGATGAACTTATATGGACACATCATTGTCACCTAAGTCTGTAGTTATATCCCGGTTGACTCGTAGTGTTGCAGATTCTGTGGATTTGGACAAATGTGTAATGATGTTATCCACCGCTATAGTATCATGCCGAGGAGTTGTGAAACTACTCTGCCCTACAAATCCTCTGTGGAGAAGCTGTACATTAAACAAGGAAAAACAAGTCAATGAAAGTATAAAAATTCAAAATACGCAGAGTTCGGGGAAAGAATTATAAAATACCTCAGTTGAAGAATATTTTGCTTCTGGGGTTTTACTAAAGTGGTCCCTAAAGAAGTAATTTTGATAGTCTATGACAATGTGGGATTTATTTTATAGTGCTTCTATGTGTTGACAACAAATCCATCAGAAATCTTTCTTTTTCCTTTCTTTGTTTTTAAGTGTAGGAGTTTAAAAATCTTTTTTCCTCCGCATAGTTTCACTGAGGTGTCTGTCACCATAGTACCTAGACAATCCCTCAGGCAGAGATATGAGTGATTAAATTTCTCCCTGGCTTGTGCCCTGTTTGATCCATGCTAGGCAGGATTTGGGGGAGTAAAATAAAGAAGCCTGAAGAATGAACAAGAATTATAGGAATTTTGTGCTTGTGAATTATTAAAATTTGGGGGGGTTATTAGGGGAGAGGTTAAATATTTTTCCTTTCTGAAAACTTACATTAAAACTTAATGTGACTTTAGAATTGAGAAACTGACAAAATACCGTACTGGCCCTAAGGGCAGGATCAGGGGACTTTAAAAGGCTTCCTCAGGAGAGACTATTTAGATCAGAGTAAAACTAAATTAATAGAGACTCCATCAATCCCGAGGTCTTTGTAAGTGATATATCGAATAGGCTTATTTGCCTTTGGACTGTTTTCTATGACAAAGCTACACAGGTTAATGGTAAATAAATATGAGAAGACAATAATGGAGACAGAAATGTGGTAAATGAAGAGCAATTCGTTTGAGGGATATTAGGGGTTTGTGTTTATTCTTTTACAAATATTGTGCAGGTGAGACATTTAGTGAATTCTCTCCATCTCTCTTCACGTCAATTACTCATTGTAGTGGGGTATTACTGAATTCTAGCTAAATTGCCCGCCCGTTATCTCCCACCCTATTCTGCTCCCTTACAGAGGAAACCTCTTAAAAATGGGGAAGAGGGCCGGGTGCAGTGGCTCACACCTGTAATCCCAGCACTTTGGGAGGCCGAGGAGGGTGGATCACTTGAGGTCAGGAGTTCAAGACCAGCCTGGCCAACATGGCAAAACCCTGTCTCTACTAAAAATACAAAAATTAGCCAGGCGTGGGAGCACACCTGTAATCCCAGCTACTTGGGAGGCCGAAGCAGGAGAATCGCTTGAACCCAGGAGGCAGAGATTTCAGTGAGCCAGGATTGCACCACTGCACTCCAGCCAGAGTGACAAAGTGAGACTCCATCTCAAAAAAAAAAAAGAGCTTGGGGCCGTGGCACTGTCACTGGGCTTGAGAAATTCAGCCTTGTCTCATAACATCTGACTTAGGATGTGCTGTGGTTTAATACTTCTCTGTGGGAGGATAGGTGTTTAATGGAGCAAAAAGAGAAGTGATATCCATGGGCAGGACTAAGGTGTATGAAGGGAAGAGTAAGAAAGCCATAGGTGCCTGGAGCCAAAGATACCTGGAGAGTTGCCTTTCTCCCCATGGAGAAAGGCCATGGAGCAGGCCTTTGCATTTTTATGGGGTCTGTTTAGGGCAGAGCCTTCTAACACCAACTCTTGATTTGTTGAGATTGTTTGACCCTGTTGTTATGCATGCACATACCTGTCATCATTGTAGGATGATCCCACGTGGCTGCAGGGGTGAAGGAGGTATCCAGTGGATGTTAGAGTCCCTTTCTGTCTTGCTTTCCCTTTTTTTTTCTCTTCTTTTCCTCCGATTAATAAAATTGGCAACTCCATTTCACTTATTTCCACTTTCGTATGTGCTCTTACCTATAGTTTTGGAGCCTTTACTATGGATCTAGCAGAGCAGATTATACACGTCCATGGAGTCTGGGAGTTTTCTACCACAGGAATGACTCATTTTCACCCACTACAATGGTTAAGTAGCTGGTTTTCTTGACAGTGCTGGAAGATGCTTATGATCAGTTTATTATAGAGGAAAGAGAACTGGATTAATATCCAGGAGGCTTGAATTTGGGCTCTAGTTCTTAGTATTATTCTTTTTTGTAATATCTTCTTCTTTTTTTTTTCTTCTTTTTTATAATATCTTGTTCAAGCCACTTAACCAAATTTCTAGGTCTCTTTCCTTGTCTGGAAACTGTATTGGCTAGATCAGCATTTTTCAAAAAGTTACTACTTTTCCAAAATATTCTGCAAGAAAAGGCCGTAGAAGCACTTTCTATTCTATTCCTCTCTTTGAGGTTTACAAATCTTTCTCCTGTTAATGCCCTGACAAGGCCAGAAGTAAAGACGCCTGCTAACTTGGTTCAGCAGAGTTTGAACTGACTTTTACTCTCTAACCCCTTTTGGCTGAAACCCCCTTGTGTGAGACCCAGGCCTCTCTGCCCCCACACCCACTCCTGAACCTTCTCCTGTTGTCCTCATAGATCAGGGGAGGGACCCCAGGAGGCTGCGTTTCCAGCTGCTCTGCTCTTCTGTGGCTCCAGCTCTCTCTGGTCCCCACCTTATGCTAGGGACCCCTTGGCTCTCCTCCCTCCTTCATAAGAGGGAACGTGGCTTCCTGCAGTTGCCAATCCGTGGGCTGCCTCACCACGTTTCCTGCTTGGCCCTCCCGCTTCTGTGCCACCAGATCCCTGCATTAAATCCCCTCTGTTGTAAACTCTTGCAGAAGATTCTCTGTTCCTGGTTGGACCCTCATTGCTAAAGGCTCTTAATTCCCTGGAACACAGTTGAGAAACCCCAGGCTAGATAATTCCCAAGATGATTCTTTTTAAATTTTTTGGTAATGCAGCTTAATTTGACACGTTGACGTATAAGGAACAGCTTAAAGTGTACAGTTTGATAAACTTAGACATAGGTAGGCACGGCTGCAACCATCACGGCAGAGAAGATGGTGAACACATTCTGAGCTACACTTTAAAGAATCTCCTGTGCTAGGGAATGAAATCATCACTCCCAACACACAGGAAGTGCTGTGCAAAGTCCCATCTTTCATCGACACCTTGGCTCTTCTTGCTTTTCTCTTATGGGCTTTGTACATCCTTAAGAATGGAATTTGCTGAAGATCTTCATGGCTTGTTTTCTTGGATCAGAGAACCATGGGGTCGAATCTTCATAGGGTCAAGCCTGCTCTTGGCAACTGTGATTGACCTTTACCCTATGTCTCACTTTCCACATTGATTTTGGGAAATAATAATAAAAATAGGCAGACCTCTTTTCTAATTTTGAAAGCAAGTGTCTGGGAGTAGTTTTGCATTGTGGTGACCCTGTCAGCATTTTGTTTCTAAAGACTGAAATTTAGAAGATTTGATCCTGCCGGAACACAGCACAAAGATGCTTCCCTGTGTTTCTGTTTTAAATTTGGGCAATTTGGGTAGGGCACAAATCCAAGAACTCTAGGAAAGTAGACTCCAATTTACCCCTGACATTTTCCCTATGCTCATCCTTCTCCAAATGTTCTGGAAGCTTAAATAGAAACTGCATTTTTTTCTGCACAAAAATACAAGTACTGTATTTCTTTATGGCCTTTTGCCTTAAAGAATGGCTGATGTCACTTATTATTCTATTATCTCAGCAAGGCAAATACTTACACTTTTACAGCTGCAGATACATAAAAGTTCTTACTTTTACAGTAAGAACTAGTAGATAGTAAGATAGGGGAGAATTTGGAGGTTTTTGGAGAAAACTAATATTTAGAGCAATGTTAACTGAATGTTCCAAATAGCACCCAGTCATGTAATAGAACAGTTTTGTGAAATAACTTAACTGTCCCCTACCTGCCCACCATTCGGGGAGGTTACTCTTTCCTTCCCACTGTCTTCTCTGCCCTTGTGGTCTGACTTCCATCCCCATCCCTCTGCTGAAAGTGTTTCATTGAAAGCAGCTAATGACTGTCCTGAGTCCTCATCCTCCTTTCCAAAAGCCTTGATAATGTTGACGATGCTTTTTTCCCTACTGGGCTATTTTTTAGCGCTTCTAAAAAATCCTCTCCTTAGTTTCTACAACACTGCCTGCTCACTCTTGGTTCCTTTCCTGTCTCGAAGACTGCTGCTGTATTTGGGGATATTTTCTGAAATACAACAAAAGATTCAGAAGGGTTGGCCTGTGGCATGAGACCTGCACACTGGGCTGAGACAGGACACAGGCAGGGAGCTGGGCATAGGGAGGAGGTCACACCCAGTTGCAGGAGTAAAGAGAGAACATGTGGCCATAGGTCAGGATGATGGGCAGGTACCAGGCTCCCAGGTGACCTGCCACCAAGGCTCAGTGGCCTGGTGGTAGCTGTTGTGTTCAGAAAGTGAGATGCATCTGCAGAGATGTCCCCCAGCTGTGAGTGCCTCCTCACATGTTTGCCTTCTCTCTTATGACCCATCTGTTCAGAGCATGCCCCAAGTGTGGTCCCATCCCAGACTCATGCAGCACAGCTTTTCTCAAACTTTGTGCAACAACCACTTGTTTTTCAAATTTGTTAGTTTTTGTGGACCCATACTTTTGGATCCACAAAAATTCATTACAAATGCATTTGTAGAAAAATGACATGGAAAAAAACCCGAAATATGTTCAAAATCACGCCTCAACTTTTAATCATTAGATTCCATTTGTAGAAAGTTGTCAGTCAACTTGCTGTTAAACCATCTAAACACTCCATTTCTGTATTCTCATTGCAAGCTGGTAACAAAGTTTGTGGATCAGCACAGATCTATTAACAAGTAGCTTCTTGGACCCCACCCTGACTCGGGGGATTTGGGTGTGGGAATCTGCACTTTGACAAGCGGTGACTGAGGTTTGGGAACCACAGTGCTAGTTACTCAGGCTTAACTTCAATCTTTGCCCTCTCGCCCACATCAAGTCAGTTGCCAGGCTTAGTGATCCTGCTTCTGAAATCTCTTACTCCCATCTTCCCATCATCTTTTCCATCTATCCCTAAGTTTCCTGCAGAAGGTCTTTATAATCGTTGGCCTTGACTTTTGCACTGGTCTCTCTGCTATGAATCCATCCCTGCATCGCTGACAGGCTGGCTTTTCTGTGGTGCAGGTGTGATCTGTTAGTTCTCCTCCATCACCTTCATTGGCTCCTGTGGCCACTAGATTAAGCTGATGTCTCTGAGGTCCACCCTGTCCATCTCCTCTACTCATCTTTCCATATGCTGTTATCCAGCCAGCACACTCTGCTCTGTGATTTTGCCTGTTTACCTAGTGAAACTGCCCATTGCCACATTCTCAATTCTGTTTTTTAAACCCCAGTTCAAATGCCATCTCGTCAAGAAAGGCTTTCTGAAATTTGCTTACCCATGTGCCATGGCTCTCTAGAAGAACATTTGGGGCCAAATGACAGGGGACTTGTCCTATGCAGAGAGGCATGGAGCAGCATTCTTTATTATCATTATTATTATTATTTTTGTAGACAGGGCCTCTCTGTCACCCAGGCTGGAACTCAGTGGTGCAATTATAGGTCACTGCAACCTTGAACTCCTGGGCTCAAGTGATCCTCCCACCTCAGCCTCTTGAGTAGATGGACTAGTAGGTGTGTACCACCATGCCTAGCTAGTTGTTTTAATTTTTTGTAGAGGTGGGGTCTCATTATGTTGCCCAGACTAGTCTCAAACTCCTGGGCTCAAGCGATCCTCCTGCTTTGGCCTCCAAAAGTGCTGGGCTTACAGGCATGAGCCACCAGACCCAGCCTAGAGCAGCATTCTAATTTCTGATGCCTGTTTGCAGCTGAGCTGCATGAGGCTTCAACGAAGAAGTTGGAGGTGTGAAGTTCCAGCGCTGGCTCTGCTACCCCTCAGCTGTGGGATTTGGTGAATTACCTTCAACACTGACTTCTCTGATTCCTATCCTATTAAAATGTTTTATTCATCTTTGACACATCCCTCCTCCCCGCAAGTGCCTAGCATGGTGCCTTTCCTTCGTCGATACCCAATAAGTGCACATTGAATAAATGTCAGTTTCTCAAAAATAAAACTGGTGTATGCCGTCTCCTTCCATTCTCTCATTACAAATAACATGAAGCATTTGAACGAGAGAATTATAAACTGTGAAGCATGTGTGCTATTATAACAAATGCTTATTAAGTTCTGTATGTGGCAGTGGTTATAAAAAGGGAAAAGAGAAGTTACCTTCTTGCAGGGTTTATGTTCTGTGACTTTCTAAATTTTTTTAAAGGCTTTGGGAAGAAGAAATATTATTTTCCTTCTATCTGATGTCATTATGACTTTAATAAGTATGAATACAAGTCAGACATGCCACTGAGTCTAAATTTAAATTTCCTGGTTGTGCCAGGCAGAAAGCTTCGAGCTTTCGTGCATGCAAGGAGGCACGACTCTTCACGCAGGTGCCGTTGCAAAATACTTATCTTGTCAGCTTCCACTTCAGGCTGGCAAGCTTGGCATACATTGTGAAGGTGTTAGACATTCTGTTTACATAAGGACTGAGGGGTGACATAATGTCTATTGAAGCAAAGTCACTTAGCTCCCCACTAGGCAACAGGGAGCATTTAAAAACTGAAAACTGATCAAAGCCATGGGCAGGATTGAGATACCTTTACCCAGGGGGCGGGTGGTCTCTTGGTTCGTTGCCCGAAACAGATGTGCATTATTGCTTCACTGTATTTCCAGACCATTGGTGAAATGAATCAGGCAGAATTAAACCCTGAGTGGCCAATCCGGAGAGCCTGCTTAAGTGGGCACAAGTGCGTCCAAATAGGTTGGAAAAAATGTCAAATCAGAGTAGGCACATACAAGATGTGATGTTTCTCTTTTTATAGACTGCTATAAAAGTTGTTTAAAATTAAACAACCCTTCAGTACTTAAATTATGTATAATGAGACAGGTAGGTCCTGGAACAGAGATCTTTGCCCCGCTTCTTATCCCACTTAAATTTTGCACTCCCTACCAGAGTATGTGAGATATAAACACTTTCATTTCCAGGATATAGTGTAGTCTTAGGATGGAGCAAAGGGAGAGAGAGAGATGGCTTGACATAGACCACAGAAGTAGCAAATATCTTTCACATTTTATTCCATGAACTTCAAGGATGTAGCCAAGGGAAAAATGAAAATAATTTCAGATGCATCTGTCCTATCAAGTATTTTACACTTCCAAAATATATGTAGATATAGAGGAAGGTGTATTCTATAGTGTATACTCCCTCTACCCCCCTCCCAAATAAGTAGTTTATTGCTGTTTTGCTTTTTATTTTGGGGGGCTGTATTTAGGAACGAACAATAGTATATAATGTTGCATTATTCAGGGTTGACAAGGTTAATGTGTCTTGACAATTGAAATATCTGTGCCCTTTTTTTCCATTTGGCCGGCTTCTGTTAGAATCATTTATCTTGTGCCTGTAGGATGCAATCTAACTAGGGCACTGCTATTCTCCTCTCAGTGTTGGATGACATGAGATGCTCTTTTCTGAAGCCAATGGATTGGGCATCTCTGATTTCTTGTTCACCTAGAGGACTTTGTTTTCAGGGCAGGATAAATGCTTGTTTATTCTCATGCATGCATGCTCTCCCTCCCTCTCTCATTGAGCGTGATGTTTTCGTGGCCCCTTGGTGCTTGAGACCTGGCTCATAGGAAGCTGAACTCAGAATCAAAACTTCTCCTGAGGTGCCACCTAGCATCACTAACCCCAGAGATGACCGGGGTAGCCCTGTTAACACTACACAAATAAAATATGTCACCAGAACATTTCACTGAGATGAGGAATTTATTTCCATGATTCTCTAAGGTTCAACTATAGTACATGCTACTTTTTCCTACTGGGCAGCAAACATGTTTTACTAAACTCTTACCTAAGTGCTTTCTGTTTACAATTCTACAATGAATTCCTGGCTTCCTTCATGTTGATTTCTACAAATATTGTGATTTACTTCCACACCTTTTTGAGGAAGCAAATTCCAAGTTGTGATGCATCTTTTAACTTTTACCAGCATTTTATTGTGAACAAAATTTCAACATATGGAAAAAGGGGAAGATTTTACAGCAAATGTCTGTATACCCTCCACTTAGATTCTATGATTAACGTTTACTGTATCTGCTTTATCAGGTATCTATTCTGTTTATCCATCCATTTTCCCATTCAGCTGTCCATCTTTTTTCTTTTTTGATACATTTCAAAGTAAAGTTGCAGACATCACCGGACACGGTTGCTCACGCTTGTAATCCCAGCACTTTGGGAGGCCGAGGCGGGCGGATCACCTGAGGTCAGGAGTTTGGTCTCAAACGTGAAGCCTCGTCTACCAAAAATACAAAAATTAGCCTGGTGTGGTGGCGGGCGCCTGTAGTCCCAGCTACTCGGGAGGCTGAGGCAGGAGAATCACTTGAACCCAGGAGGCCGAGGTTGCAGTGAGCTGAGATCGCACCACTGCACTTCACTCTGGGCAACAGAGTGAGACTCCATCTCAAAACGAAAAGTTGCAGACATCAATACACTGCTTTCTAAATAATTCTGCTTGCCTGCCATTAAAGTTCAATGTTTGTAGTTTTTTGAGGTAAAATTTCTATACAATGAAATGCACATTTCTTAAGCATACCATTTGATGAGTTTTGGTGTGTGTATACACCACTGTAACCCAAACCTCTGTCAAGATACAGAACATTACTAGAAAGTTCCCTCAGGCTGCTTGTTATCTGCCCTGAGCATGGGTGGTCCAGGACTCACCCAGAATTTAGGACCATACCTCTCTTCATCTTTCCTTTCTGAGGTTCCCTTCCTTTCTGGGATGCCCCAGATCTGTTCTCTGATTCTCCAGGCAGAAAGACTGTTGGTTTCCTGTTGGCATTCCTGCTGGCCAGCCTGGTGCAGACCAGGCCCTCCCTTTAAGCCAGAAGTCATGAAATTGGGAAATACATACCGTGCTGTTTCCTGCTTCCAGTGTCAGTGCCCAGAATGTGCCTAGTTTTGGTCAATCTCCAGCGCCTTCAGGTAGCTGGGTGTTATTTTTTAAAAATAATTTTTGCCAGAGTTTATGTTTCTAATCTGTGGGAGGGTCAGTCCAGTAGGATCTTATTGGCCATTGCCAGAAATGGAACTCTGTTCATTGTTTTAATAATTTTTTGTGTGTGGATGCCCAAAAGATCTATTTATAAAAGGATTTCAAATAGCCTATGAAGGAAAAAGTGTATAGGTCCTGTTGCTGCATTGTGTTATGTTCTGGGAGATGCAGTGACAGTGTGTCTCTAAAAAAATGGCATCTAAGGACTACTTGACACACCCTGAACAAAGAGTCTCACTCTGTCACCCAGGCTGGAGTGCAGTGGTGCAATCATGGCTCAAGGCAGCCTCAAACTCCTGGGCTCAAGCTATCCTCCCACCCTAGCCTCCCGAGTAGCTGGGGCTACAGGCGTATACCACCACACTCAGCTATTTCTTTTTTTGTAGACATGGGGTCTCACTATGTTGCCCAGGCTGGTGCCTTAATTCCTGGCCTCAAGTGATCCTCCTACCTTGTCTTTCCAAGGCACTGAGATTACAGGCATGAGCCACCATGCCCAGCCTTGAATAAAAGGTTTTTAAACTCAGGGAGTGTCTTCAGTGTTAGACATGACAGAGTTAATTTGGTTGTCCAGTGTTTATTGATCCCTTTCAAGGCACTGCAGTGAGCACTGGCTGCAGTAGGGAGGGGGCAGGATGAGGATACAAATGACAGGAAGATGTGGCAGCTGGCTTGAGGGAAGGAGGAGATGCACAGACGGCTGGCCCAAACAGAGCATGATGGTATCTATGATAGAGGTGAAAAAAAAAAGAGGCCGGGTGTGGTGGTGCATGCCTGTAATCCCAGCTATTCGGGAGGCTGAGGCAGGAGAATCACTTGAACCCAGGAGGCGGAGGTTGCAGTGAGCCGAGATTGCGTCACTACACTCCAGCCTAGGCGGCAAGAGCAAAACTGTCTCAAGAAAAAAAGGGAGAGAGAGAATATTGAGGGAGCACCAAGGAAGGTATGGTTAAGTTCAGGGTACATGACATTCAGGCTGAGCGTGGAAAGAGAATTTGGATTTCCCTTGGCAGGTATAGAGGCAAAGGCATTCCCGCTGGAGGAATGCATCAGGGGCAGTGTTGATTCGATGGTGCTGTGGCCCTGAGAGGTCTGAGGTGCCTGAATCTGAGCGTGAGTGGCTACTGGTGCTGGCACAGGACTCGGCAGGGGAAGAGATTGCAAAGGTAGGCTGACGCCAGATGCTGAGGGATAATGAAGCCAGTCTAAGGAGTTTGGACTTTATTTTGTAGGCAATGAGGAACTATTTACAACTTTTTAGTAAGACTGTGGAATGACTGATGTGTGCTTTGGGAGATATTCCTGGCTGCAGTGTGGAAGAGGCCTGAAATGGGAGACCAACTGGGGCATTTTTGCAATTGTCTAGGTAACATCCCCCCTCCCATTTAATCTGTATTTATAGCATTTGAGGGTCTTTTTGAAATTTTAAAATAGTTTACATTTTTTCTTTCCTGCAATTAAATTTAGACTGTTTAACCAAGAGGGGCAATTAGGTGACAAATTCGTGAATCGCACCCAAGAGATTAAAACTTGTGGAAAAAGTACTAATTCCAGTAACTAAAATCTGAAAGGTTACGATTTAAATAGACATTTAAATAGACTTAACCTGGTCCTCCTGGAACTCTTTCCCTCATTCCTCCTTACAATTAAAAACACACCTTTGTGAGCTGGTTGCTTAGAATTAGGAGTGTCATCTGCCGTCACGGTGCAGACGGTATTCGCGTCTTTGAAGCTAGTTGGCCCACGGGAAACTTCATCAGTGAGCTGGGCCTTGTTCACAGGTGCTCAGCCACCTGAAATGACCAGATTGAAATCCAGCTTCATTTTCCACCTGGTTTGTCTCCACTCTGTTGGCCAACTCACACCTGTTCCAGGTAGCGTGAGAGAGAGCTGTCATCTCCTGGGGATGGGGATTCGTCAGTGCCAGTTCAAACCGGTGACACACTCTCCTCCTTTCTACCTTCTGAACGAATCCCATAAGGCCTGGCTCTTAAGAAAGTTTTATTTACCAAGGACAATCCACAAAACTTCATTACCTCGGTTCACAAAAACAAGGGCAGCCCTGCGTATGGGAGATGATTTAGAGAAGTTGAGATGTTCGATGTCAGTGTTTGCGGTAGGCAGGATTCCAGCGCCGTGGGCTTTGCCTCCTGGTGTTACATCTGTGAATATGCCACCTTATATGGCAAAAGGGAATTATGGTTGCTGAGCAGCTGGCCTTAAAATAGGGAGATTATCCTGGATTATTAATCACATAGGCCCTTATAAACAGAGAAGAGGAAGGCAGAAGAATCAGAGGGATTTGATGGAAGAAGAGGCAAGAGGGACTCGAAACATGAGCACCTTTGAAGATGGAGGAAGGGGTCCCCAGGCCGAGGAATGCAGTGGCCTCTGGAAGCTGGGAAGGGCCCTGAGCTGACAGCCAGCAAAGAAATGGGGAGCCCAGCTCTGTACTTGTGAGGAGCTGGATTCTGCCAACAACCTGAATGAGCAAGGAAACATATCCTCCCTCTTCCCTCCAGATGGGAGCACAGTCCTGCTGACACCTGGTTTTTAGCACAGGGAGACACCTGTTGGACATTTTTTTCTTTTTCAGACAAGGTCTTGCTCTGTTGCCCAGACTGGAGTGCAGTGGTACAATAATGGGTCACTGTAGCCTCAACATCCCGGCCTCAGGCGATCCTCTCGCCTCAGCCTCCCTGGTAGCTGAGAGTACAGGCATGCACTACCTTGACTAGCTAATTTTTTTTTTTTTTTTGTAGAGATGGGGTTTCTCCGTGTTGCCCAGGCCGGTCATGAACTCTTGGCCTCAAGCAATCCTCCTGCCTCAGCCTCCCAAAGTGCTGAGATTATAGGCGTGAGCCACTGTGCCAGGCTATGGACTTCTAACCTGCAGGCCTGTGAGATAATACATTTGTGTTGTTCTGAGCTGCTCAGTTTCTGAAGGCAGCAATAAGAAATGAATACAGTGTTATTTATACAGGGCTTTGTTCCCTTGGAACCTTTTAAATTGGAGTGATCTGGGATGCTGGCATTTGATTGGCAGGTGCTGGAGTCAGACTGTGTTTGAATATGGGCCTTTCCCCTTAGAGAGTGTTTGGTTTTAGGTGAGTTTTCCTCTCTGTGCTCCAGTTTAGCACTGTGAAATGGAAGTAATAACTGCATTGGGTTCTCAGGGTGGTTGGGAGGATTGAGATAATACATGTAAAGAGCCTAGCCCAGTGGTTGGTACCTCTTAAGTACTCAGTAGTTAGAAGCTTTTATTAGAGTTGTTTGCAATAAGGGGCCATTAAAAAGATCTTCCTGTTCCATACCTGTCACACTATTTCAGACATCATTCTCTTATGCTAAGAGCAGGAAACTATCAAAAAGAAAACTGGAACAGTTTAGGCAGCGCTTACTGGGTTTCTGAGGTCTAGAAAGCACTTATATATGATGGACCCTCTGGCACTTGAGCAGCTCATGCTTATGAGCGAAACCTACGAGGCTGAAGCATTATGTCAACGCAGGGGAAAATGAAGTAGGACCCTTGGGGGCTATGCCAGTTTGGAGGACCACAAATACCCCGTGAATAAGCTCAGTTCCTACAGTCAGCTTCTGACTGGGGCAGAGACGTTTCCCATTATTAAGCTTACCGAGGTGAACGATCAAGATTCATTGCCAGTGTCCAGATAATCGTCATGTCCTGAGAAATATTTCCAATTCCTTAGTCGTGCAATTTCAGAATTTCATGCTCCCATAATTTCCATAGTCCTCTAATGTTCTTGCATCTCACCATACCCCCATCTCTAGGATTGTGAATTTCCTGCTATGTTATGATGATGTCCTAATCCTGGAATCAGTAGAGGATGAATCTGTCAAAGCAAAAAATCGGGAAATCCTGTATTATTTAGCAGCATCGGGTGTCTTGGTAAAAGAGGAAAGACCTGTAGTACCACCATTTTGATCTTCCACATTGATGCTACTAGTATTCTACCCTTCAGGACAAGAGCTTAGCGCTTTCCTGCAGATTTCCATTGTCCACAGTGTGTTTCATCTACAAAAGGTAATCACTGATGAACCCTTGTACCTCCACCGGGGAGGGGTGGAGATCAGGATTCCACGTCACCAATATGATTTGCAGAGTATGAAGCTATGCTTAGTTCAGATCGCCAGTATCAGGAAAATTCAGTATTTTTCTAACCAACTGTTGTTTTATCTTATGAATATTGAGACTCTTATAAATGATCATGTTTCTATATTCTTTGGTCACTTCAAAAGTCAGATCAACCTCTCTTTATCATATGGTATTTAGTATCCTATATTAACCGTATCTTATTTTCTTGCCCCATTTTCCCTTCATTCCTATTTCCACATATGTTCAATGTTTATTCCATAAAATGGTATTTCTATAAGTTGTCTCAGATCTATTTTCAGAACGAGGCAGGAGCAAAACGAATTACTGCTCAAAATCAATAATAAATGGTCAAAGGAACTATAGCCTGTTGTCATGGGAGCCAGTAGGTCCCACACCTATCTCTATGGTCATGCCTTTGGGACTCTCCTCTGAGGATGAGCCTACACCCTGTATTATGTCACCATGTGTGTGGGGCTGGAGTCTTTTGCCAAGTGGTTATGTGTCATGCACAGCCCTGAGTGCAGACGGGACACCGTGACATTGCCTGGTTGATTCATTGTGAAGGCATCACTACTAGGTTTGACTTGACATTAAACTTTCTTAAAGTATGGTTCATGGATAATGGGCATCAGAATCAATGGAGGGGCTTACTCCCGGAGATTTCAATTTAGTACGTCTGATCTGGGACCAAGGAATCTGCATTTTAAGAAGCATCCCAGATGGTTTTTAATCAAGTGGTTCATGGGCCAGATTTTGAGAAGTACTGCCTTAAAGGGTTGGTAGGATTTAAAGAGGCAGGGGTGTGCACTTCAGAGTATAGAACGGGTGAAAACAGAGGCACAGATTCTGGCAATGGGCACAGTGGGTGAGACAGGATGCTTAAGGGTGGGTGCCATGAACCCTGAGGGTGCTTTTACTCACTGTCAACGCCATTTGTAGATCTACATCAACATTGAAACATTCAGCGTCAACATTTGAGCGTGCTAGCTCAAACATTTAACATGTTGTGTGCCCTTGAACATCTGGGTGCCTACTGTGTGCTGGCTGATTTGCCAGGTGCCAAGGATCCTGAAATACTAAGGCCACATTCGTCTAAGAGCATGCTGTTCCAAAGGAGAGGCTGACGTGTAGACACACGGAACTTCCGAACTGCAGAGGTACCATGATAGAGATACGTTTGGGGGAGTATCAACGAGGAAACGATAAGGGCAGGATGAGGAAGCAGAGGAGATCTGAAACTGAAAGCCGAGCAGATATTTTTATTCTTTGGAGTTTCTGAAATTGTGCAGTGCAGTGTTTTAGCTTAACATTCTCACAGTGACTTTTGCAATAACGATAACTTTTTATTTTTATTGGATGGTTTGCTTGTGTGTTACCTGTCTTTTTACTGCTTAATTAAATGACCTACATAAATATAGCAGCCATGACTAGGTGTATCTTGAGACTTTTCCAGCTGGTTCTGGAACTTGAAATTTTTTTTAAAAATGTTAAAAGTCCTCTTTGACTTTTTATTCCCTAGTCTTAAAAACAAAATGACCTTTATTTGAAAGATTTAAAATGGCAAGATTTTAAATAACTTGGCTATTTTTTATTTCTTTTTAAGTCAGGTTTCCATGGTCATCAAACACTTTATGACTAAATATAAGATAACCTCCTCACTCTTGTCCACTTCTGCCCCATCCTGAGATGTTTGAGCTGTAATTCTGCCCACCTTGCTTCTTGTCCTGAACTGTATTAGCAGTGATGTTGGATGGATCCATCTCAGGATACAGCTTAAGTGACTCTAATTTAGAGTGAGAGCTAAAATTCTCAACCTACTTATCCTTGGCTACAACCCAAAGTTTCAAATGTTGTTGGATTACTCTCTTCCCGGCCATATTAAGCTCAGTGCCTTTGATGTAGCTTGAAGGCAGACTTGACCAAGTGGTATTGCCTCCCGCTGATATTTAGGTGGAAGCCAACACTATAAAAATGAACGTTTTACTAAGAGTGCTCGCTCTACTACCTGCAAACCCAGCCAGTTGCTCTGCCAAATTGGTCAAAGAAAGAACTGGCTTGAGAATTGCAAAGTGTGTTCCTCTGGCAAAGAAATGAAGCTCAGATCAATCTCATGGGGCTCCCTAACTAAAATGTAGTAGACATGTCAAACACTTTAATTGGAAACTTCCAAAAAATACCCATCCCAAATGCTTAGTTTATTATAAAAGCAATTTTGTTAAGAAATGAATAACAAGGATGAATCTTTGATATCTTTTTAAGCCTTACTTTATTCTTCCACTAGCCCATGCACCTGAATTTCTAGGACACAATACCTAACAGTGCAGCAGATATTTCAGAGTATATAATTGGGTTGACACATATATTTTCTGCCTCGACATTCTCTATAAGGTTGCAGAAAGATCTGGTGATCTGGATTACACAGAAACATCATTAAATTATATTTACAAATCTCTATGGAACAACCGTAGCATGTTAAGACCTATAATGGTCACAGAATTAGACATGGCTTCTGTCCAGTGGAGTCACTTCACTGGGCCAATTACAGATGAACTGGCAATCAGAAGATGCCCAGGGATCTCCTTAGAGAGCCTAATTTTCTTAGTTAGAATGTAAGATGTTTTCTTTTTTAGTCAAGTGAGACTATTTTTCAAGAAGTCTAATCTGGACCTCTGAGTAATTGATGACATAAAATGATGCGGAATCTCAGAAGTGATTTAATGGTGTACCTTTGAATGGTGTATACATCTCCTTCAGCACAATTCTAAGCCGGGGTCCTTTAAGAGCTGCTTAAACACTTCCAGCTACAGGAAACTCACTACTTCACAAACACACTTCATTTGAATTTTGTACTGTGATAGTTGATAGCTTTCTACTCAGTGGAATAATTTTCTACCTCCTTAAAACTTATTGGTCCTTGGTCATCCTTCTAGAGCAGGAGTTGGAACATTTTTCTTAAAGGGCCAAATGGTAAATATTTTCAGCTTTGCAGGTGTGATCTTTGTCTCAGCTACTCAACTCTGTCATGGCAGTGCAGAAGCAATACTTCAACAAACAGACATGGCTGTATTCCATTGAAACGTTATTTATAAAACTAGGTGGCTGGCTCATGAGCTGTAGCTTGGTGACTCTCATTTTAGACCTGTGTAATCTAGGTCCTGAAAATGAATTACTCAAACTCTTAATTCCAGGTGGGTTCCCTGACATATAAGGGGCACTTGCTCTCCCTTTGTATAGGCTTGATGAGTGAACTAAGAAAGTCTATCTAATGCCATTCAACTAATCTTATCAAAGTTTTTAAAGTCCTAGTAGAAATGAATTTGTAACTGGAATTATCTGCGGTTCTAAATACGTACCTCATGTTATTATGGAGTTCAACATAGGTTTTTTTTTTTTTTTTTTTGCTTTTTAGAAGGAGGTCATTTTAATGCTATATAATTTGTTGTGTGTGCCAGAAAGCCGTAACTTCAGGAAGGTGCTTTTAGTGTTCCATCATTGAGCTTTCTGGGATGGGAGGTGGCAATCTGGAGGTGAGAAAGATACAGGTGAACAAAAATCTTTGCCCTAAAAGTGTAGACTATTTTTATGGTTCTGAATACAGCCCTCCTTTCAGAGCCGTGGATTATAATTTAGATATCTGCACAGAATAGCTACCTGAAGCATTGCTCATGTGTTTTCCCTCTTTTCTCTTGGCTCTTCTATAGGGCTGTGGTAGTGCCAGCTTATTATCTGCTGGGCATAATAAACACCTACACCTAGCCTCCAGGGATCAAGAAACTGGGTCAGCCAGGAGTCAGCCTATCATGCTGCAGAAGCTGGTAATATTAAGCTCAGAACCAGCCTCATTTTAAGATTTTACATTATATAATGGTAAGAGCAATGCTGATGTTAAAAAAAAAATACTGGTTGGAGTCCAAAGTAATTGTAGACATTAAAGAAAGGTTTCAGAACATTTTAAGTAATGTTTATTAAAGCTAGCCCTGACCTCAATCAAGCACCTGCTACTTAATTGATCAAATGGTCACTGGTAAGCCCTGTCTCTTCTAAAGTGACTTTGCCCCAGTCACCCACTGACCTTTGCTCAGCACCTTCTCCAAATGAAAAAACAGATTTGGTGGGAATTGTTGTTCCTGGTTGAAATGAAATGTATGTATCCCTGCTACCCAAATGTGGTCTGTGGACCAGCAGCAGCTGCCGCACTAGGGAGCGTGTCAGAAATGCAGCATCCCAGGCACCTTTAGATTAGAAACCTGCATTTACAAGACCCCTAGGTGATTCGTAGGCACAGTAAGGTTCGAGAAGCACTGATCCAACCCACAGCCCTCCTTCTGCACAGCGGTAACCCAGCAGGGCCATCTTTGTTTCAGAAGCACCCATATTACAAAGAGCTTGAGTTATTCTGGGGAGGTAAGGTAAAGGAGAGAAGTCATACTTCAACGGCAGTGAGACTTTGCCCAGAAATCTACAAAATAACATTACTCTGAGTGCTAGAACTGTAAGTACTTCCATCACTCTGCTATACAGCCTTTTCTAAATAAGCATTAAAGGGTATAGGTTTTCGTCTAACATCAATTTTTTTTTGATATGTTGTGCTTTCTATTTGCATTCAGCTCAAAATATTTTTAAAATTCCCCTCGTGATTTCTTCTTTGACCTGTGGATTATTTAGAAGTATGCTGTTTAGTTTCGAAATATTTGGGGATTTACTGATTTCTAGTTTAATTCCGTTGTAATGAGAGAACACTGTATGATATCAATCATTTTTAATTTTGGTTTTATTTTAGGGCCATAATATGGTTGATCTTGATGGATGCTTCCTGTGCCCTTCAAAAGAATATGTGTTCTGTTGTCATTGGGTAGAGTGTTCAATAAATGGCGGTTAGGTCAAGTTAGTTGATAGTGTTGTTCTTTATTGTCTTTTTTTCTTTCTTTCTTTTTGAAACAGAGTCTTCATGTGTCATCCAGGCTGCAGTGCAGTGGTGCAATCACAGCTCACTGCAGCCTCTCCCTCCTGGGCTCAAGCGATCCTCCCATCTCAGCCTCCCAAGTAGCTGGGACTACAGGCACATGCCACCATGCCTAATTTTTGTGTCTTTGGAAAGATCGGGTCTCTCCATGTTGCCTAGGTCTCAAACTCCTGAGCTCAAGCGATCTGCCCTCCTCGGCCTCCCAAAGCGCTGGGATTAGAGGCATGAGCCACCACACCCAGCCCAAATCTTTATTGGCTTTCTTTGTACTTGCTCTATCAATTACTGGATGTTGAAATCTCCAACTATAATTAAGGATTTGTCTACTTCTTTTTTCAGTTCTGTCATTTATTTTTCCCCTTCCTGTGTTTTGAAGCCCTGTTCCTGGGAAATCCACATTTAGGACTGTTATGTCTCTGGATGAACTTGATTATTCTCTTTGTCCTTGATAATAGTCTTTGTTCAGTAGTCATCTTTGTCTGAAATTAATATGACCACTCTAGCTTTCTTTTCATTTGTGTGCACACGGCATAATGTTCTAACCTTTTTTTTGTTGTTGTTTGTTTGTTTGAGACAGAGTCTCGCTCTATTGCCCAGGCTGGAGTGCAGTGGTGCGATCTCGGCTCACTGCAAGCTCCGCCCCCCCCCCCCCCCCGGTTCAAGCCATTCAAGCCATTCTCCTGCCTCAGCCCCCTGAGTAGCTGGGATTACAGGCACCTGCCACCACGCCCGGCTAATTTTTTTGTATTTTTAGTAGAGACTGGGTTTCACCGTGTTCTCCAGGATGATCTCCATCTCATGACCTCGTGATCTGCCTGCCTCGGCCTCCCAAAGTGCTGGAATTACAGGCGTGAGCCACCGCGCCCGGACTAATTTTCTAACCTTTTTAACTTTTAACTTATCTGTGTCTTTAGTCTTTATATATAAAGTGGGTTTCTCATAAATAACATAGAGTTAGGTCTTGTTTATTTCTTGAAGCAATCTAACAATTTCTGCCTTTTAATTGGTGTGTTTAGAATATTTACATTTAATGTGATTATTGATGTGTCTGGGTGTAAATCAGACGAGATCGGGCGCGTTCAGGGTGGTATGGCCGTAGACTCTGGGTGTAAATCTACCATCTTGCTATTTGTTTTCTATTTGTCCCATCTGTTCTTTGTTCCCTTCCCCCCTTTTTCTGCCTTCTTTTGGATTGTGTATTTTTTATGATTTTATTTTATTTCCACTACTGGTTTATACCTTTATGTTTTATTTATTTTTAGTAGTTGCTCTAAGGTTTATAGTATGTGTGCTTAACTTACCACAGTCTGTTTTTAAATATTTTACCACTTCACGTAGAATGTAAGAATTTTACAACAGTATACTTCAATTTCCTTCTTCTGTTCTTTGTACTATTGTTTTCATATATTTTATTTCTTTTATGTTATACCCTGTTAGTGTTTGCATCAAGCAGTCAATCACGTTTTAAATAAATTAAAAATGAGAAAAAATCTCTTAGGTCTACCCACCTATTTACCATTTCTCGCAGTCTTTATTCCTTTTTGTAGATCAACATTTTTTTTAAATCTAGAATCATGTTCCTTCTGCTTGAATAACTTCTGTTAACTTTTCATGGAATACTTGTCTACTGGTGATAAATCCCCTCAGCTTTTATTTATCTGAAAAAATTCTCTATCTGTATTGTGGAAAGATATTCACTGGGTCTATAATTTGAGATTGACAGTATTTATTTCCCTTGCAGCACTTTATAGATAGTGTTTTACTGACTTCTACCCTGGATGGCCTGATGACATCTTGGTTCCTTTGTACATAAATTGTCTTCTGTTATATGGCTGATTTTTAAGATTTTCTCTTTATCACTGGTTTTCAGAAATGGTTTTATCATGTGCCTTGGTGTTGTTTTATTTAGGTTTCTTCTGCTTGAGGGTCTTTGAGTTTCTATCTGTGAGTTTATAGTTTTATTTAAATTCAGAAAAATTTGGTCATTACTTCTTCAAGTCACTTTTTGGCTTTCCTCTTTCGTCACCTCCTTCTGGGTTTCAAATTACCCATAGGCTGGACTCCTTTATATCTCATGCTTCAGTGTTTTGTTTTGTTTTGTTTCCTCTCTGTGTTGTCTCATTTGGGCAAGTTTCTATTGCTATGACATCAAGTTCACTAATATTTTCTTTTTCGGTATCTAAACTGCTGTTAATACCATCTAATGCATTTTTCATTTGACTAAAAGTTTCATTTGCTTATTTCGTGTGTCTTTCATGTATTTCCTTCTCATGCTTATGCTTTTCTTTGTATTCTTGAGCATATATTTATGATTTATAATACCAATTATATTGGTATTATATACCAATTGGTATTGGACCAATTACTTATAAGTAAGGTCCTTGCCTTAGTCATTCTATCGCCTCTGTTATTTCTGAGTGTG